>NC_087249.1:11480714-12082500 GCF_037042905.1 Lytechinus pictus
ATAATTACCACATGTGTTGCACAAAAAGTAGCCCTTCAAATGAAAGAAAATTAATACCGGTAGTCCCCAAAATAAGGAATTGCCCCAATGTGAAAAAATAGCTCCTAGAAAATAAAAATCCTTTCCTACACCATACTACACATTATCAGTTTCAAGAATAGATGCTTGTCATCATAGACACAAATACTGGTACCATTAAAAATCTGAGTTCAAGGACAGATATGTTGATCAAAACACAACATCCCAAATGTCGGCCTAACTGTGACTCCATGTAAATTACCGAAATCAAATACAATGGAAAAGAAATGGACAAGGGTTGACCTGTTCTTTCAATCTATTACTTTGAAGAAAAATATCAATTTGGAAACACTTCAAATAAAAAAGGATTTGTAAATGTATACATGTAATAAGAAAATGCAATGCAAGCTGTGTGCATAACCACAAAAACCAAAAGTAAATGGTGTGTGGCTTGTTTCACTGTCAAAAGAAATTCAGAATGAACAAGAAAAAAATTGCAAATACAATCGGTATGTCTAACAAAAAAACCAAAACTAACTATACTATTAAAGTGGCTGGTTTTTATTCATCATTTTATCAACCACAGACTAAAAGTAAAAAAAATTAAAAGATAAGCAAACAGTCAATTTACATATGTACAGGAAGCCTTGGAATAAATAATTATGCATGGTTTATAACTTTAAAATCCTTGGTGATCCACAATATGAACAATTTCAAAGAATTTGGGGAGAGCACAGAATTACTAGTATTTCAATGATAATATGCAATTTTTCAGTTTAAAAAAAGGAGTTTTGAAGAAAAAAAAAAGAGTGAAAATCAAAGTAAAATCTGATAATACAAAACCCCACATCAGTAGAAAATCTGCCATTTGCAGTATTCCACAAGGCTTTACCTGCATCCATAAAATGGAAACTTATATATTTTTCGAAGATTTTGACATTGGTAGTGTAATTCATATATACAAAGAACACAGAATACTGAATAACATGGAATTCACACTTTAGAAAACAACAAACTGGGAACTTTAATGTAAGGGTACGTTTGACTAATCCAGTATCAGCTTAACTTCCCAACACAATGGACAGGTGAATAAATGCAGAGTTTTAAGCACACTTCAGTGGCTCCTTTCCGTGCCAGTAACGATTTTCTAAAGCAAATGGTGGACTTCACTCCTGTGTACTCCAGCATCAACACAAGGAAATATCCCAAAAGCCTGTAGGGATGACAGGTATATCAACCATGTTCGGTAGGGTACGACGATCAGAAAAATGTGGTGATGTTCATATACTACACATATATCGGTTATAAGTACGAATGCATGTTTCAAGTCTCACTCAACTGCTTGTGAAACACTCAGTTCCAGAATGCACTAGAAATTCTGGAATCAAATGATTCGACTTCAAAAGATACACTTTTGAAATCAAAAGACCCTGACCCATTTTCTATCTTCCCAATAAAATGACAGAGATAGAAACAAAACAAAATAAAGAAACTTAAAGATACGGCTTCCTCATGGGGACACACATGTACACAGGGCCACCTGCTTCAAGTGTTTGTTTTTTCTCAACCAACTCAAGATCGTCACATTACCTGGTAGCCTGCTCCACCATCTCCGGCCATCACTCCCTGAAAAGTACTTGACCATGATATTGAATGTTGGTATTGACTGTTAGAACCAGGTGAACACATAAACCACCCTAACAAAACTAGTGTCCTACTCCAGATCTTCAGCCTTAGGGATACAATCCTTATCCATTAATCCCATCAATACTATTTCATGTTAGTCCTTCTGAATCCATATGCAACATAAAGCCTCTGTGGAATTATTTATCACAAAACGTTGAGACACATTGTCCGTCGGTACACATCTCGGTATTAAAGCCAGCAGGAAGTGATGATGACGGAAGGCCTCCTGTCCGTCGTCAGAGGCGGGGTATTTATAGCCATGACAACCGGCTTGAAGATTCTTTGGTGGTAATTGGTGGGGGTGGATAATGAATATATTCATGCAGCAACCTAATGAAGAGTGATGTGTGTACAATGATCGAGCAAAGAATGGGGTGGGATCAGTGCAATAGTAGAAACTGATGGGTTTTTATTGGAAAAGGATATAGTGGATGATCATCATTAGGTGATTAGATTAATTGGCTTTTACAATGGCATGAGTATGTGGGTTTGGTAGAAATGATACGCTCAGTGGCACAAGCACGTGTTGTATACTTTCTGGTAATTAGTGGCTTTTGTGTCACAGAATCAGTGGGCTTGGCCATTTCTTAATTGCTTGAACTGTTTAATAATGATGTCATTATAGAAAGTAGGCTTGGTGAACGCATGGAAGAGAGAGAAGGGAATAGAGGGAGACTGAGAGAGAGAGAGGGAGAGAGGGATTTTGTAGTATGGGCCTATTTTCCAGAGTGTGGGTCAGAAGTGTGGGCCAAACTTTTGAAAGTGTGGGCCATTTTGCGAAGTATGGGCCAAATTCATGGGCCCATACTTCTACCCCTGAAGTGTGGGCCATTTTTGGCCATTTGGCCCAAACTCTAGGGGAAGTATGGGCCAAAATTTCATGAGAAAGGGTCATTTACCAGTCTCGAATGCGAAAATGAATAAATGAATGAAAGAATGAGTGACTGAATGAATGAATGAATGACGGTTCCTATCTGAGAGAGCATGCGCAAACAATGTGCATGTTTTTCATTGCACGTGCTTATTTTGCATTAGCCAACTACAAGTACAGTACGGTATACGATTACGACTAAACTAAGTTACGACCAGTTCCAAGCTCAAAAAATTATGGCAGACCGAGACGACGACGACATCGAGGCTATGTTGGCTGATCCTCTTGTAAGTAGATTGGAATTGTCTTAAATTTTTGCCTATGATTTATTGAGAGTCTTTATATTAAGGGCCTTCGATCGGACTAAGTTAGTCCTGGCCCTTGGCTAAGTTTAGTCAGACCTGCGGTACCGTAGTCCAGCGGGCTGGGGCTGGGACGGGTTAACGGTAAAGACGTTGACGACTTTAACTTAAACTTAAAGTCACTCGCACCGCGGAAGGCTGAATGGGGGTACAACGTAAACGTCCTCTTTTTATTCGTTTAAAACTTAAAGTTTTCTTTGAGGCAATATTTGGATACCACTTGAAAATGATCATCTTCTAGAATCTAGTTCTACCACTACCAGCAAAAATTGGTACTTTCTTGAAAAGTTGAATAATTCTTCACCTTTTTTTGGAAGTCAATTAAAACTGATTATCCATCATTGATGAGACTTGGGCTGAGTTCCAAATAGGCCTAGTCAATGCTTGGGCTTCATTGCATAATCTTAGTCTTTATTGAGGTCTAAATTTCATTTTTATTACCTTGTCTGTATGGTATATCAATGCAGGTTTCATGACATTTTCATAATAATATGGTCAGTTTCCCCATGACATGTCTGCGCAGTCTCCCAAATCTGCGCACCCGCGTATCTGCGCGATTTCTAGTAAAACTTAAAAGAAGATACGCAATGAGCATGAACTTTGCAGTACACATGCAATATAGACAGGTATTCATAAAAAATTCGACTCAAAATGGTGGAAAAATAATGAATTCAGGGCATTTCATGTGACGGCCTCAAAATGCAGCGTTTGTCATCAAAATCCCTGAATCGTGTGCAAAGTGAATGAGTGCGCAGACAAGGGGTAGGCCTAGCCCTAGGCCTAATAGCCTACCATTTTTTTTCAATCTGAAAATGACTGCCCGAGGTTTTTTCAAGGAAATCTTATATTTTCTTTCATTTTTTAATGAGAATTTGGTACATTTACTCTTTATAATATAAGGAACACTATTAACCAAAAGATTTTGTGAAATAAGAAGAAATTCATGTTAAATCTTAACTCAAATTGTTACGTGCGCAGACTTGGGGCCCACCATCATACTGCTGATTGATATTTTTCTGGTAAAATTAGGGCTGAGAAACCCAAGCTAACAAGCTACATGTACATGTCTTTTGTTTTGGAAATTTATGTCATAATTTATGCATAACTCCAGGCAAGCCTAGGTCGGCTGTGTGCCTGTTAATTTGGTTGTGTTTAATTCGATATGTGTGTTGGATACATACAGAGTATAGCGCTGTGCTTCTTTGTCGCGATTTGGGACTGACGAACCAAAGTTAATCAAGGAAATGTCTCTTTTGGCAAAATGTATGTGTATATTTGTATAACTTATATTTAAGTCATGATTTTGATACCAGATGGTAGAAAAGATGCCTTAGACTATTGATGTTAGATGTAGTAATTAATAGGTATGTCTAATTTTATTTGTATGTCTATAAATGCAATGATTAATGCTATAATTTATTCAGTGTTTCCATTGACACAAAGTAACACTCTAGTGTTTCTTTGGCACTCGACTAGTTTGGTTAGTGCTCCTTTGGCATATGTTGTGACTCTTTGGCACTAGTCTGGTTCAGTGTTATATTGACACAAGTGAAGCATTTATTCGGATTGAGTTCAGTTTGGTAACTCTAGTGCCAGTGAAATAGTGAATGATATATGAATATTTATGACAGAACTGTAAAATGAATTATGATTCTTGTGCTCATATTTGATTAGATATATTGTATTTATGTTTTTCTCAATGGTCACTTGTAAGAAGTAATGTTTGGAAAGGTCAACCTACATTTGGACCAAGCAATTTTGTGCTTTACAGCATGTTAAAATTCTTGTTGAAATAAAATGAGATGCAGTACAGGTCGTTGAGCAGACTGACAACTGTCTCAAATGCAGCTGTGTTCTCGTCTAGCCTTTTCCAGCATTGCTTCCGTGACATTTGGAAATTATGTATGACTTTGGTGAAGTTATTGATGATTGTGTGGGTTATATGTTTATTTATAAAGGACCAGTTCCAGGTTCAAAAGATGAATTTTTGAGGAAGAGGCTTCAGGCCTCAGTTACTTAAAAATGCCACTAGTGTCTCATTGGGAGGCATTTTTTTTTAGTTAGGCATTCTTTTAGTTAGGAATTCTTTTATACAGTAGTTAGTTAATTCCAAGTCAGTTATTCGCTCAGTTAAGCATCTAAATTTGAATGCATCCAATATTTTATAGGACAAGAACAGCAACTATTTTTTATATTTGAATCAAGTGATTTTGCTCCTTGTGTAAATAGGATGTAGTTTTAAGGAGTGCTTTACATGTATATAGGCTGAAACTTGTCAGTTTGGCAAACACTTTTACTTTCATTCATGCTCTCTACAATTTCTAGCTATTCACTCTAATATAAGCACTCAAGCGTAGAACCAGTTAGGGTTAGGAAGTTAGTAAATTTCATTATTAGTCAAAGCAACTGAAAGTTTGAGATTGATTAGTTCAGGCACTGAAGTACAGATTGCAAGAAATGAATTCTTAGATATGCAGGATGTCTTGATTTAAAGTACGTAAAGCCGAATAGAAAGTTCTGAAGTTGGCAATAAATAGGGATTAGTAATTTGAGGCTAATTTATTGTAGAGACTAGGGTAGTAGTCCATGGTTAGCCAGGAGAGAGTTAACATGTAGACGAGGGGTGGAGAGACCCGTTAGTAAAATTCCCGTTGAGTGGTAGCATAATGTAGGTATTGATATTTCTCACTGCTAGAAGATAGTTGATTTGAGTTGGCTCGAATTTGGACTGGAAATATTTTGTAGGTGGCTAATAGGAAGCCTATGTAGAATTGAATGGAGACCAGGAAGGCCCAGTATAGAACTACTGTTTAGGTTTAGTTGGAAAGACAAGATAAATTTGGTCGAATTGACTTCAATTGTTTTAACTTTACATTACATGAATTACCTCACTTATGTCTGATAGAATAAAACCCATAAAACTGAGCTAGCTTAATTACAGGTAGATTAGTAGATTTATATATTTAGAAGTAATTTACAGGATACCTGTACTAGATAGCACTAATAAGATGTAAATTTGTACATATAGGAAAGATGAATTATTACAAGTAACTGATTTGATACCATAGTTGTACGTGCCAAATGCATTGTACAATGCTTTTTATTTATGGAATTTCTTGGCTTGATTGCCATATTGTTGGAAAGAACAGTTAATAAAGTTATTTGTTACTTGTTTACTTTAACGATTTTGCTTGATTGATTCATTCTTTAAAATGTCTGGTCACATGCTAGTCACTATGGTAGTTATTAAATTAGTACTTCAACATCTCATTTAGATAGTAAATCAGAAAAATCATAGAACGGAATCATTGTTTAGTTGTTATGCTAGACGCTTAACCATGTCATTGTGCCTTAGATTGCTTGCTACCGTATAGGAGAACCGTAACATATAGTACATGTGATGAGAATCTGCCCCAGTTAGAAGTTGTGTGTGATAGCTCGAGTTTAGTTGTGCTAGCTTAGACACTAGTGGATAGCGTTGCATGTAGTTTGTGATGCTATGTGGAGTTGGTGAATCAAAGAAGTTTGATTGATTGTGCACGTTTTAGTGCATGAGATTAGTAGTTAAAATCATTTCAAAAGTGTTCTTAAAATGTTTATTAGGTGGTCTGTCGATGACAGATCACCTCTTGATTTCACCAGAATTTTCTTTCTTTATTCTTTATTTATTTTTATTTCTTCCGTAAACTTTTTTGTACACACGTTCACTCGAAATCGACATGGTCAATTTCCTTCAAATTTCTGTCAGTCATCAAGCCCTATGATTTCAAGTTAAATCAACTTTTTCAAGGTCATCAGGTCATCGCGACGTCATCCAGGCGCCATTTTGTAAAAATCAGGTCATTATCATATCTCAATAACGAGTCATCAAAATTCAACTATATTTGGTATACATCAACTTCAGGTCAACGGTCAACTAAAAATTTCATCAATTCCGCGCGCGCACCTCGACGCGCATTAAAATTTTAAAATGCTCAAATTCGTTCCACATTAATTTTCCATACGTTTTAGGCCATTTTAAGCATTTTGCAAAAAACGCGCGCGCACACACATGCGCGCGCGTGTTCGCGCGTAATTGCATCTTCCAACATAGAATCGCCAAATTTGTTTATATCAATGCATCAATAATATAATTCTGAACAATTTGATACCTTGATCAACCAACCTTCTACGACAAGTAATAACAAAATTATCACCCGTTAAACTTTGCAGCATGTGTGCGCGCGAGCTCTCACTACAGGCCATATATGGGCAAAAACATGTCTATTGAAAATTCACTGTAGCTCTTTAAAATAGTCCGTTGACCCAAATTTTTTTTTCATATATCGATAGAGTATGAGTTGTAGATTTGATTTCATGTCACCATTGCCCCTCAATTTGATCATGACGTCATCAAAATTGCGCCTAAACTGAAAATTTCATTTTTTCAAAAATGACGTCATCAAATTTATGCAAATTTGATCATAACTCTGTGAATATTGATCATTTTTCGCCCAGATTTTGATGTGTTGTAGTTTAGAATGTACTCTTTCTCGTCAATTCCATGGATTTTTATTTTGAAAAACGCATCATGGTGTAAAATTGCGATGAAAAGAGGCATGTCATTTTTCCTCATATTACGTGTAATCTCTATGGGACATGACTTTTTCTCAAAAGTAGATTCTACATTCGTCTATTTCGTGAGATATATCTCCATTTTTTCTTGTTAGTTATCCCTGAGCTTTTGATATGATGTAGCTGAGATTCTAAGTTTTCGGAAGTGTGCCCTCCATTTTTCGATCAGATGCCAGGATCATACCCGTTTTTCGCCAGGATCATGCCCGTTTTTCGCTTGCAAAATTGGATTTGTAATTCTCAAATTTGCTTACGTCTAATCTCTATGGGAACGTGTAATCTCTATGGGGATTATCGTGGCTCAATGGATAATGCCCTTGACTTGAGTTCTCGGGGGCGCAGGTTCGAGTCCTGGGGGTGAACAAGATGATTTTTTTTTTCATTTTTTTGTCTTTTTACCACCTCGTACATGATCCTTTATGATAATTAAAAGGTATGAAAGTTGAAATTTAGCAAGATTAAACAGATTATAATTTTTTCATATCACATGTATTTTCATATATCAAAGAGACCCTTTTCACAGTGCTTTATCATCTCCCGTCTTTCACAAGTATTCCATCCATAATGATTAATGAACATTCCGTTGTCATCATGAAGATCATATTGATCTGCTTGAACATGGTAATAGTGATCATGATGGCGAGAATAAGGACAGACCACCTAATTCGTCCGCATGACGAATTAAAATCTAGTTTATAATTAGTTGTTAACTCATCGATATTGTTGCGAAGTGCAAGTTTGTTGTGACACATGAGCCTTGAATTTAGAGATGTTCTGCATGCACTGGTGTCGAGTTTAAGTGAGCATGAATGTTTATGATTTCTAGGGTGTCGGGGTCAGAGGTGACCAATTAGAAGTTGTGGTGATTGTGACATGTTGAATTTGTGTGCCAATGCGCTTACAGCAATTTGTGAATGATTAAGGCATTTAAATTACAATGTTGTTGTTGTTATGGGCCAGTGAAGCTGGCCCATGACGCTCTTTTAAAGTTCAGATGGTGGCAGCGTACTTTGTGGAGAATGGTTGATGATAATTGGTGGCAGAGTATGATAGGAATTTTCAACATATTTTCCATTCTTTATTTTCTCTCTTGTTTCTTTCTTCTTTCTCAATCGTTTACTCTATCATTCTATCTTTATCCTTGATTTCTCCATCATTCATTTTTTCTATTTTTCATTTCTTACTCGATCTTCTCTTTATCTGTTTCCCATCTTGTTTCACAAAACCCCTCTCTTTTTCCTCTTACCCGCCTTCCCCTCTATCTTCTATTTTCGCCGCAATAATTCATTGCTTTAAAAATAACAATTAGTCTAGACTAAAGTTAGAGGAAATACAATCAAGAAACATTCTCACTCGCTATTCCAAATATTACATAAATTATTTCATATTTACTAACCGTTTTCTTTGCATTGGGCTTGAAGCATACCCTTCCGCAAAAAACAATTATTTTCTTGAGTGACAAATAACATCATGATTCCGGACGCTCGCCGGACGGGTGAAGATGTTCTTGATTAATGATGTAATTAAGAATTGGGGTGTTTTTTTCTTCATATGTCATATCGTGAGTAAATTCTAAATTTTTTCATATCAAGTCTGAACAAAGTTTGGAAATATTATTTAATAATTTGTGTGTGCTAACTAATCTTCATTTTTGTCTTATTAGCTGCATGTTCCATGGCTTTTTTTCCAATATTTTGCTAGTTCCTTAGCATTACACAAATAAAGTTTGTTACGATAATAGTCTTGTTTAAACACCAGCTCGGAATCTATATATGTCCACACCAGAGAAGTGTTAAAACAACACCAGTTTGGAATCAAACCAATGCTGTTTTGATACTTCTTGGTGTTGTATAAACACATATTTGGCGTGAGGCCAAAAACCAAACTGGTGTTGTTTAACATTTCTCTGGTGTGGACATATATAGATTCCGGGCTGGTGTTGAATCAACAATTCAGTTTTTGCAGTGTAGCCCGGCGACATGTGCACGCTTCCCTTGCTTGCCTTTCCAATACAGGAATTTTTCAGCAACTATTTTCTGAACTTGCTACTAGATGGTATATTGGAGCACTTGTGGTCGCATGTGGATCTTCTGAATAATGAAGAGTTAATTTCTCTTATTTTTTAACCATCAGGTGCAGGCACATGGGCACGATGTCACCAGAATGCTGGCTTATAGCATAAGGCCAAAAGTATACTTCAGCCACATGCAAAAAGGTGGGTCCTTTGAAGAATTGCTAAATGAATTACAAAGGAAGGAATCTGAGGAAAGCCAGCAAGGAGCAGGCCAAGGGATAGTTCCAAGGGATAGTGATGATGATCATGATGGCGATGATGGCGATGATGGTGGTGATTATGAAGAGGAAGAGGAACTACTATATGAATTACAAAGGAAGGAATCTGAGGAAAGTCAACAAGAAGCAGGCCAAGGGATAGTTCCAAGGGATAGTGATGATGATCATGATGGCGATGATGGTGATGACTATGAAGAAGAAGAGGAAGAAGAGGAAGAGGAACTACTATATGAATTACAAAGGAAGGAATCTGAGGAAAGTCAACAAGAAGCAGGCCAAGGGATAGTTCCAAGGGATAGTGATGATGACGATGACGATGATGAAGAAGAACTCTGGACATTGCAGGAGGAAGATGAAAGAGGATATTCCAGTGAAGATGGACAGGAAGAGGAAGCTGTGGAGGAAATTAAAAAAGGTCAGTACTCTGTTAATAATTCCTTAAATCATTAACCCTATTGTTTCTGAAACTTTATTAGTAAAAGCTTGTGTTCACATAACACCAATATTGAAGAGATGAGATTAGTAGCAATCGAAGGTTACTGATAATCCCCACTTAAAACATCCATTTATAAATGCTTTCAAGCCTCTATTATGTTTTGAGTGTCTGCATTCAGAATACATGAAATCGCACTCAAATACAACTCGATAAACGATAACCCAAACTATACAGTCCAACCTCTTATTTGGCCTCCCTTTATCAGGATCTCTCTAATATCCGAATGCAATCTTCCTGTGATTTTCCCTAGTTTACTCAAATAATTACTGGGAAAACAAAGATTTCAAGCATAATCATTATTACTAAAAAAAATGTGAATTATATATTATTCCGAACATCTGTAATAAACATTCAGATGAACTTTCATGTTGATAACATGCTTTCAGACACCTTAGACCCATGCAACTGCATGTATTAAACATAGAGTCTCCCATATTCAGGTAGAAATAGGATGCGAAGTGATGTGGGTGACATGAATTCACAGTATTACATGGTAGTACAAGGTGTCCAGTATCCAGTAGAACCATGCTCGTAGTGAGCATGGCGAATTCGCTCAAGAAAACATGACCTGACAAAAAAAATGTGTAGAAGGTTAATTCATTATCTTTTGTTTGCCAGCAGATGGGAAAATTAATTGTGTTATACATTCAAAGGTATAGAATTAAGATTTTGAATAAATACTTACATGTATAATAATAATGTGTTTTCTGTTTATTTATGTACTAAGGAACGAAAAGGAAGCAAGGACAAGATGGGAAAAAGGCGTCCAAACCAGCAGGTAAACAATTTACACTGTATATTTGTACATGTATACAGCAATGATTTGAAATGTAGAGGATATGTTCAATGATATCCTGCTGTCAGGTGCAACTTCTTGTACATAGGACAGTCAGTCCACCTTATTGAGCAACAAAGTGTCTTGGCATGCATTTGTGTTGCTGGGGTACGATAGCATGAATTCTATATAGTTCACAGTGGTAGGCAGTCTGCTTCACGAATGAGTCCGGAACTTTGGTGAGTGACTAGTCCCTGAAAGATCAGTCATGCAACACAACATCTTGGCCTTGTTGCATAGAACTCTATAACTAGAGATAAATTTTAACTGGAGATTTTTTATCATTATTTTGGGGGTTTTGTGTTCAAGTCAAAAGTCAAAATATGTAATTTTAGTCCTCAATTGTCACCAATTGTACCGGTTTTATGCAATGGCCCTTGACAGAATGTAAACATGTATGGACCCCAAGTCAATTCAATTCAGGTTTACAAAAAAACATGATTGACAGTCAAAACTGGTTTTAATGTGGATTGGAGATGAGTTTGTGAAATGGAATGGACCTGTAAATGCGAGCTGTAAACCGAAGATGACAGATGATCATACTCCTTCATGAAATATCAAGAAATATATATATATATCTAGTTTAATTTGAACCATTCCATCATTTTCACTGTTGATATGACAAATAATCATGTTTTCAAATATTTCATACTGAATTATAGAATTGAAAGTTGTAGAATTTATCCTTTTTCAGAAGTTAGTGTGCCACTGATACACCCTCACTTCCCCTCATACTCCCCAACATACATGCACAAAATAGATATACTCTATTAATCATTTTATCCCTCGAGATTAGAAAAAAATAATAATAGGCCTACACTGGTAGAAATTTTCCTATAAGAGTCTTGTAGGCCTATTTGGTTAAGGAAGACCTATACTCATGATTCATTTTTTAAAATGTCCTACCTTTATATTCCCTATCCCTTTAGTTACATTTATTTAGTAATACTATTATTCACCCTACATGCAGATCGAATCGAGCGAAATTGCCCACTTTGTAATGTTGCGACAAGAACGCTTGCCCGGCATCTTCGCCGCAAGCATACACAGCTGAAGGAAAACGAGATCTGGCATTTCATATATCAAGCCAGAGAACGGTGAGTATAGTTCTTTACTCACCCATTGCCTCCAAGATTATCTGAATTTCATAGGTTTAACACAGGGACTACCCAGTTCCTGTAACCAATAGATTAAACTCTTTGCAAGTTTTGTTTGTAATTTTGTACAAGTGGCATGAAAATCATTGACAGGAAGTGTCGCTGTTATTCCAGAACTGAACAATAAAAAAAATCAATATTCTATTTCATTATGAAGAGAATTATAGGAGAATGGACAACTGAATGATGGAAATACAAAGCATTTTCACATTTGCACCTCATAATTGTGTTATAAAAGGTTATTGATAATTGATAAGGTGTGATCATCTGCAGACTGCAGTTAGCAAATTTATACTTTCTAAAGATTGAAAATATGCATGGATATATTAAGTATTTGAAATCAAATTTCAAAATCCCTGCATTCTGGTCATATAAAACTCGGAATTGCTTTCATGAACTGGTATTAAACCAACATGTTATAAAATAAAAGCTATGGGAATCATGTGTTCAGAGAAATTCTTATTTCTTACAGTGTGAGTATATGATGTAATATACATGTGACATACTTCTTCTATTTTTTAGAGTCCCAATTCAGAGGAAGAAAACCAGAGATGAAGGACGAGAGAGAACTGGACAGAACTGTCCCCTTTGCGCCGCAAAAGGATTAACCAAACTCTCAGACCATATGAAGAGGAAACATAATGGCCACACAGTGGAAAAACAAGGTACTTTGAATAATTTTGTCAAAGCAATCTCATGGGGTAAGCCATTTATCACATTTAAACTATAAAAAAAATCCAACAACAGAAAATCAGGCATAAGAATTTTATATTCTTGCAAAAGTGGATTTATTACACATTTGTAGTTGATCATATAGGAAAAGGTATGCAATTAGTCATAAAGGTAATAATCTCCCCCCTGCACACATATACACTACCAGCATGATGTTTCTGGTGTAGTAATTTGTAATGGCTTATTGTGAATAAACATTGCAATGATTTATTTTGAAAAAGTAATATTTTCCACTTCGAGATTAAGAATCCTGTCCATCTGTGTTTCCAATAATGGCTTCATCAAAGTTTGTATTTTTGTCTCACCTGTGAAGCAGAGTGAGACTATTGGCGCCACTTTTCCGGCGGCGGCGTCAACACCAAATCTTAACCGAAGGTTAAGTTTTTGAAATGACAGCATAACTTAAAAAGTATATGGACCTAGTTCATGAAACTTGGCCATAAGGTTAATCAAGTATACTGAACATCCTACCTGAGTTTTGAGTCACATGACCAAGGTCAAAGGTCATTTAGGGTCAATGAACTTAGACCATGTTGAGGGAATCAACATCAAAATCTTAACCTACATGTAAGGTTAAGTTTTTGAAATGTCATCATAACTTAAAAAGTATATGGACCTAGTTCATGAAACTTGAACATAAGATTAATCAATTATTGCTGAACATCCTGCTTGAGTTTTGAGTCACATGACCAAGGTCAAAGGTCATTTAGGGTCAATTAACTTTGGCCAAATAGGGGGTATATGTTGAATTACCATCATAGCTTAGAAAGTTTATTGGTCTAGTTCATAAAACTTGGACATAAGAGTAATCAAGATTCACTGAACATCCTTTGCGCATTTCAGGTCACATGACCAAGGTCAAAGGTCAATTAACTTTGGCCATGTGGGGGGTATCTGTTGAATTATCATTATAACTTTGAATTTTTATGGATCTGATTCATGAAACTTGGACATAAGAGTAACCAAGTATCACTGAACATCTTGTTTAAATTTAGACCCCAGGGTTTAGATTCTAGACCACTAACGTCAGACTCTAGATCTAAGAGTCTAGATTCTAGATCTAGAAAAGTCTATATCTAGAGTCTAGCTCTAGAGCTCTCACGTTATGGTGGTGGTCTCCAAGTCTGTTAACGATTGGAGTTAAGATTTTAATATGAATTCTAGATCTATCTATTTATTTCATAAATTCTTTCAGTTGCATAATGTTTTATTTTGTTAGACCTCTAGATCTAGACTCTAGATCTATATTCCAGATCCAGACTAAAGTCCTATCTCATAAAAATTTAAAAGAAATAGATCTAGAGTAGACCTAGGCCTATAGGTCTAGATCTAGGCCTAACGTAGGTCTCTACAAATCTATCTGCGTCGTTGTGCCGCCGCTTAAGGTTTTTCCACAAACTATTTTAATCCGTAGATCTACATAATTATGGTAGTCCTATATACTTAGACTCTACCTTTGTCATCACGAAAATTGGCCGATAGTGATTGCAATGGTCAAGATTGACCACCAATGGCATTTCCCAGTCGGCGACCTCCCTGTCTCGGGTGCGCGGTACGATGTACGATTCCTTTGTCTATCGCATATACTTGACCATAATACTGAAAATAAAATAATTGCCAGAGTAGATCAGGCTTTAATTATTCCGGCAAAGATACCAATACCACTGAGTGAAAACAACTTCTCCAAGAACCACTGTACTGAAAAGTGACCTTTGTTTTTCATTTTGCTTCCTTGTCCATTACTGGATGGATAGTTGAAGGGAATGACACCCCTGCCATATCATTTTTCTAAACAAGTCTAATAGACTAATGAGAGACAAGACTATTTTTTGTAAACAGTTGAGGTCTGAAATTGTATTGTACTTTAAAAATCCCAAATTCCCAATCAATCAAAATTTGCCGTTATTAGGTAATTATTAATTTTTTGAAAATATTCCCCTCTTCATATTCCACAGCACCAATTATGGATTGTCCTCCTCCTCCACCACCTTCTTGTGCTTCGTCTATGTCTGTTTCATCCCTATCTCCCCCTCCATCCTCATCTGCTGCTCCATCTTCATCTCCTGTTCTATCTTCATCTCATGCTCCATCCTCATCTCACGCTCCATCATCTCATGCTCCATCCTCATCCGCTGTTCCTCCCACACCTTCACATTTTGTTGCTGTATTTAATCACCCCTTATCTGCTCACTCTCATCATCATTGTAATCATGTACATGTACCACTTTTCAATTCTTCTCAAACTCCATCTGGATTTTCTTGTAAGTGTTTTGCCTTCTTTTTTTTCCTTTTCTTGATCATTTTGTTTGTCCTGTACATTATCATGGTCATATCATATTTGTTTCTTTGAAGTTGTGTCTTTTCTTTGTCCATTGTTTGTGTATCATTTTGTATGCATGTTGTGAATGTAATGTCTGAATCCTTTGCTGTGAACAGAGCTACCTACATGTATCTTTTTTCATCTTCAATGAGGGAAATTCTTAAGGTGAGCTTTTAAGATTTCCTCATTTTGGACAGTATTTCAATGTTAAAGACCTAGACTGGACCCCAAAATGAAATTGACAAATCATATCATATACCAATTGAAAGCTTTATAAAGATAGCATTGTAAGCTTTAGGCATTTTACTGCTTATCAGCTGAGTACTTTCCTTAAAGTGATTGTTTAACATTGGTTTGACTTTTAAAAAATCTGAGCTCGAAGGTCACACATGTCACCAGTGTCTGTGATATGTTACAAAAATGAAGCCCAGAAAAAATTGCATTCGAAAATAATTATTTAGTGCTTCAAAAATTGAAATATAAAGTGACCGGAAACACCACCTTAATTTCATCCCATACACTTATGTGTACTATTTAGGCGTCTAGTAGACGCTTATTTACAAAATCAGGGTTTGCCTTGTAGTTTTAGGTTTTCTTTCTCAATAACAGTTGTTTTCAGGGTTTATTAGTTCTAATACATGCACTTGTACACATGTTTCATCTTGGTTTAAGAATTTTTTTAAATCGGCTGCTCACAAAGTTAAACCATACCTTTAAAGGACAAGTCCACCCCCAAAAAAGGTTGATTTGAATTAAGAGAGAAAAATTAAACAAACTTTAACACTGAAAATTTCAGATGTAAATTAGGAAAGTTATGATATTTAAAGTTTCGCTTAATTTAACAAAACAGATATGCACATCCTGGTCGGTATGCAAATGAGGGGACTAATGACATCACCCACTCACTTTCTTTTGTATTTTACTATATGAAATATGAAATATTTCGATTTTCTCCTTATTGTCATGCGAAACAAAATGAAATTGCTTCCTGAACATGTGGAATTACCATTAATTTAACATTGTTTATTTCAACCAAGAGTGTGCAAAAATTGAAATATTGTAGAATTCAAACAATAAAAAAAAAAGTGAGTGAGTGGCTGACATCATCAACTCTTTCATTTGCACATCACTAAGTTGCACATAGTTACCATCATATCTCTGTAAGTGTATTGGTCTAGTTCATAAAATGTGGAAATAAGTCACCAAGTATCACTGAACATCTTGTGCGAGTTCTAGTAGTTTTCAAAGTCAGCACTGCTGCTATATTGAATCGCGTGATGCAGGTGAGACGGCCAGAGGAATTTCACTTGTTACATTTTAAATTCCTTTATCTGAAGGCACCAGAAGCATATTTACTGGCCAAATGTCAGCAGTGTTTGGTTGCAGGGAAAGTACTGTATGGATGCATTCATCCATGTCATCATTCTATTCCCTTAATAATTATGATTATTTTATTCATTTTATTTTTTATCTCCTTAGCCAAAGATGGCATCTTCGAAAGGTATTTGCAGTTCACAAGCTTCTATTGCAAGGAGAAGACGGCTGAGCAGCATAAAAGCCAGCTTGAAAAAATTGATGATCTTGCCGGTGGCCTGTCAGCACTCTTCTCTGACCATGATGCAATTTACAGGTATATGGGATTCAATCTGGTTAATATATCCTTGGCCAGATACCCTATATGGAATAATTTGAAGACTTATAACACACTGAATAGTGAATTAAAAGTTACATAGTATGTGTTAATGCATGTAATGAAAAAAAAGTAATGTGTCACAATATTTGCTCCCTCAGAAAAATTAGAAATTTATATTTGAGTACAAAATGAATGTATATCCTCGCTCTTAACCCTAAACCTACCAGGGGGAGGGGGAATTTTGCCCCCTTCCAGTTTTAGTATTTTTTATTTATTCATTTATTTAAAAACAGGGAAGCCCATTCAACAAAGTGTTGGTCTCCCATGGGGCCCTGTAACAGTGTACATAGCATAACATAACAATTATGAGAATTCATTTACAAAGCAACATCATAAGAGAGCCATAAATGAATTAGTAAGTACACGTGAAGGAAATAAGGAAATACAATTAACAATATAAGTAAAATTATTTTAAAAGCAGATGACGTGAAAGAAATAAGACGTGTATTGTTACAATTACAATGAGCCAAAAATCTGTTAAGAAAGTAAGCTGAAGTAATTGTGAGTCGAACAATATCAAAATAGAGCTAGGGCCATATGTTAATTATATATAATGATTGAGGTACAGCTTGAAAAGAAGAATGCTTATGGGTCATGATTAGATAATGCTCAATGTTTCTAAAAATGAAATTTAAATGATGCAAAGCTAGTTTGGGATCTTATTTCAGTTGGTAGGTTATTATATAGGGATGGGCCGTCATAGCATAATGCGTTTTTACTGTATTCTGTGCGACATTTAGGGAGTACTAGGTCGCCTCTTGCTGACTGGCGGGTGTTAATTTGGTAAATTTCACCAAGTTGGAGAAAATGAGGTTTCGTGTGATTATTCCACATACATTTTTTACTTCGTTTAATGTTCTCGGCATGACTATTTATGACTTTTTTTCAAGTATTGCAAAACTTTTGAGACCAAATTTGTCACTCTCAGTCATATCACTTCAAAGCCCCATAAGTAATGATTATGACAATATTATTGTTGGGGATATTCAGAAGATTAAGTTCACCCAAAAATCAAATTCTTGAAGCTTTATTTTTTTATTTACAGGTAAAAAAATATTTTTGCCATAAGTTAGCATAAATTAATTAATATAAAATACATATATTAGAATTTAAAAAATCTCACTACACAGTCTTGTTTATTACATTGGCCTCTACCTTCTCGCAAATTTTCATGAGCTAAATCTGTAGGGGGGGTGGCCAAAACACAAGACCCAGTGGGATTAGGGTTAACTAATTATTTTAGTTTTAGAAATATGTTGAAAAAAAACACCAAGAAGTTAATTCTAGGACAACTTACTGTTTTCCTTTCTATGTGACATTAAGTTGTAGCATCTTTATTTAATAATTTTGCCTTTATCCTAGTGTATACAAACACTTGAAGACCACATACCAGCCAAAAACGGTCGGCAAATATCTAACAAGTGTGGCAAAACTGGTGGCTATGCTCAAAGTAGAATATGCGGAAGTCGAGAGACTGCAGATTACGGACAGAGACCTACAAAGACTGGAAAACCTCCTAACTCCCTTGTCTAAGAAGACATCCATGGGAATAAAGGAGC
The DNA here is from genome assembly GCF_037042905.1 of Lytechinus pictus. NCBI lineage: Eukaryota > Metazoa > Echinodermata > Echinoidea > Temnopleuroida > Toxopneustidae > Lytechinus > Lytechinus pictus. Next base: position 11,499,350 of record NC_087249.1, read on the forward strand.
GAGAAGCAGAGCTTAAAGACAGCATTGCAGGTTGCATTAAAAAAAATTGCTGCGTTATCATTTTTGAAAGGTTTTTGATTAAGTTCATTTGAATCATCCAGTTCTCTCATGAGCTTTTCCAAATCATTTTCTTAAGAACTTTCAGATACCCATTTGTTTATAAGTTATGCATGTTTTTTCTAACATATTTTTTCATTTGTTTCAAAATGTTCTATTTGCTTAACAATGTTCTGCCTTTTATGAATAATGCAAATAATTCATTTTTGTGCTTTTTTTGTATTGATGTTATCTCTATTATTTTTAGCTCACTTGAGCCAGCTTTAGTTCATCATGCATTGTCTGTAACTTAACATTTTCATATTCTCTAGAATGAGTGTCAGATTTAAAAAAAAATTGGTAGAAATCGCCTTTTGGATATGGGGTGTGAAGTTCAAATGTTTCCCTTAAATCCAAAGTGGTTCAGGGGACAACCCTTCTTTTGCAAACTGTTCAATGTTACTATTGCAGCCCCATTTGCTAAAACTATTAAGGTTTCGCCCATTAACTTCAGCTTGGAAATTTAAATCAATATCAAATTTGGTAGCAAGTAAGAAGTAAAATGAGCAAGAGTTTCTAAACACTGGGACGAAAGGTCAAAGTTTAAGGACAAAGGTCAATTATTGTTAGAAATGGGGGGTGTTCATATTGCATAGGTCAAGTTGGATATAAGGTTAGTCTCCACCACCAGGATCTTTCATTTGTGATTACACAAGTATTTATGGAATTTCAGTGTCATATCTTTATGATAACCCCCCCCCCCCCCCACCAATTCTCTGCCATTTATAATGAAAAATATTATAGTTTTTAGAACTGCACCATAAATATTACTTAACTTTAATTTCCATAATCACATTTCTTACTGGAAAAGATGTCATGAACTCACAAAATACAGTGTAATACAAAATCCATTTAAAAAAATAAATGTGTAGGTGTGGGATAGGCAAATGCTAGAGGCCTTGTAAAATAGTCTGGAACCTACCAAGGACAGGTGCCTGATCTTACTGCCCTGTCCACTCGCCCATAGGAAAACCTCGGCAGGCTCATTACTCACAAGGGCTCTAGTAGTGCAGGCCTAGGCCTAACCCCTAGACAGAACAGCCATCATCAATCGAAAGCAAGTCTAAACAAATGGGATGCATGATTTTGTTTTAGACTTTCCAATCAATAATTTCATGTGTGGATCCTATTTTGAATTTCACAAGAATGCATATAGGCAAATTATTACATGAAAGATTCAGGCAATAATTGCAGGAAGGCAGAGGCATACCAGTCAATTGCATGCAGTCAAGTTTTTTGTAGTTTTTGTTGTTACAACTGTTCATTGTTTCAATCTAATAATAGATGCAATGTATACTCATATGCAGAGATAATAGTTGCTGTTTGTTTAGTATTTTTTAAATGTTAAAATGTCACTGAAGTGATACCATTTGACTATATAATGCTTATATGCATGCTTCTAATCATTAATGTTAATTTTATTTTGTAGGTGTCACCATGTTCGGTGGCAGCAGCATCAATAAAGTTTGATATTTATACTGTTCGGTTTAATATATTAAAAGTTTTTCATGCACAGAAATTTTTCAAGGCTTTCCTTGTCCTTCATATACATATGCATATAAAATAGCTGCAAAGATGACTCACCCCAAATCTTATCCACAGTGTCTCGAAATAACTTGATTTGTAATCTGTTTAGAGGTTACAAATATGAGTCTACCCCAAATTTGTAAATAGCACAAAACATATTAACTGCAGGTTTTATACACCAAATCTGTTAAATGTTAAAATTTGGCAAAACATCTTACTATGCAATGTTCCAAAACAACAAAACCTAAGCCCAGTAAAAATGCAATTGACGATTGCGAAAATTTAGGAGAAGAAAGATGCAAGTTTATTTAGTGATGCCTTCTGATCTGACTTTCACTTTTTCCCAAATTTTATTGCAAGAGCTGTAGAGAATAAGGGGCTGGGGCATCTTCCCGCAGGAATAACCACCTTGTACTTTATTTCAAGTTCATAATTGCTGATTTTATCATATTCTTCTGTTACAGAGGAACTGCTATCAAAGGAGGACCTGCAGATGTTTTACAATACCCTCTACAAGCAAGCATGTGATGTGAAAGGTTTGCCGATTATTAGTATTTTTATTCGTCCACGCCAAAGATTCTGGAGGCATTATGTTTTTGGATTGTCCGCATGGCTGGATTTGTTATGTTTGTGTGTAATTCTAAGAACTCCTTGATGGATTTGACCATACTTGGCCCAAAGGTCCCCTGTGACGTGTTGAAGAACTGATTAGATTTCGGGCCAGATCCACCCAGGGTCAAAGGTCATATATAACTTTATGTTTAGTCGTTTCCCACATCCTCCCTCCCCAACCAGTTATCTTTGATTTGTTGACTAATCATTAATCAATATGCATGCTATGTATATCCACCCAACCTAGGCTGTCAAAATGCAGTGTATTGAAAAAAATCAAACAAATAACTCAGACAATTCATTCGAATGTAGGTCTAAACAAACTGAGTTTAAAACTTTTAAATCTAGGACCGTAAATGTGTGGATCCTATTATGAATTTCACAATAATGCATAATGGGAAATTATTATATAAAAAATTCAGGTAAGAATTGCAGAATTTGAGAAGACTGGGGCATACCAGTTGACTGCATGCAGTCAAATTACTAGTGTCATTGGAAAAACTTGTGTTTAAATGGTGTTGATAATGCAAATTAACTTACAAATTATGCACCCTCCCCTCCCAAAAAGAAAAAGGTAAATGTTTACACAGTTTTTAAATAACTTTCAGTGAAATGTGGCTTTAATAAGCCGAAAAAAATGGTTCATTTGATTGCAGTATATATGATATTCTCTCTCTTGCTGTCATGTACCAAAGGGAACGATCTGGATTGAATTAAATAAATTTGTTGTTATTCACATACCATTGACCTGCTGTAGAATTGGCTCTTAGCACAGAGGGATGAAAATTCTCCAAAATTTAATAATTTCAAATTAAAAGATAAATTTTGAATTAATCATTGTTAATTTTGAAACCAAACAAAATTCAACAAATTGTATACTATGCAGCTGTCCAATGTCTGAATCAAAATCAAATGTGTCAAATGTTTTGTAACACCTATTACATTTCTGCAAGGACATGCATTGTGCATTTTTTGTGATTTACTTATTCACTTGTGTTATTTCTTCAGAAATGCACTTGGCTGGGGAGAACCTAAAGTGGGAGCATGTAAGAAGCGTACGAGATTTCCTACTTCTGACAGCAGTACTTAGTGGTGCTCCGAGAAGCTGTGTGCTCACCAACATGAAAGTGGGAGAGGTTGCCAAAGCATTCAAGCAAAATGGAAGGGTTGTGATACAGGTACAAGCTTTTCTATTCCATTCAATTATTTTGTCATGTTCAATGATTAAAAACACAAAAATTATCCACAGACTCTTCTTAACAAAAAGTGCATTGAAAAAAAATCACAAACTATAAAAACATCAAAATAATACATGTAATATGAGTATATCAATAAATAAATATACCCTGTCTGCATGCTTGAGGACCCACAACACGACACCAACCACTGATCCACTGTATGAAACAAAGTGTCACCCGCAGTGGAACAATGAAGTCTCAGCATGCTGACAGGTACCAGGAGCTATTACGTGGATACAGGAATAAATTAAATAAATAAATTAATTTGACTTCACCTCCACCTCGCAAAACAACATCAGAATTCATTGAGATTCTGTACAAACTCAAAAACATCATCACCTATGATATTACACTTGCTTCTTACATCGAAGCCTGTAATCACCTTCAGTCCATTCCAAGCATCTCTTGAGTTTCCTACTTGGAATTTCCTATCTACTTTTTTACCAAATTGTCTTTTCCTGTTCTTCATATATTTCTTAAAGTTTCTCTCATTCTGAAAGGCCTGAACTTTCTTGTGAATATAGTCTTTGCATTTCTTATCCACCTATGGTTTGTTATTAGGGTATGTTCTTGTTGTTACCTCAGGGATTAACATATTCTTACAAAACTTGATGTAGCCTGTGACAACATTCACTGTCTCGTCCAGAGATGCTGATGAGTCCAGGAGGACATCCCAGTCGGTGCACTCGAAGGAGGCTCTCAATGACTAAGTTGTGTCATCATTCCACTTACTTTCCTTGTTACTGGTTTCACACGCTTGAGTTTCTGCCTATACTTCGGAAGTAAGTGGATAACGTTATGGTCAGAATTTCCCAAGGGCGGCTTGGCTACAGCCTTGTAACCGTCACGTACATTCACAAAGCATTTGTCTAATGTGCGGTTCCCTCTGGTTGGTAGGTCAATGTACTGATACAGATTAGGCATTGCAGTATGCAGATCACAGCTATTAAAATCACCTAACACAATCTGCACCGAATCTGGTGAAAAATTAGAAGTCTGATGAATAGTACTTTGGATTTTTGTGGCAGCAAGATCAACATTCGCACTTGGTGGGATGTACACAATAGTAACATAGATATTATTAAACTCCCTTGGCAGGTAATGTGGATGAACTGCTATAGAGAGAAGTTCAATGTTTTCTGAACAGAAGGTATCTTTCACAGTGATGTTACTTTCATGACACCATCTCTCATTAATGTAAACACACACCCACCACCCCTGGTACTCTTTCCTGATGCTGCTGTGCGGTCCCCTCTAAGACGGATGAAACTGTCCATGGGCGTATCAGTTTCAGTGCCTTTTGATGAAAACCAAGTCTCAGTAAAACACAGTAAGCAGCTATCACGGTACTCATATCTGAATTTCATACATGCCTTCAACTCATCAAATTTATTACTCAATGAACGACAGTTACCTATTATAGAGAGCAATGGGGGACGAAAACATCTCTTTAGGCGAGCTCTAACTCCTCCTTTCCTTCCTCTCTTACGTCTATTCAGCTCCCTTGGAATATCGCAGCTGAGCTCAACCTTGCCACTCTCGCCGGCAAGCCGAATCAGAGATTGAAGAGCGCCATCATATTCAACAACAACAACAACTTGTATGAAATGTTGATTTCACTATTTCGATTCGCATCATTTTTTTTTTAGGCTCTTGCATACGCACATTCAAAATGGTTTGAATCAATGTAATGATGACCAACTTTTCAATTTAAAAGTGGCCTTGGCATTGCAAGGCTGATTCATCACAACATTTAAATTAAGCTATCTTGAAAACTATTCTACCTAAGTCAGGAATGCATACCTTCCAAATGATCTCTCCGCTGAATTTAAATATTGGAATGTATAGAGAACCATTTTGCTGAAGGCCTAGGGATTGATCTAGGAATACATCAAGATATTTATAGGAGGTTACTCTTTCCAGTATAGTGTTATACATTCAAACAATCCACGGATGGTTACAATATTTGTAATAACAATTCAAAGATTAGATGTCAATCCAAATATTAGATGAAATTATGTAAATAATCGACTAGAAATACAGAGGACATATTAACAGAACTCAAATACTGAACATGTAGTCGAATATCGTGTTACCCCTATAAAAAAAAATTTCACTATACTACCAAGGAACATATATCTCCACTATACTACCAAGGAACATCAATATTATCAAAGAACTCATGATCACAAGACATCCTCATCATTCGGCCGAGTTGAAGTCATTGATGAACAACATTTCCATTACTTCAAGTTTTATGATGAGTTGCGTAAACTAACGCCATCATAGATCACAGTCAGATAAACTTGTAAACGCACCATATTTCCTTGCCCATACTGTTGAAGCCAAGCTCCGAGTTTACCGAGGCATGGAGGGCATATGGCCTGCAGGAAGGGGTCTAGTGGAATATAAATTTTATACAACATATATTAAAAATACATACAGCATTAAAATTGCAAAGAACTCGCTGTTCTTCATTGTTATTGGAGTAATTTAAATTGGTCTATAATTGGACATGTCGTCCCTTTCTCCCCGTCCTCTCTCTGTATACAGGGGTAACTCTTGAACGTTTCCATTCCACAGGTATTTTGCCAGAATCTATAGAAAGATTGAATGAGTGCATAAGATGAGAACATATGACTGAGGATGCTCTTTTGAGTAATAAAAGCAAATTTCACTTTATTACCAAGGAACATATATCTCCACTATACTACCAAGGAACATCAATATTATCAAAGAACTCATGATCACAAGACATCCTCATCATTCGGCCGAGTTGAAGTCATTGATAAAGCCAAGCTCCGAGTTTATCTTGTTTTATCTTGTTTCGTATAAATTTCTCATCGACTTGTCAAGTTTGAATTGTGACTCTGACCGATTAAGCATCTTTCTTTGAACTGATGTATGATCAATCCAAGATACACAGTTGATACCAGCTGTCGAAAAAAAATTCATTGAATTTTTCTGCAAGAACTCCTTGATCGATTTCTTGTGTACCATTACCACTCCTAATAACATAAGTCTTCTTGTTTGAGAGTGTGAGTATTTTGAGAATTTTACATAGCTTCTTTGGATTATTCTTTTTTTGCATTATCTGTTCCTGATAGTAACTCTTAAGTCATCCTCAAATTATTCACAAAATTTCTCATACTTCTGAATTGTTTCCATGTATCTCTATTTCTAGTCTTTTCTGCCATTTCTTTCAATTGGTTTATTTCATCTATTTATTTCGCATTTTATACACGGTAAGCAATTCAGTTATACACGATAAAAACATTAACAATGAATAAAAAGCTGGTTTACTATTGGGCCCTGTTAATTAAAATACATGTACATACAAATTATAATGATAAATATATACAGTACATAATATACAAAATATACAAGAAATAAATCTTTAAAAATCCCAACCCTCTGTGCTTTCATCAGATTCATCAAAAACACACAGACACACACACTCCATCACATACTAGGGCACATTCTGCAGACTCGTTACGTGTAACGTATAATAATTAATTTAACATTTATGATGTTGTGGATAGCGTCCAAAATCATCTGTTACCCATGGGGTTTTGGCCGATCTTGCTCTCATAGAAACAATAGGAGCATGTTTGTCACACACCTTTGATAACAATTCTTTCCAAACTTACCATGCGTCTTCAACATTAACACTTTGTAGAAAGGGTTCCTAATCAACCTCTTGCAGATCGCCAATAAAAGCATCTATGTCAAACTTTTTGAAAGACCGAATAGTAATCATTCTGTGAAGCAAAGTTGGTCTATAAAGTTTCCTCACTACATACACAAAGCTGTGGTCGCTTAACCCATTGGATACCACTCTACTTTCTTTGACATTTAGTGGGTTATTAGTTAACAAAATATTAAGAAGACTTTGGCTATTTCCAGTTATCTGGGTAAGAGATTCGATTACCTGTTAAAGGTTTGTTGGATACACAGTTGTTTTATAAACTGAGCCTTTCTAACATCAAGCGTATTGTAATTGAGATCTCCTAAGACATATACTTCTATTCTCATAGCCTGTGAGACTGTAGTCTCAATTAAGTCCTGATATTCAACATTGGATTGTGGGGGCTGATAAAAAATTCCTATCAAATTTGTGTTTTGCAGCTTGAGTTCAATCCATCTAGATTCAATATGTGAGCTCTCTAGGTCCACTCTTCGACATTAATTGAGCTCGTCAGCAATGACCATTGCTACGCCTCCCCCATACCTATTCCTATCTTTTCTCTCAATAACAAAACCATACAAATCAATGTGATTCCTTACCATTCTGAATATCACTTATTTTTTGTAAAGGCAGCTGGATCAGTTGTAAAGACAAAACCAAACCCCAAAATAGGATGCCATGAATGGTCATGGTGGTTTGGATCAGGAGAAAAGACATATTCTTTATCTTTTAATTCCAGGTGCATGATCACAAGACGTCGTCTTCATTTGGTAGAGCTGAAATTGTGGTTGAAGACCAGCATTTCAATTATTTCCAGCTATATGACGAGTTGCGTAAACTCACACCAAAGAGCTCACCATCAGATAATCTTGTAAATGCGCCATACTTTCTGGGCCATAATGGCAAGGCTGTGTTGAAACCAAGCTGCGAGTTAACTGAGGCTTGGCGAGCATGTGGGCTGCAGGGAGGGGTCTCTACGAGAAGCATCCGAAAGACAGTTGCCTCAGCGGTAAGTAAGATTCATCCTTGACACAGAGAATGAAAATAGGTGCGCTGTACATATACGTTTGCAATGAACGGCAGAATTGCCTGAACAAAATGCCATTTACACCACCACCCTTACCCCTCCCCCTCCACCAACTCTTATATTTTTTTTCTTTTGTTGCAGTTTATTTTTTGATGGAATATGTGACATGCATTTGATAAAACAGAATACTGCTAAAGCAATTCAATTTCAGCCATTGAGAGCAAATATAAGCATATTTATATATGAACCATGACGTGAAAAGAGTCAAATTGCAGTTCTCCTGTACACAAAATCACTTTTTGGAGTGATTTTTGGTCTGACATGTATGAATAAATAATTATCTAACTTTAGAACCATACCCCGGGCATCACAAATTTGATGGCAAAATTTGTAGGAAACTTGTAGGAAAAGTCATGAAAAATCGTGGCGAGAGCTTTGTGCCTTCCAGAGCACTTGGGCGAAATCTGCCAATTGGTGTGTCAAACCATGGTAGTCAAACCATCAAAGCAAGCTTTAATAAACTGCATTTGGAAGTAATGTATAAATGAGTACAGTATTGAAGGAAGGCTTGTAATGGGAAGTTTGAGGTGTACCAAGGCATTGTATGTGAAAGTTATTTCTCTCAATTTTGTTGTTATGTTGCAGGCACGGGATGAGATGTCTGCGGAGTGGCGCAAGAAGGTGGCAACCTTCATGTGTCATTCCGTAGAAACTGCCGAGCATTACTACACGGCAAGATTTAAGACTTCCCAAAACATCGAATGCCGCGATAAGGTGTGGAGTCTTCTTCTTGGACAGGTATGTATCCTTCATTATGCAATAATTATCAAATCACATGTGTTATTGCTACCCTAATATTACATGTTTTCACAATTTTTCTTTTTTCAGATGACTCTTGCTTTAAGAAACTTGCAACTGCCAAATAAAAAAAAAAAACATTAATTTCTTATCTAACCCTTAAATTTCATTTTACTTCTTAATCTTATCCAATCCCAGTAATATGTGCAATATTTTGCGCATTATTAGCACTGGACCAATGTGTTATAGATCATGTGGAACCTTTCTCGGTGGAGCTTACTCAAAGACAAAAGAACACAAATGAATTAACAACCTAACTACCAGTAGTTGATTTTGCTATTCGGTAATTGTACCAACTACAAATTCAATCAAACAATTTTATCCTCCATATGCCTCCATTGTACTATCAGTGAGCAAAGTACACATTCTTTTAATTGGGGTCAGTACATATTTTAACCTGCGTATATATTATGCTTCAGATTTGATATCTATTCATAAATTAAATCCTACATGTTTCCTTAAAATCAACAGCAGCCAGAAATGCAGGAGCAGACTGCTCCTGAACATCCTGTAGATGTCCATGTAGAGGTCCATGCTGGACCATCAACGAGTCAGACGACCGCCCTAAAAAGTGCAGGCATGAAGAAGAGGAAGGCCCAGGGAAATACACAAGCCAACATCCCCTCTGAGTCTGCTCCTGAGACCTGTGGCCATGAGGAAGGTCACGAGCTTTCTCAACAAAAGGAAGTAAAAAAGGTTTGTCACTAATGCTACATGAAGTTTATGTATTTCATATCAGTATGTTTTTTTTTAATAAGACCATGCCTTATGAAGTTTTTTTCTTTTTCTTTTTTAATTATTATTTTTTATTTAAGTAAGGTAACTCTCATAGAGAGTAAAATATAACATTTCAAATTATAAATTTCTTACTACATATAAATCAGTATTTGTAAAATTATGTTTAAACATAGCAAAGAAATCCTTGTTTTCTGTGTTTTTGTTGCTCTTAGATTATGAATACATCAATTTGACAAAAGACAAACTTGTTGGTTTTTGCAAATAAACTCTTTATTTGTAAATGATAAATTTATTTTGATATAAGTACAGAAATAAAACATGCATATATATATATATATATATTTGTATTAAAGAAATTGTATATGTCACTAATTCATTGAAAATATATTCATTCACTTAAAATATTATTTATGATACCCGATATATTTGAATATGCATATTACAGAGAATATCTGAAAATACATTATTCCAACATGTTGACTTTTGAGCAAAGCTCATTCTAGAGCTGCTAATATAAGGATCCATAATTATCAACTAAAATTAAATTCATAAGCATTTACTTTCTAACTTTCTCTGATATTAATTTGATGTCTCCAATTGCGATGAAATCACACCTTTGAGGAAAGAACATACTCATCTAATTGTTTCCCCTTCACAATTTTTGTTAAAGTTTTACATCAGTAATAAAATACTGAAAATAAAAGATTTATATTTTATTTTCTACTATGTTTGTACCTACAGCCAAGATCCCGCTTCGTACTAACATCAGTGGAGCTTGAGGACATGAAGAGGACAATCATGGCTGTCATGAATCGGACATGCTCAGTAGTCAAAAAACCAAAATTCAGGGATATAGTGAGTACAACATTAATTTATCAATACTCAAATGTTATTCACAATATTTCTAATAATTATCCTATATAGTGTGCAATGTGCGTATTCTCTCTAAACCAAATGCTACTTTATAAACTGGAATTGGTGCATGTTTTTTTTTCACAATGTTTTTTAAGTCACAATGGCATGAGAAATTATCACTTCAATGTATGTCTGTTGTGTTGAATACTTTAGCAGACTTGCATGGCTTGTGCAATCTAATTCAGTTTGATTTCACTTGTACGTTTGAAGTGTGATGTGATTTTGATAGCCCCCTCTAAAAGAAAAATGACAGATTTAAATCAGTTCCGGAGACTTGTGAATTAGGGAGAGAAAAAAACTGAACTCTTTGGAGTTTTTTGTATTATGTTTCAAAATCACAAAGTTCTAATAATCGCCTATTTATTTTTTCAATTCTTTTCCCTTTGAAATCGTATGTGAACTCAATAAGGTTAATGGTTACTTCTGTTGGATAGAAACTGAGTGAAAGATATATTATTTTCATGCCTTGAGCAGACCTGCCAACTAGTACTTCAGTAATTTCTATTTAAATAGGAGAAGAATAATGATTATCACTAGCAAACTACTGATTTCAGAAATTAGTGTCTGTGATATAATATACTACACTTCTGAGAATTACTGATTTTCATCCATCAAAGTACTGACAGGCTTTTACAAAATTTGGCAGCTGTACTTGAGCATGAAAAGGTAAAAATGAACAATTTGAAGTAACACACACAGACACCAAAAAACCAACATGAATTAAATAAATCAAGCCACCAATCATGCCGATTGGTAAATTAAGCACACACAGAATTAATAAAATACAGAGCCTGAAGTTTTTTGCAAAGTCAGGTTGCATTACAATACAATGACACAAGTGTGAGATTCCTTAGCCTTCTGGGTGGATGTAGACATATGATAATGTGAATATGAACATTCACAATTATTGTCACATCAAATTGTCAAGAAGTTAGCTCACAAAATGAATTTCTTTTACCCTAAAAGGCACAAATGAAGTGATGCCTGGTGATGCATTTTATTATTTTCACAGGGCTTGTGGTTCAAACCTTGTTGGTTCCAGGCTGTTATGAACACATTTGAAGATACATAGGTCAGACAGTATCTATAGATTTTGAGATATGCAACTCTATCAATATTTTACAGTGATTGTTCAAATGAAAACATTCATGGTAAAATTATTTTTTTTAATGTATTCTTCTTTTTACCTGTTCTCTTTTATTAAGTTTGGAAATGCACCTGACATTCCCCATTGTTGTGCAAAAACATTTGCACATTTCTGTACTTTCCTTTACTATTGACTAATTTGTTTATGCTGTTTTAATTTTGATTGTGTATCCCATTTTTTTGTCAGACCAACGAGGCTTATAAAATAATAATGCCTAGTACGAGAGATAAGATTACTAGTCAACAATTTTATGACAAGGCCAGAAACTTGGGTCTGCGAGAAGGTAAGCTAAATCTAATGGCATCACTGCTAGTATATATACATGTGTAAGTCTCTCTATTAGAAGATCCTTGTATGGATATTCCTTTCAACATTTTTTAGTGATATAAAGGCTCTATGACAGGCAAAGGATGTTGACTCCTATTAATGTGTACTAATTTTCAATCACTTATTATTTAAAGTGATAAAAAATATTTTAATTATTTTTAAATGACCTAAGCCCCCCCCCCCCAAAAAAAAGTACAGTATTGTGAACAGAGAACTCTTCCTGGCAACTGGATAGATAATAAAAATAGTGTTGCATGTTTTCATACAGTGGACCATTACATATTATATTTTAAGATATACATTTATACAACTTGAGATAGGAATGCTCAGTAGTTTTGTAACTTGCAAGGAAGATTATGAATAAGAAGATATGTTGAATGAAAGGTCAAAGTCAAAGGAATAAGATATTGTTCCCACATGTAGTAAATGTTGACTTCTGAGCAATATTTGGAAACCCCCTAATAAGTTTAATTCCTTCTTGATCAATTCTGTCTAAGTTAAAAGAGGTAAAAGTTAATCAAACTTACTTGAAAATAGAAATAATATATTCAAAATTGATGATAAGCACTTTGAATTTGTCTTTTACAGAGATCTGGTGAAATGTGACAAGATCTGCCGCAAGTGTTGGAAGTCAATGAGCCCACATCAAGCATTACGTCTTACCCCCGTTTGGGAACGGACCGCAGATCAGATTGCAAACTGCGGTATTTTACCCCATTTTGCATTTGAAAATCTAAAACATAATTTCCAAGCCCTGGGGGTCTTTTCATAAAGCTGTTCGTAAGTTAAGAGCGACTTTAACAACGACTGGTGATTATCGCTAATGGTTTGTACCATTTACCGCAAGACATGATCACTAATCGCTCTTAACTTACGAACAGCTTTATGAAACATCCGCCTGATCAACCCCGCTTGGCCAGGTAATCCCCACAGGCCAGATTATGAGCGTTGAGCCAAGAACGAAATGATAAACAACAGCTGTGCTATTACGTAAGTCTTCTCTGCCTGTAGAAGGACCTTCGGAATTAAATAATTGTATTCGATATTTAATCACGTTTTCAAAGGCATATTGTATTCAGAAAGTTAATGCTAGCCCATTTTCAATTTCGAACGAAGAAAATCAACCTTGAAATAAGGAAAGTAAGTGAATAAAAAATGGCGACATGTTTTCCAGGACCGCACTCGGGCTGTTGTGTTATCTTCGGACCGAGGTAAAGAAATAGGTGTTTTGATACTTACATTGCATGCTTTGGGCAGTAGGGTTTTCGTACTTGAAGAGAATTCATTGAGAAAATCCGGGGTATAGTGTTATCAAAAGGAGGTTTTTCGTCATGAGTTTGAGAACATTGAGGCCCGAATTTTCAAAGGTGGTTTTGAAAACCCACGGTTGAGTCCATGGTTTATGCAGATTTCCTGTTTAAATTACGCTTAATTTAGCGCGTATTGGGCGTGTGTATAAAAAATGTTCAATGCTGATGCGCGCATTTGTCACAATGCGCCAAATTGACGCCTGTTACCATGGTTAGATACGCTATTTTATTCATAAGTCCACTGTTTGAAGAGTGGACTCATGAATAAAATAGCGTATCTAACCATGGTAACAGGCGTCAATTTGGCGCATTGTGACAAATGCGCGCATCAGCATTGAACATTTTTTATACACACGCCCAATACGCGCTAAATTAAGCATAATTTAAACAGGAAATCTGCATAAACCATGGACTCAACCGTGGGTTTTCAAAACCACCCTTGTGAATTCGGGCCTGAAGGTTACCGCCCTATAGAAGTATACTTAGTGTTTTGTACATAAAAACCTTTGATTATTGCAGTTCCTCTGATTGTTTTATTTCACAAACAAGTTATTTGGATTGTGATTGCATCTGATTGATTTCAAATAGAAGATTTCCATTTCTGCATATTGCATTAATGAGTCACTGAGCATGAATGGTTAAATCCAAGCAAAATATTAATTTTCCCATATCCAAGATGATGATTAAATCATTGGGATGCCTTTATTTTGGTTTAGCTAGAGGTAAGGTTACCAGATTATTATTAGATACCAGTGGAACCTATTACATGTAAAGCCAGAGGTGTCAAGGAATGATATGATCGTGTACTCTTATATTTGCTATTTTTCAGTTCTTTGAATACACGCTCGTATTTTCTGATGCTTAGAAGAAAAGTATACAATGCAAGGTATTATACCCATGAAAATGAGCATTTGATATACAGGTCAATTAAATGGACACCTTAAAATATTATGTGGCCATGCGTTTTGAGTGAGGCCCATTTCCATTACAACTCGAATTTTCCTCCAAAATCGCACTGTTTCATAAAATTGCATTTGTTTTCTTATGTATGACATCCTATACCCATAAAAGTATATATATACTTGAAAGGAAATTATCTGAGGAATTCAAAAATGCAATCAGAAAAGGCATACGGTAATGACATAAAAAGTTTTAGGTTAAAATATGTGGAAAACTGTGAAAAAAAAATACTTCCCAATAAATCTGAGAATCAGATAAACTCTACACCCTATAGGGAAATAACATGCATATTTCAACTCTTTAGAGTGAGACCTTTCCAGTGATATATAACTTGTTAGGGATAACTCTACCAAAATAATTGGGCACGATCATCTGTATCAATGTGTATCAATGCTTGATTTACCCCTAAAATATTATGTAGTCTTGCCTTTAGTTGCATAAATACACTTGCAAACACTAAGCAGTATATTATAATATATTTACTGTGGTTATTATGATATTATGAATAAAAAATGATTTCATTTGACTCAAATCGTGGGATTTGTCACCTCTTGGCTCAAAGACCAATGGACCACAGGTTGACAAACTGAGAGTCAAGTTTAACATATAAATACAGAAAAAATGTGAATGCACAATGAAAAGTTCTTATTACTGCTTTAGCTTATTCAAACTTAGTGTGAACATAAACAACTAACATGTTATAAATAAATCTATACGCCTGGTAAAAATACTTTATGTTATTCTATAGTGTTATATTTTAAATATATCCTCTTAACATTCTGCAGGACATGGTCTCTTGGTACTGGGTCAATTGAATGTCAATGCACAAAACACATTGTATGGGTACAATTGCCTCTGTTTAGTGTGATCTTGTACCAGTTTCATTCTCAAGTAGTTTGTTTGATAATTTGGAATAATATTTTCTGAACACTTTTGTGCCAGCCAAATATGTTTAATATACTGTTTCACAGACACAGTGTGATGTATCATTAAGAAAAAAGGTAAATAGCATCAGATGAGGGCTTTATTGCTACAAACAAGTTTTCATTGATTAAAATTGCATTAAAAGGTGTGTTTGCTTTCTGTTATGTTGTTTGATAATTTGGAATAATATTTTCTGAACACTTTTGTGCCAGCCAAATATGTTTAATATACTGTTTCACAGACACAGTGTGATGTATCATTAAGAAAAAAGGTAAATAGCATCAGATGAGGGCTTTATTGCTACAAACAAGTTTTCATTGATTAAAATTGCATTAAAAGGTGTGTTTGCTTTCTGTTATGTTACCGGAATAATCTGAAGATTCTGACACATCAAAGTTATCACTGTCAGTCTACGCTGTCAAAATTAAAACCATGAGGTCATAATTAACAATTGATTGATTTATCTCTGAAGTCTTTATTAGTTTGTGCTTTCTTTTTGAAATTTTTGCAGCTTCTAAATTTTATTGAAGGTGTAACCCACAACTATATTTTTCTCCTCATTTCCTATACATCAGTCACAATTTCAATTGTGTTAATTTCATGATTTACATCAATTAATTATAGTAATTAGCTTGATTACGTATCCTTTAAACTTAAAAGTTCAAATTTGACCCACTTATGATTGAAGAATAAGCCAGTGAGCTAATAATATATAGCTCTTACAATATTAAGATTCAACCTTAAAGGGTGCATGCCTGCTCCATGTCTCTGTAGAAATGTGAGTTCTAGTGAACTCCTATATGAAAGGCCATTAATTGTACTGTCTGATTTTTAAATAGTTATTAATAAAAGACCCATCTGCTAGATGTTAACAGATTCTGATTCAGTGCTTGTCCCTCTGACTGTGTGACCTCCCTATCGAACCCACTTGTCCTAACCAGTGATGACACGACATTTGCTTCTGTGACACTTGCTCTGGGCTTTTTTTAGTCTAAGATAAAGGGTTAGGGTTACAATAGGGTTTTATGTTGGGCATAGTGTTAAATCCAGGGTTGAAGTTAGTTATTTGGTTAGTGTGAGGAATTTAAAGCGGAGCAATTGTCGCCAGAGTAAATGTCATGGAACCATCGTAATCGGCCCCATTTCCACACAAGCAGTACACATCTCCCCTCCCTCCCCCATACATTATAAATGTAAATATTCTGGGAACTTGTGATGCAAATGTCACATTTCGCATCTCTTGCAGGCATGTTTGTGTGTGTGTGTGTTTTTCATGTGTGTGTGCATATTTGTTCTTAAGCTAAGGCCCGTATCACAGTGGTTAACGATTGATCCCTAATTTCAAAGAAACAATTCTGATTGATTTGATTTAGCAATTAATCGCTAACATTTGTGTTACAGCGCCCAGGTCTAATAATGGAATAGGGATAATTAAAGTTGCCTTAAAGAGAAAGATAATCAGATGTCCAGTTTTTTTATCGCTTGTTTTAAGAAAAAAAATCCTATTGACTAAAAACTTTCTGTAGATTAACCATGTAACATGAAAACTTTCAAATCGTCATAAAGTCTACATCTCTTGTTTTAAAACATTTGTGAAATGATGGGCATTTCTGACTTTCAGTTGACAATTACGTCACTTTGGTGTGTAATTGAGATTGTTGTATGTTTGTGTGTTTAGGGGTCTTAGGGTATGTTTACACATGTGTTGATGCATACATGTTACTTCATGGCCGAATATTCCCGGGGGGATGGGGTATGTGTTTTTGATACATCCGCGTCCCTTACCTCATAAAAGTCACCTAACGAGGATTTTAGCAAGGGATAATTTTACACCCTATTCAGAGCGGCAAACTCTAAATCACACATTTTCACACCCTTAAAGAGGATTTCTAATCTAGTAATTTTTGGGGTATTCATTTTTATGGCATTTACAGCTTCCCAAAAGCCGACCCCAAAAGAAAAAAAAAGAAAAAAAGGCCAAATAAAAATAATTGAGAAAAGGAACCTCTTTATATTCCTTAAAGTGTAAAAAATAACCAGGATAAAATAAAATCTTTGAAAAGATGAAAGTTTTGAAACAATTTTCTTTGACTAGGTCTGGAATCAAACAGAAATTTGGCAAGGGGCGATTTTCCCCACTCAGGCAAAATTTTCCCGCATTCCAATCTCCCTCGCTATTTTATATCCTTTTCGTCAATGACACACCCCCTCCCCTCCCAGGGTGAATATTTAAATGAAATACTGCACACATTCATTAAAAATACAAAAAGAAACATACTATAGGGTAAATGTTTAATCCGGAGTATTAATCAAACAAAATGTACTTTAATGAACCCAACTAAAATTGTGTCCCATACTTCCATTCACAGTCGAAAATCTGGCACACACTTCCGTCCAAATGGTTTAACCATGGGGGCGCCCTTGTTCCCATTTTACATCCTTCAAAACTATCATCCAAACAAGGCATTTGGGGGAGAATTTGATCGAAATTTGTCATTAATTTCATAATATAGATTCTAAAGATGGAATTCAAATCATTTTATGACGAATTTTGTTTAACATTTGTCCACAAACTTAATCTGAAAAGGTGGCCCACACTTCCCTACCCATAGTTTTCGTGTACTTCAGTAAGCAAAAACCACAAAAAACAAAAAAATATTGCGACAAATTTAGAGAGTTTCAGAAACAAGTAGCGCTGATTCTGGAAGATATTTGATATATCTACCCCTTCCAACTAAATTCTCAACCCTCTAATATTAATTTTCGTTTTCTGAATGGGTTGAAATTTGTAAAATGTGGCCCACACTCCCTAAAATGTAATTTCAGGATTTTCCGTTTTTCTCATTAAAATTACGGTTTGGGTAGAAAAAAAGAATGTAGTATTCAAGAGTAATGTATAAATTATCTGTTGAGCATTTTTTGAATTTTTCAAATCGAACAGAAAATAAAAATTGAAATCCAATTTGTAAGGCTGAATTACCATTATCCGTTATTCTCTCTTTTCAATACTATATGGGGCAGGTCTTGTTAACGTCTTTCATATATAAGGGGAAAGTTTCTCAAACTGACGAAAAGAGGAGTAGCGAATTGGAATTCCGTGGAAGAATTAAGAATTTCAGTATTTGAGGCGATAAAGCATCAAATTTTGTTCAAAAATATAAAATTTCAAAGTTATACTGTGCAAAACAAACGAGTAATTTGCAATACCCACACTTCCACCCCGTGTACAAAACAAATGGGCGGATATAACGCGCGAGAATGGGAAGTTTTTCATGAGATTGTTATCATTTCTCAAAGTTAGCGTGTCCCATACTTCTTTTGCCAGAGAGGGAGAGAGAGAGAGTACAATTATGATGTGCATAACTGATGTAATCTCACACTTCAACAATAATTGTCACCTGAAGAAACATAGTGCCTGGATTATATTAATGACTTCTGATGTAATTTCACGCTTCAATTGTCAACTGAAGAAATTGAGTCAATAATGACTTTTTAAAACTTTATGAAACGATTATCATGAAACCACATTTCATTCCTGTTGTGTCAAAGCTCATATTTATTTTAAGGAGCATATAGGGAGCATATTGCATTTAATGACATCATGCTCTGATCAGTATCACCATCAATTTTAGAAAACCCATCATTAATGTTGTTTTCAGTGATGTTCATAGATCTATCATTAATATCATAACTTCTGTACCATCATCTATCAATTCAATATCATAAAAATGATCATCATTATTTACAACTGTACATGTACATCATTAACATGACCATCATCATGATTAATTGATCATCAACATTATCATCACAATCATCATCATCATCATCATCATCATCACCATCACCATCATCATCATCATCATCATCATTCCCTCCTCCTCTTCCTCCTTGTCCTCATCACCACCACCACCACCACAACCATCAACATCGTTTTGACATTTCAGTAACAACCAGGTGATTCCCCTTCATCGTTACAAACCAACCACAACCATTAAAATTCATTTGAATTTAAAACCAAAGCATCATCATCAATATGACTATTACTGCGCATCAGTAAATGGATGGAGAAAGGAGTATCATGGCAATCTCAAAGGATCTTGTTACTATGACAACAGTACACACAGACCACAAGAACCACCAACACCAATGCAGAGATGTGTCTGCTCCTGACAAATGAGCTTGATCTTTTTGTTTTTTGGTCATTTTCTACCAAGGCTTGTTGGTTTTTTACAGCAGCATTCAAGTGTATTTCATGCTTAGAATATATCAAAACATTAAAAGGACAAGTCCACCCCAACAAAAAGCTAATTTGAATAAAAAGAGAAAAATCCAATAAGCATAACACTGAAAATTTCTTCTACATGTAAATCGGATGTAAAGTTATGACATTTTAAAGTTTCAGTTAATTTCACAAAACAGTGATATGCACAACTCAGTGTCATGCAAATGAGTCAGGCGATGATGCCATCACTCACTTTTTCTTTTTTTTTAATTGTTTGAATTATACAATATTTCATTTTTTACTGATTTGGCAAAAAGGACCAACATGACTGAACCATATAGTATTAAACAACACCAATTCAACATGTTCAGGGATGAATTTATCGTTGTTTCACTTGACAATGAGGAGAAAATTAGAATATTTCATACTTCAAATAATAAAATAAACTGCAAAAGAAATAGTGAGTGAATGACATCATCAGTCCCCTCATTTGCATACTGATCAGGATGTGCATGTGTTTTTTTAAACTAAGCGAAACTTTTAAAATGTCAGAAATTTCTTATTTTACATCCGATTTTGATGAAATTTTCAGTGTTATGCTTGTTGACTTTTCTCTTTTTATTCAACTCAACTTTTTGTTGGGGTGGACTTGTCCTTTAAGAGAAAAATTATTTTTGTAACGCTGTTTCTAAGACCCTGTTCTCATCTACTTTCTTGAACGGGTTTCCCTAATGAAGCACTTCGCACAACAAGTTTAGAAGATTGCGTTGCAAGTGTTCTCATCACAATCTCCAGAACTGGTTTCAAAGTTTAAGGATAAGTCCACCCCAACAAAAAGTTGATTTGAATAGAAATAGAAAATTCAAACAAGCATAACACTGAAAATTTCATCAAAATCGGATGTAAAATAAGAAAGTTATGATATTTTAAAGTTGAGCATAGAACTGTTTTGTGAAAAAAAGCAAAACTTTAAAATGTCATAATTTTCTTATTTTACATCCGATTTTGATGAAGTTTTCAGCGTTATTCATGTTTGATTTTTCTCTATTTATTTAAATCAATTGTTTTCTGGGGTGGACTTTAACATCACGTAAAGCGATATTGATGCAAAAGTCACCTATTTTATGTGGGTTTTACGATTGTTTTAAAATGAATATGAAAAAGGACCCATCAGAATTTTGAAATTCATGCAACCGCACCAAAAAAGCTTGATATATGACCTGAAAATAGGAGGCACAAATAAACCCTTTAGTGTCCTTTCAATGTCAGGTCCACCCAACAAAAAATTTATTTGATAAAGTTGAGGAAAATCAAACAAGCATATTGCTGAAAATTTCATAATGTGAAATAAGAGAGTTACTACATTTCTAATCTTTGCTTATTTTACAAAAGACTGTTCTGGACAACAAGGTGTTATGCAAATGAGAGAGTCGATGATGTCACACAATCACTGTCTCTTTTGCATTCTATTGTATGAGTTTAAATACAATATGCAGATTTATGCAAAAGGAAACTCGTAGAATCAAAATATTTCAAAACAATTGTAATTTCACATCTTTAAAGAGGATAATAATTTGTATCATAGTAAGGAAAACTGAAGATATTTTCATTTTTCATGTAAAAATACAAAAGAAATGGGTGACATCATCGGTACCCTCACTCGCATGCTGACCAGGATGTGAATTTGAATTACTGTTTTGTGAAATAAAAAATGTCATAACTTTTGTGTATTTTATATCCAACTTAGATGAAAATTCAACAATATACATAATGTACTTGTTTGAATCTCTCTTTTAACTCCACAAATTACAGTTGGGTTGACTTTCTGTTTAATGAATACAATTCACCGGGGGGGGGGGGGGGGGATAATCGACGCAATGATATACTTTCCCTTGACGACCCTGCTCATATTTCCTTCCTGCAATCAGATAGTACCTGACTACATGTACATTATATATCACAGCCCATGCCATCCATCCCATCAAGACAATACGCTGTCATTGACCTTGATATAGCATGTACCATTGATTGATTGGGCTGATAGCCTTTAAACTAGACCTGCATGAAGATTTGTAGGTAAATTGCCAATTCGTCTACTGCAAACTCGTCCACTCACCACATGATCTACCTTCATTTAGTCTCAATGCCATTCCATCCATCGACATTTCGTCTAACAACCATTGGGTCTAATAACCATTTGGTCCAATCATCACTTCGTCTCATCACCAGTTAGTCTATGACCATAACCAGTTGGTCTAATATCCGATTTATTTTCATTCATTTTGCCCAATTTACACTTGGTCTAATTGGACCAAATGGTATATGGACTAACTGGCTATTCGACCAACTGGTATTAGACAAAATGGTGAGTAGATAAAATGGCAATAAGACCATGTGGATATTGGACGAACTGATGGAAGACCAAATGATAGTAGACGAGATGACAATTGGATGAATTAGCGTTAGACCAAATGAAAATAAACCGATTTGTTTTATACATACCCATTCACTCCAATACTACAGGTACTTGTGTATCAGGGAATTCAAGTGCCATGAATTTGTAACAAATCTGTGTTTTTAGTACTATACAGGGTTTATGTTTCAATTTTTCATTTTAGCGTGTTCTACAGTGAAATACATGTATGTTACCACCAAAAGGAAACACAAAAATTGGTCTTTATGAGTAGACCGTGGTTTTTATGGACAGATCTTGCAATGGGGATTTTTATTCAATAATCTTTAAGAAAAATCAAAGCAGTCTTTATAGACAGGTGATACTTCAATATATGTGGTCACTATTGCAGGTTTGTCTTTCAGGAGAGCGTAGAGAGAGTCACTTGGAATCCAAATATAAATCTTGTATAATTTGCCCAGAGCTCCGGGGAGGGGGGCACTCAACATTATCTTAAATAACCTCAGATAGCATTATTAATTCCTTTTACTTCCATATTCATGTACTTCAATTTTATATACAACCCACCCCCACCCCCACCCCCCCCCCTAAACAGAGAAAACAATAAAAACATGCCCTAGTTTTCAAATTGAAATACACTTTTGTAATTTCATTTCATTTTTTTACTATTGATATGATCCATACATATACAAAAATACAAATATTTCACTATATAACAAATTTTAGTTTATGAACATTTCATTTCATCCTCAATAATCTTTAATGGATTTTCCTCAAACCTTCAACAACACTTTTGATCATTTTAGTCCGATCGGCCCTCTTCGCGATTAATCTCAATATTCAAGGAACCCCGCCTCCACCATCACAAGAAGAGCGATTCCTGCTCGAGCGAGGCATTGATGCATTGGTCTGACGCCGTGACTAAATAATCCCGAGTGCGTCTGCACCTGCGAATTAGCAAGATAATTCGTAAAATAGCGCGCTATTTTGCAAATAATCCCAAGTTGACTTGGGATTGCAATCCCGAGATAAATCCTAAGAACTAACGCGATAATTGCGCCTCCATTACAAATAATCTCGAGATTGTTCAGATCGGGATAATTTGCCAGATCAGAAATACCGCGCTAATTTGAAAACTCAGGATGGTGCAGATGGCCCTAGTTAGATCTTACAATGTAGTTATTTTACATTCAGGTAATTACATCTTGTGTGCGAACAAAGGTGTTGTGGCTCAGTGGATAGTTTCCTGACTTAAACCACAAGGTCCAGGTTGGGAAAAAAATTGATTTTAAACTTTTGGGGGCTACTTTCCACAACTTACTACTTGAATCTGCAACATTGGATAAGCTTTAACGCTGCAACAAATGGGAATTTTTCAGGGGCCCGTTGCAGAAAGTGTTGCAATCAATCGCAACTCTAAAAATCATGCGCAACTCTAAAAATCATGCACAACTTGATTTTCAACCAATCAACAGCGCACATTTGGGACTTGCGATTGATTTTTGACTTGCGCTTAAATGCAACTCTTTCTGCAACGGACCCCTGAGCTCCTTTTTTTAGTTTCCTGGGGGTTGTTTCACAAAGATTTAAACATGACTTAAGTCGCACTTAAGTGCCGACAAGTACATGATATGCAATGCGTGATATAATTGATAGATACGCAATAGTGCGTACGTCCTCGTGACACGATCTGACCAATGTGGTCAAGCCTTTCGTACCATACGCAACTCGGTACTTACATGTAAGTGCGACTCAATTCATACTTAAGTCATACTCAAAGCAAGAAGAACGATTCATGCTTGAGTGAGGCATCGCTGCATTATGGCATGACGCCATGAATAAATAATCCAGAGTGCGTCTGCACCTGTGAATAAGTAGGATAATTTGTAAAATAGCGCGCTATTTTGCAAATAATTCCAAGTTGACTTGGGAATGCAATCCCGAGATAAATCCTAAGAACTAACGCAATAATTGCGTGTCCATTATAAATAATCTTGAGATTGGTCAGATTGGGATACTTTGCCGGATCAGAAACAGTGCGCTAATTTGAATACTCAGGCTGGTGTAGGCGGCCCTATGGTGAGTGAGGGACATCATCGACTTTTTCAATTGCTAGTCACTGAATTGTGCATAGAACTGTTTTGTGAAAAATAAGAGAAACTTTAATGTCATAACTTTCTTATTTTGTCGAAATTTTCTGTGTTATGCTTGTTCGATTTTTCTCTGATTCAGGTCAACATTTTTCTGGGGTGGACTTGGCCTTCAACTAGGCAATAAGAGTATTAAAATATCTTTGGAGGGGAAAATGAATGTGAAAAGATAATCTAAATTGATTTGATAGACGATAATTGCGCTATTAATCCTCTGATGCCTGTAAAACATTGAAACTAGACCAACCATGTTTCAATATTTATTCAGATCTGATTGCTGATAATAGCAAAAGAATATTTGAGATAACAAGTCATGTTTGTCATAATGGGTTTGTCCTACACATGAACATGCATATCAACAATAATTTTTTTTAGATCAGTGCTGGCTTAACACAGGGATGAGGAAGTTTTACTCAAGTCTCTGTTGTTGTTTCAGTTTAGCTATACACCACAACAAATAAAATTTGACATCACCTTTTTAATTTGTACATGACCTGTATTGTGCATAGACACAAAGTCATGTATGTCACTGTTTGGCAAAAGTTTGGCAAAATTATGCAAAATTTTAAAATGTAAACTCCCCTTACATCCAATTGTGATGAAAATTTCATTGTTATGCTTGTTTGATTTTTCCATATGGTCACAAAATTTGCCAAATCTTCCCAGGGGGACCACGAGTGACGAGTGGATACCATGCGCGACCATGGGGTCTCGAAAAGCACCCTAAACAAGTATTTTCCATATTCTGAGAATGCACCCCTTAACAAGTATTGGCGTGTGAAACCCTACCCTTAACAAGTACTGGAAACAAAGTGATACCCTTGGCAAGTATTCCCTGAATTGAACCCCTAAACAGGTACAGCGCGATATTTAAATTGTTATGTCACGGACCCGATCACGGACGTCGGTCGTCGGTTTTACCTTATTACCTACATCATTGGGTTTAGTACGGCCCCACCTCCCACACCTCGCGCAAATCGGACTCTAAACACGTAGAGTTGACTGCTGGGGCAAAAATTACATCCTAATAAAACATTTTAGTCTTTTTTATACCTTCGCAAATTTGACCCTAAACATGTAGCTTTCCCAGCAAATTGGTACCCTTTTTTGACACCCCTAATACGTTACGTACGTAACATGCCCTATCTTGAAAAAGACATCCTTTTTACGTGTTTTTTGGTCGCATATGGTATCCACTCGTCAATGTAAGTGCCCCCCCCCCCCGGGCAAATCTTTAAGACAGGATTTAGGTATTGACTGGTGCTAAAGAAAGTTTCCTACAATGCCCCCCCCCTCCCCAATAACCCTTTGATATTGATAACCTTATCATGCTCCTATCCAAGGCTGTTAGTAACAATCAACTTTCTTAAGGCGGTGCTGCACCAGCCTGAGTTTGCTCAATCTCAAGATTTTAGCCCGATCGGCCCTCTTCGCAATTACTTTCAAGATTCAAGAAACCCTATCCTCTCCAGTGCAAGAAGAGCAATCCGTGCTCGAGCTAGGCATGGGTGTATTATGGTCTGATGTCGTGAATTAATAATCCCAAGTGCGTCTGCACCTGCGAAATAGCGGGATAATTTGAGCGCCCTATTTTGCAAATAATCCAGACTTAGGATTTCAATCTCGAGATTAATCCACGTCTCCATTATAAATAATCTCGAGATTTTTCAGATCGGATAATTTGCCGGATCAGAAATAGCGCAATTATTTGAAAACTTGGGCTGGTGCAGACGGCCCTTTTGGCTAGAATTTCAAAACAAGAATCACAAATCAAAACACACACACAAAATACAATTCTTTCAGGAGAGTGATTTATTAACCATACTGTTTCCCACTCATCACAGATTTGTGAGCTTTATACTTTAATAGGCCTTCATGGGTTAACATTGAAGAATTCACGTCCAAAACTAGAGTAGAATATTAAAATCATTTGCATTCAATCAACCCTTTTATATGTCTTTGGTTCAGCAGAATCAAATTTTCAGCATTTCATGTTTGTATACTAGTAATTTGAAGGAAAAAAAATCCTTTTTCATGATCATTCAAATTCATTGAATGCAACTTTGGTTTGACTTTGGACTGTCAAGGATTTCTGTTTGTACTATGTATGTATAAACTGCTTGGTACTTTTGACATTTCTGACAAAAAAAATCAATGGGAAAATTTTGTCTATTTGACACAGTCCAAAGGAACAGCTAAAAAGAGTACATTAGCTCAAGCACTAATCACATAATCCACACTACATCCTATCTGGTATCTAATGACTATTTCATTTCACAGTAAGGGGTGTGAAGTGATGCATATTGATGATAATGACATAGACCCCACTGCTACTGCATTCATGAATGATTTATTGCGATGAGCATGAATACAACTGGAGCTTTAAATGCGAATGGCTATTTAACTAGAAAGACTATTACTGTACAAGCTGTTATTTTTGCGTACAGAAATTTTCCAAAATTGCGGGGGTCCCAACATTTTCGCGGGTTGTTAAATTCGCGATCGGAAGATGTACGAAACACTTCCACAGCATTTCAAAGCAAAACTAGTGCAAATCTATGCTCCTCAAAGTCCCCATGCTGATGTGCCTTTTATACATAAATATGTCCCTGTAAAAACAGTTACAAAGTAAGGAAAAAGGTGGCTTCAATTTCATTTTTTTTACCTTTAGATCTGAAAATTCAGCCTGTCACAGTTTGATCTGTAATCCATCATGTCCATAGGGTAAACAATCTTTGGAAGTTTTGTTTTGTTTGATTCATTTCTCAAAAAATTGGTATAAATGCAAAAAATTTGAATTTTGTGAACAGAATCTTCACCTCTAAAAGCTCTGGTCATTTGACTTTTTTATTAATGAGTATGCAAATAGCTGCCAATACGTGTGTAAAGAGTCAATCAGATGACAATAAAATCAAATTATTTCATGGAAAATACATTGTAATATTACAGTGAGTGAATATATATTGATAAAATTACGTTTGAAAATAGTTTAGGCTCTGATTTTGTTTGAGAAATAAAGTGAAATTCTAGCTAACTTTTTGAATAACTAACTGTACTTTCTAAACTTTATTTTTTGTACATAAAGAGGTGCATATCGTAACATTTACTTCACAGGATGTTTTCAATAGCAAAGCTTTGCTGATGGGGATATTGCCACTGACTATTATGTGTCAATATTTTCGCGTGTTGTTAACTTCGCGGCCAATCGGCAATTTGCGAAATCCGCGAAAATAAAACCCCCGAGAAAATAACAGCTTATACAGTAAATACCTTGAAATATATATAGATGTTTATTTTCAGTATTGTCTAGAATAGAATACAAAGAAATAGTGTCAAAGAGGTTGTGAAGGTAATTTGTATCAAAAATAATTTGTATTCATAATTAACAGTGGGATCCAGCAAAACATTTTTGCTGCATTAAATGGTCAAAAGTATTACAAATTTCAAGTGTTTTCATGAGTTTTCTTTCTACCCCCCCCCCCCTCACAAACCTGTATGAAACATATCTTGAATTCTTGACCTAAAAGGGTGTCCATGAACTGCATTAAAAATACTTGCACTCAATGCAATGTGAAAATGTCAAGTCAGAAAACTTACACAACACTGACATCTGTACTGCTGTCTCAGTCTTAAAGATATCCAAAATATTCCACAATTTCCGATTCAAGTCTAAAAGCTGGCACCTGGAAAGTGCACACTATTCAAGCAAAAGTCCAATGAATAACCCATACAGTAAACACACTCCAAGTTCAAACATACAGTGCAGTTCCACAAAAGTATGCAGCACGTCAAAAGTTTTATAGATCATCATGTACATGTCGCAGGTTGACTGATGTTTGAGATATTGACTTGCATGTTTATACAGAGCCCTACCCCCCCTGAAGTTCTGTCTAGGGTGCATCTGAGTTGAATGAATCACACATCCCTCAACACACATGGAAACTGCTACGATGAATCACAAAATCGTTTGACAAGAGGAACAAGCTCATTCTATCCCATCAATGCTTGTTCAAGTTTGACGACTACACCTTTGGTAAAGGACTATAACAAAGTTTTCATCAAGTTTATTTGCTTTAACAGCTTCAATCATGCATGCCTTGATGACTGATCGCATCAAGTATCGTATATATATATTAAAAAAATTGCAAACACAAATGTGAGATTAAGAAGTACGATTTGAAAGCTCAGCTATTTTGAATGATTCAAGTTGCAACCAAGTTCACAATTTAATTAATATTTGTAAACTCACAATCAGTAGAACTACATAAGTATGTGTTCAACACAAACAAAAATTCTGAAAATCTTATCTTAATTGTGGCTTGACATTGCTCACTTCTGGCTCATATTCTACAGGTGGTTGAAGCAGGGACGTAAGCAGGAGAAGCAGGCAATTTCGCTAATAAAATTAAACCAAATACATGTACGGTCAAACCTGTCAACTATGGCTATTATTACAGGGGAGTTCACCCTGACAAAAAGTTTATTGCAAAAATAGCAGAAAAAATAATAAAAAATATTGGTGAAGGTTTGAAAAAAGTCCATCACAGACTTAAAAAGTTGTTTTTATTATAATTTGTGATGACATATGGTGCAGCTGTATCATGAATTGAAAAAAAATCAATGAAATGTCATTTTCTCAAAAAAATGGAAATGGATTTTATTGTACCTTTAATCTATAAACAGAAAAATTATTTTACACCCTCTCCTGACTGAAAGAATTTTTAGTCATCATGAACCATTTATAAAAAAACTGATATTTTTTCATTTTATATTCCATAACATATGGGGCAGCTGCTTGTATATATGGCATCTTTAATTCAAATCACTTTCTTAATCTTTAATGGATTTTCCTGAAGTCTTCATCAATATTTCTATTATATTGTTTGTGTTTTTACAGCAAACTTTTTGTTGCGGTAAACTTCCCCTTTAAAAGGGGAACAGAAAAAAGGTGGTCATTAGAAACATATGGCCTGTTGGCTATAGGCAGGTTCTACAACATTTTCTTCTCAAATGGGAAACAAATTTGGTGGCCACTCAAGACAGGTGGCTGCTATACTGTACATGCTTTTGGAAGGTTTTTTTTCTTTTTTTTTTAGTATACAGACTATATTTAAATACAGATTTACATATGTTTTTATACACATTTGAATCTGTTGAAGTTCGTTATTGATTGCATATCATGAGGAAGGTTGTTCCACAATTTCGGTGCCATATTTCAAAACACCCTTTGACCAAACGTGTTGAATTTTACATGTAGGCCTATTTCAGAAAGAAGAAGCTTGGATTATGAACACAGATTTTGACTTGGGTCAATATTTCTGAATGAGATCTCAGAGGAAGCAGGGGCATTCCCATTAAGGCACATACACTGTAAAAACAATTGAGGGCCTATTTTTTAAAGTCAGAATAGACGACAAATTTATTCTGTTACCAGCCAGATTGTGAAAAAAAGGGACGTATTAAACTCAACGTTAGGCCATTTTGAGACTTCATCCAAACTTCAATAGATTGGGCGAGAGTTTTCAAGAGCTGTCAGCACTCAGCGCTGACTATAAATAGTCGGGTCTGACAGTTTTGGTTCAAACCCTGGTTCAAGAAACACTAAGTTTCTTTCAATCACCTAGAGCATATATGTACATGTATATGTACATGTAGCTAGGAGACTAGGATTTGAAATACGGTCATATAGAGTGGAAACAAAGATATAATTGAATATACAGTGTGTATCAAAAAAAAAGTTTACACTATGAAAAAGCCCTGGGAATTAAAAAGTATACAACATGTGGGTGATTTTTTCACATACATTCTTAGGTTTGGGTCTCATCTATCCAATGAAAGTAAAAGTTTTGACAGAATGCTACACTTGAGTGTAGCAATTTTTGTAAAGCTCGCAGAAATCTGTTTGCGCAGAAATGCTTGTTTTCACGCTGTGTCAAGGGGAAAGGGCGAAATCAAATTTACCTTGCGAAATCTCTCATACATTTCCCTTGCACTTTTAGTCAATTGAAATAAAACGGATACATTCAAGCATTTTGTTACAATTTTGCCACCCAAATTGAAATTTCAACACTAAAGCACAACCTCTACCCTTTTTGTGCCAGCTGGATCTGAGGACATAACTAAATCTGAACAAAAGTTTATATCAGACATCTCCAGCATTTTTTCACTAAGTTTTTATCATCCAAAGTGTGTTTACATTTCATTTTTTATTTTATAATACTTGAACTCCACACCTTTTCCAAACTAGACAATGATTAACAAAATGAAAATCAAGCCTAAGCCATTTCAAGTAAATGACAGCTCAGTGTAAAGCAAATATCGTCACGATCACACGATGGCCTCGGTGTGTGGGGGAGTGGGGTGGGGCGCAATGCACTCTTTGAAGTGTTTTGGGCAAGGAAACAAGTTAAAAAGGTAAAAGATATCTTCAAGTCAATTTTACTAGATAAATTCAACGTGTTCTTCATGATTAAGGTCTACTTTTATTCGCATAACTATTTCAAAGTTCTGCGCAAATCATTTTTCACTAACTTTTCAAAAGTAAGTGGTGCTCACTCAAGCGGAAATATTTTTCGACAGTTATATCGTCGTTTGGTTTAATGGATCTGTACCAATGTTAAAATGTGGAAAAGTCTATTTTACAGGATTTTTTCTAAGTGTAAACTTTTTTTCATACGCACTGTAGAGAAGGGGAGAGAAGATGATAATTTTTTAGATTTGAGCATATGATTCTCCAAACATCTACATGTAGGGGCGTGTGTAGCTCACTCTCGAGTCTGAATCTACCACTCATGTCTCAATGGTTACTGTCATAAATTCCAAGCAAGCTAATTAATTTTCTACTGTTTTTGTCATAATATGTATAGGCCTTATCCCCCCATTGTTATTTATTTATTATTAATATACTATTTTTGTATTGCATATGTTATAATTGTGATTTATAATGTTCAAATTGTGAATGATAGCAGGGCTCCCTTGTAAAGATGGCCTCAGGCTTGAATGGAACTACCCTGCTTTTTATAAAGAAAACATGAATATTAAAGTAAATAATAAATAAATATTAAAATAAATAAATAAATGGTTCCCTGTATAGGTTCCAAGACATTTGCTCGGGGACAATTGCTCCACTGTAATTTCCACTCATTAACGGTATGACTAACTTCAACCCTGGATTTAACACTAGTACACCCTATCCTACAATGTATGTAAACCTAGCATAAAACCCTATTGCAACCCTGACCCAGACGGGACAAAGCCCGGAGCAATTGTCTCCGGAGCAAATATCATGTCACCCCCTGTATGATCCAGTTTATATTAAGTTTAACCACATTTCTAAAAGTAAAACAGATCAGGCTTTTTCACTCACATCACTAAACATCAATGAAAAAAATTGTTCAACCCAGGATTAAAAAATAATTTCAATTAGATACTGTACACCCAAAAATTATTCAATTGGTACTAAAATCATACTCACCTGCTGTATATCATTAATTACTTGCCTTTGATCTATTCAAACAATAGAATATCTCGACCCTAGAAATACATGTAGCAAAACAACCTTCAAACCATATGTTTGCAATAGAAACCCTTCCTGAATTTATAATGGTTATTCTAATTTCCTTACTTTGGTTTACGTCCTCTTTGATGGAAAATGAGGGAAAAAGTCACTTTAGAAAAAAAATACAGTACATGTACGGTGTGTTTGTCTGACCTTGCTTAGAAAAAATTTGAAAAAAAAAAGTTCAGCATGCTGGTTAATTAAACAAGAACTAGATAAAAGATTGATGCTTTCAATCATCCAGGAATTTATTTTAAAAATTGTCAACTGAAATTATTTTACTTTAATATTTTCCATCATTTAAAAAAAAAATGGTCAAAAAGAGTTGTAAATCTCTTTCCATTTAAGCAGTAAATATTGTCAGTGTTTCTTCTGCAAATTGGAAAGGAATCAAGTATGTAACCTGGAAATGACAAGTAAATTTTATTTTCTATATTGGCCTACATCACAACTCTCTTGACACTGTATGGTTTCATAGAATTCACGCCAGATGGGTAGTATGTAAACTTATTGATGAAACCTGCTTATTTGAGTTTTTCTCAAGCAAGGTTGGCCAAATTATTTTAATAACTACTACAAAATCGGTCTACATGTATGATAACAATAACTACAAGGAGCTCGACTCAACTTAAGAATGGAATCTGTAGCAGTAGCATAATCATATGAAATTGGGTCTGTAATTATAGACTAGCTAAATTTCTGTGCATGTCACTGCTATATTTAGCCAAAGAAGAATGTGATGGAGATTTAGATATTTCAAGGAAATATGATTGAAACCTGACCTGTTGCTTCAGGTTCAGAACCTGCATGTGTACTGTATGTACATGTAGACCACGCTACTGCCTTCATTGGGTTGACCCCCCCCCCCCCCTAAGAAGGGGGGGGGGGAGAAGAAAGAAAGAAGAGAGATATTACAGTATTTCACATCTCAATTCTTGTTAGTTGTATGAAATCGATATAGGCCTAACAGTTTAATGAGACTGTCAGTTGACAGTCAGATGCAGATGGGGGGGGGGGGGGGGGGTTCAAGGGGGATTCAAACTCACTATTTTTAGCTGCACTGTACATAGCCAACAAAAAACATGCTACGGGATGGATTTGAATCTGAGACATTTTCTGATTCATGGATCAATTATTCACTAAATCAGAACCAGGCAAATGGACAAATCCAAGAGATCACTGCACTTTTCTTATATAACCATCATTCTTAGACTAACTTGGATGATGATACCTGTATCTACATGTATCTGACCATAGTCCATACTTCCTGCATGCATCAGACACAGTATACTGATTACAAAAATACTCATTATCAACACAAGCAAATAGAAATGACAATACCCTATTTTATCATTGTTGTTGTTATATAACATGTACATACTGTATAAACTATACATGTCCTCTGAAACTGTCTCATTGTTAGAATAGTATAGGAATGCAAATGTGGTTCTATAAATCTCTTGAGTCTGTTGTGCATGCCAGTTTTTGTTTGTTTACTTTGATCTTCAAGAAAGGGGCATTTGCAATTGGTTGTGTGAAAATTCAGTTACAAAGCATTTTGGACATGTAACAATTTTGTAACAGTCCAGTAGCAAGTGTATGTAGAACGCATTGCCAATTTTGAAACCTCATATTTGCCTGTAATCTTCACCCTTAAAGAGATGGTCCAGGCTGAAGATATTTGTATCTCAATAAATAGCGTAAAATTCACAGAGCAAAATGCTGAAAACTTGATCAAAATCGGATAACAAATAACAAAGATATTGAATTTTAAAGATTTGCATTTTCTGGTGAAACAGTTCTAGGCATGTCTTTATGAATATTCATTAGGTGGGCTGATGATGTCATATCCCCACTTGTTCTTTTGTATTTTATTACATGAAATTAGGTTTATTCAAAAAATTTCTACCAAGAACTACATGTAAAACAATTGGATTGACAAGTGATTAAGTGCATTTAATAGCCATTTATTGCTGCAACGTATTTCATCATAATGGAGACACATCATTTACACATGTACAGTATGAGAAAATGAAACATTTATTATTTCATGTACATGTAATAACATAATAAAAAGGAAAGTGGAGATGTGACATCATCAGCCCACCTAACAAATAATCATGATGATTGTTTTTTGACAAAGTTTAAAATTCAAGAACTTTGTTTTTTTATCTGATTTTGATGAAATTTTCAGCATTTTGCTCTGTGAATTCTACTCTATTTAATTAGATATAAATATTTACAGCCTGGACCATCCCTTTACAGTTCAGCGAAACCTTTCACAGTATCCAGATCAAGGAACTACTCATGTTTCATGGGTATGGCTGTCCAAAGGCCGTTTTCAAATACCAAGTACATTTTTATAAGCATGTTGCACTATAGGCTAAAGACAAACTACATACATGTAGCTTGTGCCTAGTAAATGAGAACACACTTTTGATCAAAAACGAAATGTCAGGAAACACATATCTCTCAACAGGTAGGATCTGAATCTGTTTTCTGCTACCAGCCTGGTCAAACTTATGCCAGGTTTGCACATACTGCTGCTAGCCAGTCACCGAGCGTGAGTCTACTACCAGGCCATAATACTACTATGGTAAAGTCAAAATGAGGTGGATGAACCACAGTGCAAACCTTTATTCAAGTGGGCAATGCACACTCAAGCATGAATACTTTGCCAACTTTTTGGTGCCATTTGAAAGTTCAGTGTACAGGCTTTCGATACGTAAGTCTTTCCCCCATAGTAATACAGTATATCATTTTTAGTGGGTAACCATTTCAAAAGTGTACATAGTTTTTTTCTAATGATGCACTGCAGTTTATACCTTATCCCCTCTAATTTCATTCTGACCTGTGTAATGTTTTCATACATGTACATGTATGCTAGTCTTCAGGCACAGACCCTGATTGAAACTTTGATCAACAAGTGTGTCTCCATGCAAAGACTAGCACATACAAAACTTGCTGTTCCTGAACGAGAGGGCCTTCAGCACACAAGGCATGAGTAGGCTGCAATTCAGACCCTTTATTCGAGTGAAGGGTTTGCCCAGCAGACTACATGTATGCCACCATGGACAATATAACAGAATTTTTTAGAGGCTCGAATAATGTAAAGAAAGGTAATTTCTTACTCAAGTGCACCCAGTCAAAACAATCAAATGTTCAACTTGACTAATGTTGCTACCAATAATAGATGTTTACAGTACATGATCAAAGCATAAATGAAATCAATATGGAATAAATTTCTTTAACTGTCTGTTAAACATCTACTTGTACATCACAATCCTCTACTTCCATCAAGTACAGGCATGCTTCCAGGATTTTTATAACGGGGTCAATTTTGTCCCAACAAAATCTGACAAGCAATTTTACGGGGTGTGCCCGGACTGCCCACTATTGGTGCCCGCACTTTCCCTCCCCCCCCCCCCCCCCCCCGATCTGTGCCTGATGCACATCCCTCTTGTAGACTAGAGTATTGTTGTACTTGTCTATTTTGTCTGTTGAGTCTATACCGTATGCAACATACAACACACACTCCAAAAAGTCATATCACTTTATAGTCACACAAAAAAACACTTAAAATTCCATTCATTTGTAATTTGTTTTCCATGGGTCTTTTGGGAAGATTTTATTCACTGTTATTTTTTGCTTATTTTGTGGAGGCCCTGTAAATGATCGCAAGTCAAAATGAAGGGCTCCACAACCTCGGGATCATAATCATTAAAGCACAAAATAATTAATTCAATCATTCAAAACACCAATAAACTAACTAACCAATCTACAAGAAGTATGTTATTTCCATTTGATCGCTAAATCAATAAAATCAGGCTGGGTATGAAAGAGTAAATCTTCAGTTTGTCTGGGCCTGAGACTGAGTACCGTACCGCATAACTGGGATCGGACACTCAACGGGATCTCGGGGGTGTGGCACGACCGGAGTGCTCGGCGACTGGAGCCCAGCCTCTGCATGCTCACCCGGCCCAGCACATACACCAGTCCAGGGCAGCTCGGGATCATAATCATTAAAGAGCAAAATAATTAATTCAATCATTCAAAACACCAATAAACTAACTTACCAATCTACAAGAAGTATGTTATTTCCAAACTGCAGATCTAACGAAGTACAGTAGCTGTTTCGGGGGTACTTGAACTTCGGAAGTTAGTGGGCTAATTGTGTGGGTATCATTGGCCTGTCCACGTCCATGCATACGTACCGTACGCTGCCCAATCGTCGCTCAGTTTACGTATTTTCCTTTATGTTTCATTCAATTAGCTACGATATGCTTACTTCCATATGTCATCTGAAAGCGAAAATACTGGAAAATCGTTTCATAGGATAATAACTATATGTCTTAGAAGCCCCGCTGCGTAATTCGCCGTTTTTGGCACCCCTTGCGCCTGCCCAATTGCCGCTCACCATTGCCCTAACTCCGCTCGCTTAGCGCGCGCATTCATACATGTAGGTTATAAGGCCTGATACTGTCTAACTCTTTTTTCTACCCTTTTTTCTTGCACTTCTGAGTGAGAAAGTGTGTAATTTTGTTGTGATTAAATGTATTGTTTACAAGTTTTATAGTACTATACACTGTATAAAATGTTTCTTTCGCCAAGTGCAATTATTTTTAGGGCCTCAAACTTTTTGTTACTGATCAGCTACGCCTATATATCGGTTTTTTTTATCCTCCAAACTTTATTCCGTATTTTTTATAAAATACATATTTTCAAAAAACCTTTCCCGACAAACTTTTAACTGATTTCAATTGTCTAATAATATGAATATGATTCTAATCCATTCATGAATTTTATGAGTATATTATTATTTATTTATTTATTTCGGAAATGAAAAGTATATGAAATTGGAACAATTAATGTAATACAACATTAACAGAGTATATAGATTGAGCACCCACTGGGTCAAATAAATTACGGTTGTCACAATAAAGACCATGACCCTAACCAGTGCTATAATAAGGGTGCTTACAAAAAATCGGAAGCGGATAAACGAGTCAGCATGAACAAAAATGTTTAAAGAACAATATATATAATAGAATAACATGCTTGATATAGTTAAGTTAACTTAATTAACTTAAAATATCAATATTGATGAATTTACATTCTTATAAATAAAACGCTCTAAAACTCTTTTAGCACATTCGCCATTCAAAGTAATCATTTTCGCCACTCATCCAACTTGAGTGCCCCCCCCCCCTGTCGTCCCTTCCGCTCATCGCCCCCAGATGCCATTGGCCATTGATTTCCATTATTATTTTTTTTTATTAGAAATAATTATTTGCATCCTCCTTCAGGTTCTAATTCAAATTTGTTGCTTTTACACTATCTTGACTCATTATTTATCAAGTATATGTATTCGTGTATCCCACTTTTTTGTTTACTCTTTACTTTTTCTTGTCGTATTGATATTTTATGGGACTCTCACTGCATAATTCTTCGGAGCCTTCAACCAACAAGCTTTGCTTTTACTTTTAGCTCCCTCATATCCACATCTTTCATTTTCTTTCTTTGTCATAATTTTAGAACCAATTACAAGAATACATTCTAGTACTTTTTTCTATTGTTATATTATGTACACATTTCATATTTTTACGATGTTTATTTATGCTTATCTATGAAAACTTGTAGGCCTATTGTATAATATTATTGTTTGTATTGAATTGTTGATTTTTGAAAATGTGAAATGTTGATGTGCATAAACCTTGAACCCTGAACTCCGATAATATTTTTGGGGGGATTCCCTTATATTGACTTTCATTAAAAAAAAGCTCATCTTGAAAAACAACAATAAATATTTAATCACCTCGCTGGTTTAAGTTCATATTCGAACTTCCGTCAATAATAGGAGAGGGGAAAAGGCACTCAAGAAAATTCTATTTGTTCAAAATAAATTTAATTCAATTTAAATCCTGTTCCGTTTTCAAACAAAACACAATTAAAAAAAGGAAATCTCTAGAAACATGACAAAGTTTTATCTATTCAAATCAATCAGGAAACTACTGACCGAGTTCAAAAGGCCTATATAGGCCCATTAGTGGGAGATTTTTTCTTATTTATTCATTTAAATTCTTTATTTTATTTAGATTTATAGATATGAATCAGATAGGCATGCATATAATGCGTATGGGCCTACCATAAAATATATGTATCATTAGGCTCATAAGTTATCACATATAGGCCTAATTACACATCTATTTCCATCATTCCAATTAAATTATCCCCAAATGTCATACTCTGAGTAAATAATATTGGTAATCATCAAAATATGAATACGCCACATAAAAAAACCAGTATTACGATCGATAATAGCCTAGAAGACATGCCAGCCTGCCAGGGGCCGCGGAACCGGGGGAGGGGCTTTACCCCAGAACAAAAAAAAACTATCCCTATATCTCTAAGTTGTTTGTACGTCGGTATTTAGTGATAAACATCGAAGTCTCATTTTTTAGCATTGATGACCCTACGATTCGTTATAGAGCAAGATAATTTCTGTAAAACTTTTTCCCAAACACTTTGGGCCGGGACAATGATTACAATTAAATCTCGAAATATTTCTGGTGAACAGTGACAAACTCTTTTGATCATCTTTCAACATTTCTGTAAACGTCAGCTTATCTGCCTGCTCCATGATAAATCGTTGACGACCGAGGGGCTTTTATTTGCCGTCACCCTCAGCTAAAGGGAGAAAGAGGGGGAGATAGAGAAGAAATCATAGGAGAAGTGAAAGAGGAAAATGTAAAAGAGTATAAAGAAGAAAAAATGGCCGCGTCGCAAAAAAGACAACGGAAGAGGTATCAATCAAGGCCGGAATAGGAAAATAATGAAATGAACAAAAAATATTAAGAGGAAGGAAAATAAAAGGAAGATAGAAGACAAGACGAAAATGAGAGTTGGGGGACCGACAAATACCTGTACCCTTCATTTAGAACAAAATAACTATTCAGCCTGCGCTTCGCACCCGCATTGCCCGTTTGTTTCATTATTCATGTCTTGTTTTCAAGTCATTCTCGGTTTGTAACATAAAACATCATTACAAAAGTGCTTAAAATGTCTCGTTTTTTTCTCTGAATCAGGGGCGGAAATCTCTCCCAAAAAGTAGGGGGGGGGGCAAGGGGCTGGAAAATTTGACAAGCAAAAAATTATGAATTATGACCTGAAATAAATTCAGACATTCCTACATTGTTTACACTTAATTTTCATCTCATATTAAATTCACGAGTTGAATTAGTAAAGTAATCAGGCGTTACCATGGCAACATACCATTATCATGCATTCAAATGAACTTATATCCATGCAGAACACTCTGTTGTTTTCGATATTTAATTCAAACGAATTGGTCAAACCTATATAGATTTTGGCATTTTCATTGTCATTTTCCACCATTCATCTTTTCCCACCATAATGTTGATTTTATGATGGCAATTCAATAAATGCCCCCAACGTCATTGGCCAAAGTTCCGTCATTGACCTTAAATTACCTGTGACCGTGGCATGACCTGAAACTCACTATAGGATTTTCACTGACTCCCTTATTTCGAAGTTTCATGATAGTTATAAAAACCTGTAGGCCTATTTCAAACTTATGATTACATTTCACAAACTTATCCTGTTTTAAGATTTCAATGTTTACGAAGCCGCCCGCGCGGCGCCGTCGGAAAAAGCGGCGCCCTGCATGTCTCTGCAGGCAATCAAGACAATTGTATTTTTCTGCGGGAAAGATAAGCCGTTACCATGGCAATGGATCTTTTGCAAATACTTTGATGACTTGATAGGCCTATATCTAGAAATTGAATTTGGAAGGCTTAAGAATGATAGATTGGACCATTTAAATTGACAGGGTAATGTGCCATATATATAGGCTCAATATAAAACATATTAATCAGTTGCCATGGCAACGGCGGAAGGAGGCAATAATGAAACTGGCAACAAGCGGATTCATGTTCAGCACCATCAAAATAGAGGAAATGACACAAAAAATCAGATTCTAAAGAAAAGTCTACTTGAAAAATTATGACAATTCCGTTTAGGCCCTATACTCTTACAATGATTATCATACACAATCAGGGTGAGCGGAGTTAGGGCAGGCTGCTATCTCAAGGTATGCCCTCGCTAATTCATTCACACAACAAATATTCATTCTAGAAAAATTTGTCATGACGACATATCAGGACCTCCCGCACCTACGACTCTCACATTTTCATTCATCATATAAAAATATAACATTTTTCACTGTTTTTAGGAGTTTTTAAAGTGATTGAAAAAAAACGTAATTTGGTGCAGTTGCGGTACAGTTGATCGAAGTTCAAACAGTTATCGGGTTACTTTACATTTAAAGCAGTATTTCACGATGATTTATTAAGGGATTGATTTTATTTTTCCACACTTTGTTTTTTCATGTAACGGTCTCCTCTTGGGTGCTTAATTATGCGAGTATACTAAACAATAAGGAATTTGGGACGAATTTAAAATGATAATCATAATAAGCAGCGTGCGCATCGCGCTTGTGAGGGTGAGCGAGAATTGGGCAGCGTACGGTACATACGATGTACGGTACCGGTACTAGCTACCGGTATGTGTTTCCGATCTTTGGCTTTGGTCTTTGGTTGACCGGCCGAATTGTTTACAAACAGATCGTATTCATTACTATACTTTTGATTGGTATCTGGAAAAAAAATGCATCATTGTGCGTTGTATTCTGATATACCTTTAAAAGGATATTATTAATTCCATAAAACAAATTTGGAAAATCTATTGGTCCTAATTAACATAAATCATATCTCATCATATTTGTTATAGGGGAAGTTTACCCTGAAGAAAAGTTAACTTTGTTGTGAAAATAGCAGAAAATTAATAATAAAAGAAAATATTGGTGAAGGTTTTATGAAAATCCATTTTAGATTAGGAAAGTTCATAGAATTTGACGTTTTGGATTCGTGACGTCATAAACGAACAGCTGCCCATTATGTTACTAATATAAAATGCTTAGATTTAAATTTTATTTTTAGAAACGGGTGCAAAATGATTTGTCTATGAAGGAAAACCATTTTCAATTTTCGGAGAAAGTGACATTTCATTTTTTTTTCCATATACGATATCACACGCTTGAGGGATTTGCACCGGGGGGTGGGGCGGCCGACCTAATTTGGGCGCCCTGTGAACTTTTCCACAAAATTACGATCTTACGTATACCATTGACCTATGGGTCCATGCGTATACGTAAGCTCCCGAAGGGAAATATAGAGGTGGAAGTCTTTTCAGAAAATGGCGCCCACCCCCCCCCCCCTGGCAAACATAGGTAAATGCATTTTGAATAATCTAATTTCATAATCACGTGAAAAAACAATCGAATATCACTTTTTTTTATGTGTTCATTAAAAAAATATATCCATTAATATGTTGAAATAGGCATTATACCACTTTTTAAAAAGAATAAATGCGACCAGAAAGCATTGAATTTTAAGCACTTTGGGGTTTCAATTTTACTAAAATAATGTGAGTGGGAACTAACGTTTCTGGCAGGGGCGGATCCTTCGCTAATTGGGGGGGGTGGAAAACTATTTTCATCTGTATATGTTTCCCAATCGAATATTCTATAAGCACTTTTTGTAACTATGAACATGATGGGTATATGTGAGTGTATCTAAACAATTAATGCAAGCGCGAAACGCTCTGATATTCTGACCTCAAATTTGGAAAGTCTAAAAGCACTTTTGGTAATCAAGAGCAGGATGGGTACCTATCTCACCATTTTATGCAAGCGCAAAGCGCGAGCTGAATATTTTTTAATTCCCGACCCAAAACTGGACATTCTAAGCACTTTTTGAAACCGGCATGAACAGGATGGGTATATCTTTCAAGATAGGCCTAGTTGATTGAAATCTTTTGATATTCTGGCCCGAAAATTTGGACTTATTCTGACCTCAAATTTGGAAAGTCTATAAGCAATTTTGGTAATCAAGAACAGGATGGGTATTTATATCTATCCCAACATTTTATGCAAGCGCAAAGTGCGAGCTGAATATTTTTTAAATTCCCGATGACATTCTAAGGGGTGTCTACAAAACAAAGACCTAAGACCCCATATATGTACTACCAAAAAAACTACAAAACTAAGACCCAACCAACTACAAAACTAAGACCCTGTGTAAGAATCCCCGGTAATACTCATGGGTATGAAGCTTAGTCTGTGATCAAGACCAAGTTACACTATACCACCTATATCATACTTAGACAAAACTACAAAACTAAGACCTAACCAACTACAAAACTAAGACCCTGTGTAATATTCATTGGTATGAGTCTAGTCTGTACTCCAGACCCAGTTTTGGAGATACACTTCACCTATCCTATGTACTCAATACAAAACTACAAAACTAAGACCCAACCAACTACAAAACTAAGACCCTGTGTAATATTCATTGGTATGAGTCTAGTCTGTACTCCACACCCAGTTTTGAAAATACACTTCACCTATCCTATGTACTCAATACAAAACTACAAAACTACAAAACTAAGACCCAACCAACTACAAAACTAAGACCTCATCCCCTCATGTAATATTCATTGGTATGAGCCTAGTCTGTACTCCAGACCCAGTTTTGGAGATACACTTCACCTATCCATGTACTCAGTACAAAACTACAAAACTAAGACCCAACCAACTACAAAACTAAGACCCTGTGTAATATTCATTGGTATGAGTCTAGTCTGTACTCCACACCCAGTTTTGAAAATACACTTCACCTATCCTATGTACTCAATACAAAACTACAAAACTACAAAACTAAGACCCTGTGTAATATTCATTAGTATGAGTCTAGTCTGTACTCCAGACACAGTTTTGGAGAAACACTTCACCTAGCCTATTCACTTCACCTAGCCTATTTACTCCATACAAAACTACAAAACTAAGACCTAACCAACTACAAAACTAAGACCCTGTGTAATATTCATTGGTATGAGTCTAGTCTGTACTCCACACCCAGTTTTGAAGATACACTACACCTATTCTAAAACTAAGACCTCATGTAATATTCAATGGTATGAGCCTAGTCTGTACCCCAGACCCAGTTTTAGAGATACACTTTACCTATCCTATTTACTCAATACAAAACTACAAAACTAAGACCTAACCAACTACAAAACTAAGACCCTGTGTAATATTCATTGGTATGAGCCTAGTCTGTACTCCAGACCCAGTATTGAAGATACACTTCACCTATTCTATGACCTCAATACAAAACTACAAAACTAAGACCTAACCAACTACAAAACTAAGACCCTGTCAGTGTTATATTCATTGGTATGAGTCTAGTCTGTACTCCAGACCCAGTTTTGAAGATACACTTCACCTATCCTATGTACTCAATACAAAACTACAAAACTAAGACACAACCAACTACAAAACTAAGACCCTGTGTTATATTCATTGGTATGAGTCTAGTCTGTACTCCAGACCCAGTTTTGAAGATACACTTCACCTAGCCTATGTACTCCATACAAAACTACAAAACTAAGACCCAACCAACTACAAAACTAAGACCCTGCGTAATATTCATTAGTATGAGTCTAGTCTGTACTCCACACCCAGTTTTGTAGATACGCTTTACCTAGCCTATATGCACTCAATACAAAACTACAAAACTAAGACCTAGTTTTGTAGTTGATTGGGTCTTTGTTTTGTAGTTTTGTATTGAGTACATAGAATAGGTGAAGTGTTTCTCCCAAACTGGGTCTGGAGTACAGACTAGACTCATACCAATGAATATAACACAGGGTCTTAGTTTTGTAGTTGGTTGTGTCTTAGTTTTGGATTGAGTACATAGGATAGGTGGAGCGTTTCTCCAAAACTGGGTCTGGAGTACAGACTAGACTCATACCAATGAATATTACACAGGGTCTTTAGTTTTGTAGTTGGTTGGGGGTTAGTTTTGTAGTTTTGTATTGAGTATATAGGATAGGTGAAGTGTTTCTCCAAAACTGGGTTTGGTGTACAGACTAGACTCATGCCAATGAATATTACACATGCCCATGAGTATTACCAAAGATTACTTACACAGGGTCTTAGTTTTGTAGTTGGTTGGGTCTTAGTTTTGTAGTTTTTTTGGTAGTATATATATGGGGTCTTAGGTCTTAGGTCTTAGGTCTATGTTTTATAGACACCCCATTCTAAGCACTCATTTGAAACAATGAATAGGATGCTGGGTATCTTTCAAAATAGGCCTAATTTATTGAATTTTTTTAATATTCTGGCCCGAAAATTTGGACATTCTAAGCACTATTGGTAGGCCTAATCATGAACAGGATGTGTATCTAATCATTAGTTATGCGAGCGCAAAGCCCGAGCTTAAAATTTTGATATTCCGACCCAAAACTGGACATTCTAAGCACATTTTGAAATCATGAACAGGATAGGTATCTATCTAAACAATTATTGTGCGAGTTCGAAGCACGAGCTGAAAAAAAATGTGAAATTCTGAACTCAAATTTGGACTTCTATAAGCACTTTTGGTAATCATCAACAATATGGTCATCTAACTAAGCAATTGATGCGAACGCGAATTTTTTTTTTGTATTTCGACCCCGAATTCGGAAATTCTAAGCACTTATATCTTACCATGAACAGGATCGTCACCTATACT
The DNA here is from genome assembly GCF_037042905.1 of Lytechinus pictus. Classification (NCBI taxonomy): domain Eukaryota; kingdom Metazoa; phylum Echinodermata; class Echinoidea; order Temnopleuroida; family Toxopneustidae; genus Lytechinus; species Lytechinus pictus. The sequence continues at coordinate 11,543,716 of NC_087249.1, forward strand.
AAACAATAATGTTGTGAGCGCGAAGAGCGAGATGTAAATTTTTGATATTCTGACCTAAAATAAGGAGTTTCTGAGCACTTTTGGTAATCATGAACAGGATGGGCATCTAATTCTGCATTTGATTCGAGCGCAAGCCCCAAACTCATGTGAAACATACATTTGGCGCCCCCGGTCAAACATCAATTTGGCACCTATCCCCCCCCCCCCCACGAAATTAAGGTCATTTTGATGCCCCTTCATTTCAGGTCAATTTGGAGTCCGCGAGTCAAGCATCAATTTGGCGCCCCCGCCCACATGTGAAACATGAATTTGGCGCCCCAGGACAAACATCAAATTGGCACCCCTTTGTCGAATATCAACTCTGCGGCCCTGGGTCAAACACAAATTCAGTGATCAGAAATGTTTTTAAAGCGCCACTTAAGGTTTCAAAGATAAAACAGGTAATCATAAATGATCAAGTTGTGGATGATAACAGTGTTATTGTAGAAGAGTTCAACAATTATTTTTGTAATATTGGTCCAAATTTACAGGCGGCTATTCCACCCTGTCAAAAAACCTGTGCTGACTTCTTGTCTGAGCCTACTTTGGAAAGTCTATTTTATTTGCCTACAAGTGAGGAAGAGATGACTGATGTGGTTAGATCTCTCAAAAGTAAAAAGAGCCCAGGCTGTGATAATATTAAAAATGAACTTATTAAACATGTTATTGTAGGAATCTTGACACATCTTACTCACATCTTTAATCTTTTAATGTCAAATGGCATTGTGCCTAGAAGCATGAAAATTGCAAAAGTTGTGCCAATTTTTAAGAAAGGCAACCCTGAATTGTTGACCAATTATCGTCCAATTTCTTTGTTGACATCTTTTTCAAAAATCCTTGAAAAACTCATATATGCAAGGGTCATACAATTCTTTAAAAAGTCAAATATCTTTTCGAATTTTCAATTTGGGTTTCGCGAGAAGCATACAACTACACATGCCATTTTGTACTTTGTTGATAAGGTTGCCACTGCCTTGGATAATTACTTGAGCACAATTGGTATATTCTTGGATTTTTCCAAGGCTTTTGATATAGTTGATCATAAAATTTTGCTACATAAGTTATCCCATTATGGAGTGAGAGGTGTTGCCCTTGAGTGGTTTAGGAGTTATCTCACTGAAAGGAGACAATTTGTATCTTTGAATAGAATTAATTCCAGCTTGCAAACTGTTACATGTGGTGTACCTCAGGGGTCTCTTCTAGGACCTCTCTTATTCATACTGTATATAAATGATTTTCAAAATTCATCAACCAAATTATCCTTTATTTTCTTTGCTGATGATTCTAGTGTATTTTTTTCACATAGGAATCCTCTAACCCTGATAGAAACAGAGAATTGTGAATTGAAGAATGTTATCTTGTGGGTTCAAGCCAATAGATTATCACTTAATTTTCAAAAGACAAATTATATGCTTTTTAGCAATTCCTTAAAAATGCTGCCTGGCAATGTAATGTTTAATAATGTCTGTCTTGAAGAGTAACCTCAACTAAATTTCTTGGGTTATTTATTGATGAGAAATTGAACTGGAAACTTCATGTAAATAATCTCTGCAAACTGTTGTAAAAAAATACCGGTGTTATATACAAGTTGAGATCAGTTTTCCCTAAAGAAATTGTATTTATATTATATTCCTCATTAATTGTTCCTCACTTAAACTACGGTGTGCTTGCCTGGGGCAACTCACTTAAAACGCAAGTACAAAAATTATTCATTGTTCAGAAGAGAGCTATTAGAAGTATATATGTAATGTCAGTTATCGTGCCCATACAAATGTTTTATTTCATGACAATCACTTATTGAAAGTGGAAGATATTTACTTTATGCAGCTAGGATCTTTTATGTATGATTTTGATTCAGGAATTCTCCCTTCAGCCCTGGCACTGATATTTAAGAAAAATAGTCAAGTACACAATTACAATACTAGACAATCTTCCACTCTCCATATATCTCGTGCAAGAACAAAGTTCACTTTGGGCACTCTAGTTTGCACTGGACCCAGGTTTTGGAATGCACTTGACCCTGACATTACACATGCTGTCAGTTCTACAGTGTTTAAACGAAAATTGAAATGTTATTTACTGAGTAACTATGGAAGTGATTCGTAAAGCCTATTTTTCGTGTGTTATTTATCAGTTAATGATAAATTATCAATACGTTTCATCCCCCCCCCCTTTCCCGGGCCTGGCTGGTCTCTGTCCTCATGTCCCCTTTTTGTCCCTTTTGTACATAAATGTGTCCCTCTTCTCTCCCCGCCTCTCTCTTTAGTTATCATAGTATATTATATTGCCATTTCTGTGTTGTTTATCCAATGTTTTTTTAATTCGTAATGAGGAACCTTAATTTACAAGCATTGCTTCACTTAGGTCTCCTCGTCTTCCTTTAAAATTATTTCTTTTCTGTCTTAAGCTGTATAATGTATTTAAAAACAATGTTTTCTGCATACTCTGTTTTATGTATACCTGTATGTTTTATCATGAACTCTGCTCATTGTTTCATACACACTTGTATGTTTGTCATGTATTCAAACTCAAAGTTGGAAGACAAATAAAATGAACTTATGATTAAACATTTTTTTTTTTTTTTTTTTAATGATTAAACCAAACTCCAGAAATGCCCCCTCGGTTGAACATAAAACCAAACTCCAGAAAGGCTCGGTGTAAAAATGACAGAGGTAAAAATGGCAAAGGTAAAAATGGCAGAGGTAAAAATGGCAAAGGTAAAAATGGCAGAGGAATAAATAGCAGCGGTTATAATGGCAGAGGTAAAAATGGCTGAGGTAAAAATGATAACACTTGAGTTAGTATTTCTTATTTTTTTCCTGGACTAACATGCACGACCTTCTCATGTCAAATCGCTCTTCTAATATTCAAATTTGAAGAACACTTTGGATCCCAATTATTGTACTTAATTCATTACAGGGGAAATTCACACTGACATAAACTTTATCAAAATGATATAGGTGAGGGTTTTAGGGAATCCATCAAAGATTTAAAAAGCTACTCAAATTTTACATGTTAATGGGGACTTCATTTGCGAGCAGTTCTCCCCATATATGGTGTAATAAAAAAATATCAATGAAATGTCATTTTCAAAAAAAAAAAAAAAATGGTTTTAATTGTACCTTAAGTATATAAACATACAAATAATTTCACATCCGCTCCTAAAAGATTTTTTTAGTAATCATGAACCACTGATTAAAAAATTTGAAAAGTAGACATTTTGGTGCATAAAATACGGGGTAGTTACTAGTATATGACGTCACAGATCAAAAACTCAAACTTCTAATAAATTTCTTAATCTTTGATGGGTTTTCCGCAAACCTTCACCATTATATTTTACTGCTATTTTTACAGTAAACCAATCGTCAGGGTGAATTTCCCCTTCAAAACAGGTTGATAGAATGGTACCTAAGAAACACCTATAAATTAAAATCCCTGATTCGCTACACATTTCAAAATTCATGCGATACCCGTTACCATAGAAACTAGTTAAGGAACCTGATATCCACTTGGACAGTGGACTAGCTGCAATGACATGAATGAGGTATAACTCTGAAAAAATGAACACTAGTTGCTATCATTATATCATTTACATTAAACTTTATACGTACCATATCAATATCTATTCGGATCCATTATGATGTTGAAATGTGAAAAATTACTTTTATTACAGAACGTTTTGTTATTTTTCTGTTATCCAAGTTATGCAAGTGGTTCAAAGAAATCCCGAAATCGTCTATTTCAGTGTGTTAATGGTAGTGCACATTGGCTTTTACATTACAATTAGTTTGGTATGTATGTGATGAAGTGCTGTTCTACTATATTACGAGGTGGCCAAGATAAATTTATTCATCACTCACTAATTGAAATCATTTTGGCATGAAAATGTTTGAGTTTAATCATATCAACGATAAAGTATAGACCTAAAATGATGAAAAAAATCCGAATAATATCTCATCAGTTCATAATACTCATTTTGTCGATAGGAGTCCATTCAAGGTCAATAATTATGACTGATATTAACTAGAAAGGTTATATATTTTCCTTGCTGATCTAGCATGTCATGATCTTTATACCTCTGTCATTTTTGCCTCTGCCATTATCAATTACCTCTGCCATTTTTACCTCTGCCATTGTTACCTCTGCCATTTTTACCTCTGCCATTTTTTACCTCTGCCATTTTTACCTTTGCCATTATTACCTCTGCCATTTTTACCTCTGCCATTTTTACCCGGCACCTCCAGAAATGCCCCCTCGGTTGAACATAAAGTCGGCGCCCCATAGACCGGACATCAATTCGGCGCTCCAATATTCCGCGCCCCATAAATCGGACTTCGATTGCGTGCTCCTAGGTCGAACATCAATTCGGCGCCACATCCCCCCTCCCCTCTTCTTGTTCTTTCCTTCTGTCTTCCTTTCCTCCTTTTTCTCTTTTTCTTTCCCTCCTTTTTCTACCCCTTTTCTTTTTCTCTCTTTTCTTCCTCTTTTAGGCGCTCCCCTTTTCGCCTATACCCGCCCTCCAGATTACGCGCATGGATTGTGTAGAAAAGTTGCTCGCATAATTATTATGACGTCAAAAATAAAATGATTTAAATTCTAATAACTTTTTTATTCTTTGATGGATTTTTCTCAAACCTTCGGCAATATTTTTTATTATTTGAACTTCCCCTTTAAGGTAGCCTCAGGAGAGTCGGAATCTCTCGCTCACTGTCACTTCCTCGAATGCATGGCGTCAGAAAAGAAATCTCAACTAGAAATAAACCAATTACCAAATAAAATAAATTATCAAGAACAAATTAAATCATTTCAATTAAGTTATACATTTTTGTATGAGTGATAAAAGTGATTAAGGCGAACACTTTTCTCATTGATAAATCCATGAATATCTTCCAAGTAATGATTCCAATACCTAAACAAATAGGCTTACTAATATAATGCATGTTTTTTTTTTCATAAGTTAAATAGAGGCAAAAAGTGTCTTTTGCTAACCCTATCACTTTTAGTGGTTGTATACCGCTTTCTACTTATTTTGAGTATTTTGTTGTTTTTACTTTTCCTTGTACCTAACCGCGTTTTCAAACAAACACAGTAAAAAAAATTGTTTAAGCCTGTCACTTTAAAAACAAGTTGTTTAAACTTTTTGTAATTGTTTAAAATTTTTAAGCAACTTGTTTAAAAAGTTTAAATAGTTGTTTAAAATGTTTAAACAATACTTGTTAGAGTTACGGGCTCAACCAACATGGTTAAAAAAATAAACAGCGTTTTTACAGTGTATGATTAAAAACCACTCTTAAATCCTAATAACAAACTGTAAGCCCATATTATGAATCTGTATAAAATTCTCTAAAATTCACCCTTCAATATGAGAATAGGCTCGCGGTCGCAATTATTTGTAAACAGAGGTATATAATGCTTGCATGTATACAGATGGACTTACACCTATAGTATTTCTAAAACGTATATACCGTCAAATAAATTTGCTTGTGTTTCTACACATTAGGCCTTTCATGCCTATAATATACACGAGGGTTAATTTGAGACGAAATAAATAGTAACGTTTCCTGAAGGGGTACTACGGGTTGAAAAAAAAATCTAAATAAATAGAGTAAAATAAGTTGAGCAAAAAGATGAAAATTTCATAAAAATCTGATAACAAAGTTTCTTAATTTTAAAGTTTAGCAATAAGTTTGTGAAAACAGCTTTATTCACGTCATGAATATTCATCAAGTGGACTGATTATGTCACACCCCCACTTTCCCCAGGCCTTTTTTTATGTTATTACTTGAAATCATAATTTATTTGTATAAATTATGTGTGAATGATTATGTCTCCCTTATAATGTAATAAGTTGCAGCAAATAATATCTAATGCATTAATTCAGTTGTCAATTCAATTTTCAGTCTATTATGAAAGACAAAAGAACAAGTGGCAATATGATAACAGTTTTGCTCATTGAATATTCATGAAGACATGCACCGAACTGTTTTCCCGAAATAATGCAAATCTTTAAAACGTTGTTCTTCCATGTCCGATTTCGATGAAATTTTCAGTGTATTGTTTGTCTGATTTTTGTTTTAATTATGTTCAAATCATATAATTTTTAGCCTGGAGTACCCCTTTTAAGCTAACCTCCAATATTCAAACAAGAATTTTTCGCTCGGTTGCTATGCGCTTCCTTGTAGACAGTGAGTAAAAATTGCAGAGGGTATATTGCAGCCTCGCCGCTTTTTCCATTTACATATTCCTTTGAAAAACAAACAAACAAATCATTTGATAATTCAATCATGTCAAGGATTGTGAATTTTTTTTTTAAAGTACCTCTTCAAAGAATAGTTAATAAAAGCGGTGGGGGGGGGATCTGCATTCTTCTTCAGGAGCAGGTCAAGGGCAGTGGAACCGGGGGCATTTGCCCCAGACCCCCCAAAAATCGTGGAGGAAATGATGGCTTTCAAAAGTTAATTATCTTTTCTTTGTAATGTATTTCATATTGTGAAACATGTGCATTTTTCCCACATTTTCTTTTTTCGCCCTTGTACAGAACAGAGAAGACATAATTGGATGAATAATGCTTTATCATTATTATTTATGTTGAAAAATGTTTTTTGGCATCTTAATTTAAACTTAAAGTTATAATACACTCAAGGGCAGGGACCACGGAGTATCACGGGGTAGCAAAATTAGGTCCTACTAAAATATTTGCCCCACTCCCACCCAATCCATTTCACTAAGGCCTAAATGCAATTATCACACTTTTTCTTTATGTGATTACGCAAAATGCATTAATGAATTTAAACCTATTTTGATATAAAGGAGTAGGAGGAAGACAAGCGAAAAAATAAATTAAGAAGAAATTAGAATAAAGGTTGAATGAAGAAGCCCTACATTAAAAAGAAGGAGGAGGAGGAGAAGGAAGAGGAGAAGGGGGAGGAGGAGGAGAAGAAGAAGAAGGAGAAGAAGGAAGAGAAGAAGGAGGGGGAGGAGGAGGAGGAGAAGAAGAAGTTTGAAATTGAAATTCAAATAGGCCTGAATAGGCTCGACTGTATTTTTTTTTTTTCATTAAAATCAGTCATCTCCCTTTCCGTTTATGGCGTTGTACTGCATTCAAAACCGCTTGATCTATCAAAAAGAAAGAAAGAAAGAAAGAAACAGTCGTTTAAATTTAGGACTCTCTTATCACATCTACGGTATACAAGCAATGCTTTTTAGTGGATTCCCTCATTTCCATACACGCTTAATATTACTGTACAAGCTGTTATTTTCGCGTACAGAATTTTTCGCGAATCGCGGGGGTCCCGACATTTTCGCGGGTTGTTAAATTCGCGATTGGAAGATGTACAAAACATTTCCACAGCATTTCTAAGAAGCAAAATTAGTGCAAATTACGTGCAAATTTGCAATCCTCAATGCCTCCAGGCTGATGTGTCTTTTGTACATAAATATGTCCCTGTAAAAACAGTTACAAACTGTGGAAAAAGGTGGCTTGAATTTCACTTTTTTTACCTTTAGATCTGAAAATTCATCATGCCACAATTAGATCTGTAATCTACAGGGTTAACCAATCTTTGGAATTTGTTCGATTCATTTTTCAAAAAGTTGGTAAAAATGCAAAAATGTGGAATTTTGTGAACAGAATCTTCACCTTTAAAAGATCTGGTCATGTGACTTATGAATATTAATGAGTATGCAAATAGCTGCCAATACGTGTGTATAGAGTCAATCAGATGAAAATAAAATCAAATTATTTCATGAAAAATACATTTTGATATTACAGAGAGTATATAAATATTGATAAAATAATATTAGAAAATAGTTTAGGCTCTGATTTTGTTTGAGAAATCAAAAAAAGTGAAATTCTAGCTAACTTTTTGAATCACTAACTGTACTTTCTAAGCCTTATTTTTTGTACATATACAGGTGCATATCACCATTACTCACTACACAGGATGTTTTCTACAGTAAAGCTTTGCTGTTGGGGACATTGGCACTGACTAAGAAATGTGTCAATATTTTTTCGCGAAATCCGCGAAAATAAAACCCCCGCGAAAATAACAGCTTCTACAGTATTTTATACAAGCTTTTATTATATAATTATGCTGACGTAAAATTGAATTTGTACTCATACTTTGATTTGTATTTGATTTATATTTGTCATGGAAATGAAAATTAACTTCTTTAATCTCCATTTAGATATTTCTGATATGTGTTTTTAATATGGGCAGACAACATGATAACGCGTTTAATGAGATGGCGCTGTTAATAATACCTTGATGAAAGAGCGCTGCAAAGCCAAATACTGGGAATAATGTACTTCTTCAAGTTTTCTTTCGCCTCTCTGTTAAGTTAAATGGAGTTAATATATAAAGAACTGACGTACATGTGGGGGGAAGGAGGGGCATGTGTTCGACCCCGCCCCCATCAAAAAAAAAAAGAAAAAAAAAAAGAGGAAACAAAAGCAAGGAAAAGAGATGGGGTATGATATTAAACATTGTCACAAAATTAGATTTTTGTATTAAATAGGTCAAAATTTATGCTCGGCTGGCAGGTTTTTGAGTTATTTTGCCCCATTAAGCAACTGAGAAGTTCATTTTTTAATGAAATGTGCTTGAAATGTGTAAGAGGCAAAGGCGTTAGGCCTATTGTATACCCCTCAGGGTTCCCAGCTTTTCAAGAAAACAAATTCCCTGATTTTTCCCTGAAGTTTAAAAATTCCCTGATAATCAATTAAACCCATTTCCAGTTTCACATGTTATCTAAGTTGTTGCAGTGAGTTACATGTATTACATAATGTAAAACAAATTAGTAAACACTCCAAAAACACCGGCCATTTTAGTCATTCAATGGATTTTGTTTTGATATGCAACAAAAATATAACAGTCTGACTGACTACCCTTGAGGCATTTTCCCCTGATTTGAGGTATTTTTGAAAATCAATTTCTCTGATTTTCCCCGACTGGAAAAAAGTAAAATAATTTTCCCTGATAGGCGGGGAATCACGATATCTGACTAACAATATACCATCTTCTTCTTCCTATTCAATTGAATTTCGAACAGCACCTGTAATATCGATTGTATATAATATGGCACTATATATATATATATATATATATATATATATATATATATATATATATATAGGCGTAAATAATTCAAGCATTCAATGATAATTCAATAATTATTGTCAATAATAAGTCAATAATTAAGGCATCATATATATGTATATGTTTGTATATATATATATAGAAAATTCCTTTAGAAATTCATATTGTTATTATTATAATTAGATGGAGATATATATTTTATGGGATATCTTAGATTGATTTTTTTTAAGTGACAAGAATCTTGTGCAGTTTAGATATATTACGGTAGTTAAAAAAAGTTTTAAGCAAATTGTGTAAGCCCATCACTCTTGGTTAAACTTTCAAATAAGTTGTTCAAACTTGTTTTCAGTAAACTTGACAATAGTTGGTGGAGTGATGGACTCAAATAACATTGCTTAAAATTTTAAAGTGTTATTACAGAGTACCTTTACCTATTTTTTCTCTCATACATAATCCCCCTCTTTCCTCTTATACATTTTCATCCTTCCTCAACTCCCATCTTGTCATCAATACTTGATCGGCAGATTTTTGTTTTAAATTATTTTTTCAAAGATCGGTATTCATTGTTCCTTCATCCCTTTATGCCTAGTTCTCTCTCTCATTCATATCATATATCAATCCTTTCTATTCAACAAAAATAACTTGGTACACAGTAAAAACGCTGTTTAACATTTTATACAAAGTTTTTATGATATGAACCTTACAGTACTTGGTTAAGCAACCATGCTTAACTCATTGATAATTAGGCATTGGTATTTAAACTTTGTTGTTTCAGATTTTATACACTTGTTTAAATTTTTTGAACTACTGCAAGGTTCATATAGTTAACAGCGTTGTATAAAAATGTCAAACTGCCTTTTTTTTCTGTGTATAACAAGATTTCATGAATCATGATATAAAAAGGCAATGTTCTTTATCCTATCCGTTTTGAAATAATAAGAATTTGAATTGTGTTTCTCAAGACATGGCATGTTAATACTGCCGTACTTTGGCAAAAGGAAGCAAGTTACAAAAGTAACATTTATTGTAAATGAGCAATGTGTGTTCGAAATTTACATGGACGTCAATGCAATTTAACAGCATATTTTCTTCAATATCTTTCCATAAAACGGTCATTTCTTCCTCAAATTTTGCCTGAACGTGAAACACTGATACAAAGGGTGTTTCAATTTCAAAACAACAATACATTTGGTGTTTCAAAATAATAACAAATTTGACTGATGTGCCACTTGCTTCCTTTTGCCAAAGTTGGGCAGAAAAGACCCATGGCTCTGTAACAAAAAGATTTAGCGATCAATAACTAAATGGAGTGACCAATTAAGATCAATGTTACATGCGCATTTAGTTCAAAATACTGACCAGGAGCCAATCACAAGTTTTCTTTCATATTCGCTAAGCTTTGTGTTACCGGGCCCTGATGTACATAATATGCCAAGTCTTGTTTAGTTTAGACCAACTAAAATATTTGAAATATCCTTTTGAGGTTTCTATCATCAACGTTTTATAAAATCAATTGTAATTTTACAAACTTCTTTTGACATACCCACCTGCAAGGCAGCCTTCCTTTTCCCAAACACCTGTCTCATTTTTATTCTGACAAATATTTTAAAAGTGAAAATATGTATTTCTTTAAGTGATTTTATAATCTTTTAAATCTTTTGGGCAAACACAATGATACAAATACAAAAAAAAATTATTTACACACAAAATGTTATATATTAAAGCATGTTTTACAATCATTTAATTGAATATACATCAATTCAAGCATTGTATTTCAATCTGGGGAAAATGTACATAAAACGTACATAAAAATAAATGGAAACATTTCATCTTTGGAACATGAAAAAACTATCCACAAAGAAACAACAGATTTTATACATACCACATTGTAACTGCATTACAATTACATAACATTTTTATACAATTTGGGAAAATAAAACAAAATACATAAGAGAGCACTCAGGGCACAGAGCAGCAACAAATCTGATTATTCTCCTGTTACTATAACAGGGAAAAGATGAGAAATAAAAATAAAAGAAATAATTAAAATTCATATTACTGTATGCCATTTGTACCAAGTCAGCTGAAAAATAAGCTTTATGTATTGCTGTTATTCATCTAGAAAGGAATGAATGTACATTATGTTCTGGGGATTTATCAATTAATTTCTTATTTTTTTCTCCATTTGCGCACAGAGGTAATTGGAGCCACTGCAGAAAGTGAAACAGCCAATGTACTACAGCGACTGAATATTTTGGTAATATATTTTACAGTTTGGGAATTGTTAGATCATTTTCCTCTTGATACCCCATATAGTATGATTTGATAATCATTTCCCAAGCCATGCATGTAACTATTATTAAGTTGAGAGTTGGAATTAAATATATATATAGGTAGTCAGAATCAGTTGACTAAAAAGGATTGCTGATTCTTGGGGGAAAAATATTCAGACTAGTTATTTTGAAGAATATCCTTCCTCTTAAAATCATATCATATAGGCCTATAGAAGGATGAAAAATAGAAGGCCTTTAACTGAAAGGACAGATATTTTGAGATGTGATGGTTAATAACCACCTATCAGACAAACATATTGAGATGTGGTGATAGGCAATAGGTAGTTGAATCCACATTAGGTGTTATGGTTTTCAGAATCTAGGGCTTTACTGATTACATTTTCATTGGTACCATAAGCTCATAATGGCAAAGTATGTGATTTACGTCCTTTTGTCGGCCGACCTTCCACATTTCAATTGATACATTTGACAATCATTTCAATTCAAAATACAAGTATACTACAAGTCATTAGAAAATGGCAGTGAGTAGCTAAATACTGATCAATGTACAGAATATATATACACATTACGGGAAAGGTGTCTCCACATTCACAAAATCTGGATCACATCTTACAAAGAGTTCTGATTGATCTGATCAACCTCAACTATATGGGAATCCATCATTGTCATAATTTCTCCTACAGGACATTTACACATCCTTTGGAACTGACGAAGAGGAAGTAGTACACAGAGTTGTCATGATAAAATAACTAGAAAACATTTTGAGCAAACACTGGATTTTTGATGTTGGCGTTGCTGGCTTTCCATAGTTGTGGTTGATCGGATCATTTGTATCTCATTGTGAGATTGGGCCCACGGATATTTCAATTCAGAATATTGACCTTTGAGAATAAAGTACATTCTCAATCAAATATAAAAAATCTAAAAACATGAAATTTTCAGTCATATTTCTTTATAATTTCCACTCAAGTGGAAAAGGCTTTCTGGAAAGTATGTGAACAAAGTTCCATAATTTTATTGCAATTGACGACACATGGCTCTGATGGCCCTTGTTCACACAGACAACAAAATGCAGGATTTACAAAAAATGCTTGCAAGATGATTTACAATGGGTTGGACAAAACAGACACTGGCCAAAAAAATCATGATGTACATATGGTATGGAATTCAGGACCATCATACTGTAGAGATGTGATTGATTCATAAAGCTGCTCGTAAAGTTACGCGTGGCTTTTACGCACGACTGGAACATGTTCTTCGGTGCCAAGTGATGTAGGGATATATAATTTAGCACAAGAAAGTGTCATTTGTAAAGTCATTTATGTATTATGCCCTTCGTGAAACACTCATCTGTGTCACAATAACAGTAGTATTCTGCAAACACATTTAAAATTCGAACTCTCAAACAGGAAAATGAGACAGAAGTAGAAAGAATACTGAGAATAAAAGTGACAATATAGGTCAATTGTAAGAAAAGGGGAAACAGTTGGAGATGAAGAGAGAAAGACAAGGTAATAGACAGGGGTTGTGGAACTGGGAGGGGGGGCTGGGTGGGCTTCAGCCCCCCTACTGTTTTGTCAAAAACCGTGTACAAAAAAACACACACATAAAAATGACCATCTGATTTTGAAATTCTACATGATCAGCCCCCCCCCCCACTTTCAAAACCGAGGCGCCTGACAAAAATATATTAATTTTTTTTCTTATGTCAATAAAAAAGGAATTTCAAATAATGTATTAACATTGGAATAAACTTCAGGAATAATTCAAAATTTTCCTACTTCAAGGCAACTTGTCAAAGTCTGGACTGCGTCTTTTGGCAGGAATCCCGCTATGAAGGCCTTATGCATCTTTTCATAGCACATTTCCTATTATTTTGTCTATGATGTAATGTGAGAATAGGTAATGAAAAGTTGCTCGTGGGGTTCCTGTTTGAAAGACCTGGCTTTGACTTATGTGCCTGACCTATTGAGCACTGTGCTCTAAATATCTTTTGACCGGGGTCTATGGATTACAGTATGTGTTTATTGTCTAATTGTAATTTGTGTTCAAAGACTTAAAATACAAATGAGTTGTAATATTGACAATTGGGTTGCTTTCATTTTCAAATTATTTTGCACACTATAAAGTCTAACTGCAATCAGATTCTTTATCTAATATTAAAGTATTAATACATGTATGAATAAATTACTTTATAATCCAAGTTGTGATTAGTTATGTAATATTTTTTTTTTTACAGCAAAACTTATTCTCAATGTAGTGACATCACAGAAAACTTTTGATTGGCTATGAATAGGTGATACATTTGTAAAAGAGAGAATGATCGCAATTATTTTAACCCATATACATTGCACTTATCAGAGATATCATGAAACATTTCCAAATATTGAATAAAAAAAGAAAAATAAAGAACAATAATTTGTTACTTACACACTTCATGTCAATAGGTTTGGAATATTGCCATCACCAATTTACCTACTTTTGAATGGGAAAAATCGAGAGTGACCATGTATAGTATAGACAATTTGACAGGACTTTGATTTATGTTGAAATGATTTAGGGGACACTGTTATGATAAGTACGCATGTAGGCGACAACGATGATGATGATGTTGTTGATTATGGTGATATTTATGAGAGTGATAACAATATTAAAGTTCAAGATGATGACAATGGTGATAATAATGAAATGATGGTGATAACGAAGATGATGATGGTGATGACAATAATGATAAGGATGGTGATGATGATGGCACGTTTCCCTTCAGCAAGAAATTGATCCACATTGTGCTGAGCTCTACCCAGGTAAGGTGAATAGGAACCTGGATTGAACAATTGGAACTATGAATAAGACCTCTTTTGCAAAGAATGAAGGGAAGCTTTTTATAAATATATTTGGGCACAAATCCCCGTCACAGCTCCTGTCCATTTATCTTCCCTTTTCAATTATTGGTTCAAGTTACCTTTATTCTGAATATCACACATATGATGGGTTTATTTTCTGTGCAGCCTCCTATGCCTGTCCAATGTGGACTGGTGACTGAAAATCATCTGACAGTCTGGACACTCTACCTCAATAACAACAGGAAATTGCACACCAAATTCATTCTTCTTCCACACCGTTGCTTTAGAGTTCCCATGTGAGATCCCCGTATCTACAACCTTCTCAGTGCCTGTCGCATTCCCAGTGGCAGTTCTGGGCGTTGCAACTGCAGCTACAGGGATATCAGGTTTTCCAGTACTCTTGAGTACATTTTTATCAAGATTTTTCACATTAGCTGATGTGTCGTCTAAACTTACAACATCCACATATAGGTCTTCCTCCACTGAAAGTATCTTCTTGGCAACTGACTTGCTTTCAGGAATTTTAGAATGTTTCTTTTTTGAAGATTTCTTTTCTTTTAACTTGATAGTGTCCGAGTGTTTACTAGATGACTTGAATTGTTCGCTACCTACGATCTCTCCCATTTTAAGTTTCTCAACACTTACAGTAAGAGCTTTCTTATGAGGGATGGTCACATGACCAATTTTGCGTTCTTCAAACGTATCTATGGAATGAAATGACCTATCACACAGCTCACGTCTCAATGATTCCTGTTCATTATTTTTTGTCCGCTTTAATTTTTTCTGTTCAAGTTGTTGCAGTTTGGCTTGGACACGGATCTTCTCTCGTTGTACATCCCTTTCCCTCCTCTTCTTTCTCTCAATCATTCTCTTTTTCTCCTTTTCTACATCTTCCTTGATCTTATTTTTCTTTTTCCTTTTCTTGTGTTTGGCAGTTTGAGGGTTAGGAGGTTTGTTGGGCGGATGTTTATAACCAACAGCAGGTAGGACACAATTAAGGTCGATTCCAATCTCAGTCCTCATAACCATAGCCTCTTTTTTGGTGTAATCGTTGTGTACCTGCCAGGGCACCTTTTCCAAGACTACAGGTTCAATCACAAGGCCGGGTTTGGATTCTCCAGCAACCCGATTAGCTATTAACATAAGATGGTTGTCGCGGCAGCCTCTCGCATGGTTCCAAAGGTCATTCCTGGAAGGAAATTGCGCAGCACAATAGACACAGTGATGTCCAGGGATGGTTTCACATTCTAGAGAAATAGTATCGACAGCTTCTAAACCCATGGTGTATTCAACCTTCAATGGTGAACCTGTAATGCTCTTATCCTGAAGCCCAGAGAAGTGGCCCTTCTCTTCGATATCAGTAATAACTTCAATGGATCCCTTGGTAGTATTCCCTGAACTGTCTTGGGATGACGTTTGGGCAGGCTCTTGATGTGCGGGGGCATTTGATGACATTCCTTGAGAAGTGTCGATGTCCATCAAATTTGAAGATGTCTGAGAACCAGAACTAATTGTGTTATCATCATCATCTAAAGATTTTCTAAGTAGCTGTCCAGCAGCTACATCAACCACAGAAAGGAATTCTGTATCATCAGCTCCTGATGCCTGCTCAGGTTCTGCTGAATTATTAACACTTTGATCTACAGACTCTGTGATGACCAGTACTTCTCTTAGGTTAGTGTGTTTCCCCTTGTTAACCTCTGGACAAGCAGATTTGGATTCCTCTGCCAAATAAGAGTCCTTCTTTACATCTGCTCCTGCTGATGGAGAAGATAAATCAGCCTCTAGGCATCCCGTTTCCTCAGCTATGCAGCATGCAGAATCAGAGATGTCCATCTCAGTGTTTTTGTTAGCCTTTAACAATGGTGAATTTGTCATGGGACAACCACCAGATGGCAAGTGGTCTGGTGTCATTGCTTCTCTGGAGGACAATTGCGAACAATCCCCTTCTGATGAGTGTTCCTGAATAATTTTATCTGATGAAGTGTCTCTTGTACCTCTTGCATCTGGACCAAGAACTGCCTTGGTAGGTTCAGATACAGAGTTCACTATCTCACTTCTACAATTAATGAGTTGTTTCGATGCTGGTGAAGGATCAGCGATTAAGTCTCCATCATAGTTTGACATTTCCCCCTTATAACCCTGTCCTACAGATTTTGCAATATCACATTCACTACTTGATTCTGCAGGCAACTCTTCACCCCCTGATGAGGTCTCTGGGACGCAAGATGTAACAAAAGCGTTTTGTACAAGATTTATGTTAGTCTCTGCGACTGGTGATCTGTCCTTGTGGGATGACACAACTCGATTGGTAGCACGCATTGTGGAAATATCCTGTATACTTTCCGATTCCATGGACTTCTGTCTGTCGAAAGCCTCCTGGTTAATTTCCGTTTCTTTGGAATTCTCTCTGTCAAAAGTCCTCTGGCCAGCTTCTATTTCTTTGGAATTATCTCTGTCCAAAGCCTCCTGGTTAACCGTTTCTTTGGTCTTCCCTCTGTCCAAAGCCTCTTCTGTTTCTTTGGACTTCTCTCTGTCCAAAGCCTCCTGGTCAACTTCTTTTTCTTTGGACTTCTCTCTGTCCGAATCCTCCTGGTTAACTTCTGTTTCCTTGGACTCCCCTCTGTCAAAAGCCTTTTCTGTTTCTTTGGACTTTTCCATAAGCGAAACCTCCTGGTTGATTTCTGTTTCTTTGGACTTTTCTCTGTCCAAAGCCTCCCGTTTAACTTCTGTTTCTTTGGACTGCCCCCTGTCTGAAGCTTCCTGGTTAACTGCTGTTTCTTTGGACTTCTCTCTGTCCAAATCCTCCTGGTTAACTTCTGTTTCTTTGGACTTCTCTCTGTCCAAATCCTCCTGGTTAACTTCTGTTTCCTTGGACTTCCCTCTGTTCAAAGCCTCCTGGTCAACGTCTATTTCTTTGAATTTCTCTCCGTCCAAAGCCTCTTGGTTAACTTCTGTTTCTTTGAACTTCTCTCGGTTGAAGCAATCCTGTTTAAATTTTGTTTCATTGGACTTCTCTCTGTCCAAATCCTCCTGATCTACTTCTGTATCATTGGAATTCTCTCTGTCCAAAGTCTCCTGGTCAACTTCTGTTTCATTGGACTTCTTTCTGTCCAAAGCCTCCTGGTTAACTTCTGTTTCTTTGGACTTTCCACTGTCCAAAACCTGGTTAATTTCATTTCCAATGGGTTTTCCACTGTTCAAAGCATGCTGGTAAATTTCTGTGTCTTTGGATTTTCCACTGTCCATTGTCTCCTGATTAACTTTGGTAACAGGTAATCCATGAGAACTGTCATCAGAATCTTCGCTGACCATTGTCTCTGGGTTACATTTAGCTTCTGTTACAGATTTACTTTGACTAGGTTCTCCTCTGTCTACTTGTTCTTGATAAACTTCTGCATCTACCATGTCACAGCTACTTTTATCAGGCACTTTCATCTTAACTAACTCCTGCTTATATTCTCCAACAGCTACGTCACATGTACTTTGATCAGACTCTTCTTTGTTCATAGTCAGCTGGTTAATTTCGGCAGCAAACACAGATTCTATACTGTTGTCCTCAATAGGTGTTTCCACCGATTCAATAGGTGAGGAAACCAATGAATTATCAACACCATCAGCATTGGTAAACCTAACTGCATCTCTGGCACCAGCATCATCAGTATTTTCCAAGGCAGTCAATAAAAGCTCATCTTCTTGATCTGATACGTCATCAACTGGAGCATTTGAGCGTACACTTGGTTCCGAAGAAGTGCTTTCTGGAATCCACAGACAAGTTTTCACATGTTTTTTTAACCTCTTCTCCTTTGAAAACATTCGTTTACAATTAGGACACTGATGTGTTGTAGGATATTTCCAGTTCAGGTTTATTTCATCACTTCGTTTTGGAGAATCTTGACAAATTCCTCTGTCCTTTTTATTCTTTACGCCATCACACTTTCCAGCATGCTTTTCGAGTTTTGAGAAATTCTTGAACCACTTTCCACAAGCCCCACATATCTCGCCATCTGTGGTTTTATCAAATGTGTAGTCTTTTGATGTGCTGTCGGATAGGGGCAAAATTCTTTTCTTGACTGGCTCCTTATTTGTCTCAGATGCTAAGCTCTGAGATTTCATTTTGTGATCTTTGACCCCAAGACCCCCAGATAAACATTTCAAGTTAATTTCATCACCTCTTTTCGGAAAATCTTGACAAATCCCTTTGTCCTTTTGCTTCTTTACGCCATCACAGTTTCCAGCATGCTTTTCGAGTTTAGAAAAGTTCTTAAACCACTTTCCACAAGCACCGCTTGTCTCTCCATCAGTTTGATCCTTCTTATGCTTCTTTTTTAATGGTTCAATGATTTTATTATCAAATGTGTCATCTTTTGATGGGCTATCAGATAGGGGCGAAGTTCTTTTCTTAACTGGCTCTTTCTTTGTCTCAGATGCGAAGCTCTGAGATGGCATTTTTTTTGTACTTTCTTTTTTTGAGCAAGTCCTGTCACATTTGACCTCATGATCCCAAGACTTCCAGTTCATTTTAATTTCATCATCTGGATTTGGAGAATCTTGACAAACCCCTCTGTCCTTTTGCTTCTTTACACCATCACACTTTCCAGCATGCTTTTCAAGTTTTGAGAAGTTCTTGAACCACTTCCCACAAGCATCACATGTCTCACCATCAGTTTGACCCTTCTTGCGCTTCTTTTCTAATGGTTCCGTGGTTATACTCTCACATGTGTCCTCTTCTGATGTGCTGTCCGATATGGGCAAAGTTCTTTTCTGGCCCGGCTCTTTCTCTTTCTCAGATCCTATGCTTCGAGAGGACATTCTCTTTGTTCTTGTTTTTGAGCAAGTCTTGCAGTATTCTGGAATTTCCTTGCACGCTCGTCCATGATATCTATGTGACATTGGTAGTTCTTTTCCACAGATTTTACACAGAATCACACCACCGTATTCTGAAGGACTGGCTTTTGCTTCCATAGCATCCGTAGGCTCTTCCATCCTGCCAGGTCCTTCAGAAACAGTACGCTCATTTTGGTAAGTTGTTTTTCCGATTTCATCCTTGACATGTCTACTTTCTGATTTAATTTCTAGACTGGTATCATGCTGTAACAAATCCTGTTCTGCCAACATAGAATCTGAATTTTTTTTATCTGAAGTGTGATGACCTTCAGCACTGTGGACTACATGTTCATCATCTTGAACATGTTGGACTGCAACTTTCTCATCTTGAGCATTTCCATCTTGAAGATCAGTATTTTCAGTTTCAGAAACTGCCTGATCAATGTTGGTTTCATTGATTTCTCCACTATCCTTGCCAATGTTATTCATCTTTTCATTGTGAAAGATTTCTGCATGGTGAGCCAACTGCCTGAAGGATGGAAATTTCTCTTGGCAGAGCCTACAGGTTTCCATCTTTCCCTCACATCTCTTCCGATGCTTCCGCATCTTATACGAGTCCAGGAGGACACCCTTGCACCTCTCACACCTGTACTTGAAGACCTTGTGGCGCTTCTGGTCGGCGCAACGGGACTTGTACAGTTCCGTAAGGGTGCTGAAGAAGAGGTTGCATTTCCTGCAATGGAAGGGAAACTGCTGGTGCATCATCTTGTGATACGGAATCATTGTAGGATCAGTGAAGACCTCGTAGCACACATCACATTCTTCAGGTTGTTGTTCAGAGATGTCTGCAGCCATCTCTGTCATTTGTTTCTCCATCTCCTCAGTCATCAACATCATTTGGTCTGCTTCCTGAATTTTCTTGGCATTCTTAGCCAACATCTCATGAATGCGCAGATGGATGACCAGGTCGTCTGTTGTTTGGAAGCCAACTCCACATTCTGGACAGTTCATAGCTGCTTCATCGTCATTTGGTGGTTTTAGGTCGACAGGGAGGTTGCCTGGAGCTTCACCCGGGTCTGGTTTTGATACCTTGCATTTAAATGAATGTTCTACCATGTCATCACAGGCTACCAGTTCACAGCATGAGGGGCATCTATCAAACATTACTGTAAGGAATAAAATAAGTAAGAGAATCAGTCTAGAATTTCTACATGGATATTAAGATCTTAAAGATAAATGCCAGTAGTGGAAATGATCTAGAATGAGTTTGAACTGAATCTAGTAAAAGTATGTATGAATTTATGTGACAAATGATTGATTTGGAGGAAAACATGTCAAGAAATAGACAAAAGAAGCATAGTATTCAACTCATGATAGGTCTCCCCCTCCCCCAAGTAACTGGTATACATTGCCCCACATGTGCTAATCTGTGTTGGTAATTTCCAGTGTGGTCACTTTTCAGCTTTCATGAATTCACAGAGTTGGGTTAAATGTAAATAAACCAGTTCTGGATCAGACCATGTAAAAGACAGTAGTTGCAGCAAACAATTATTTCTCGAGAAAGTCTTTTAAATCAAGGTTAATTGTCAAAATATTATCATACATCTAGATCTGGTACATTAATGTAAACCTATCTTTGTAGAATCATGAAATCTTAGTTAAAAATTGATAATTCTGATGATCAGTAACACAGAAAAGCATATGTGGGACAGTGTATTAATATTGCTTAAAAAAATACCCGACATTTTTTATTATTATTATTATTTTATTTGGCATTAAAAAAAATAAGAGTACAAACAGATCAGAGACAGTATCAATCAAACTTGTACATGATATAGAAAATAAGACCTGGATGAGAGTTGGAGAGGCTGCCTGGGTATGGAAAAGGCTAACTTAATAGCCATAACCCACAGGTCTTCCTCCCCAAACCTCCCAACCCCATCCAGGTCATAACACCAATGGTGAAAATAAAAAGAAGATATTTAGAATCGGCAAAATACAATGGTCATACATGTAACTTGGTCACTTCAAGCCAACCCCCACAATACTTCCCCAATCACATCATTATGTATCTACAAGCATTAGAATGATAAGCATCAAACATTAAAGCAATCGTAAGTTTGAAATTATAGATATATAATACTGCATCTACCATAAGTAAAGGGATATAAGACAATAAGAATATATAAAACCATGTAAGAGCGATCAAATGACATAATGTTGAAGTTGAAATAGGCCGGATTAGATTTAGTGTATAAATTATGAATAAACTTGCTCTTTTGTTGAAATTTGTCAATGGGAAAATAATAAATTAAGCATTATCGAAGGAAATATCATTATAAATCGGACATCTAATCATTCAAAAAACAGAAAGAATTTCACGACGAAGGAGGTTCAGAAGTTTTGAGATGTTTCCAGATACAATTTCATCTTTGATATGTGAGGGCATACTTTCCCATATAATCGGAAATCTATGTATTGCAGTTTGGTGCAAACGTTCGGTTCTGGCTTTCATGTGGTGGAATAGGATTGTGTGTTCACTCTGGCGTGATCGTACAGTTATATTGTCATTGACCGCCTCACATGATACAATGTTATACAGGTTTTTGATTACAAATGACATCATTAGATATTTCCTTCTGGATTCAAGAGTAAACCAAGAAAGGCTCTGTAAGCGCTGTGGGTAAGGCATTTCCTGTTGCCTTTGTTTCAAGATTACTCGTGTTGCCCTTCGCTGAACTCTTTCCAGGGCTTCAGTATGTTTCCTTGTGAAAACATACCATGACGGGATCCCGTATTCCAGGATTGGCAACACAAGTGATTTGTACAGACAGAATAATGCCTGTTGTGACACGCCATTACCTAATCTCGATATAAGACCTAGCATTCTATTAGCCCTTTTAATTACATTATCAACCTGGTCATCCCAGGTCACACTAGAGTTAAGGGTGACCCCGAGGTACTTGAGAGAATGTACTTGTTCTATCATTGTATCATCAATTGTATACTCTGTTTGCCCAACATTTTTCTTACGAGGGGCAATCCTAAGAACTTTAGTTTTTGCAGCATTAAGTTGCATTTTGTTTAATTCACACCACTTAATTACACATGAAATGTCAGCTTGGAGTAACTGTTTATCGGACTCGTTTCGTATTATACGGTATAAGAGCGTGTCGTCTGCAAAGAGCACACATTGCGATTTTACTACATGAGTGATATCATTAACAAACAGATTGAATAATCTTGGCCCTAGAACACTTCCCTGTGGTATTCCTGAAGTAACTTTTGACCAGCATGATCGTGACCCCCGGAACTGAACGGATTGTTCTCTCCCACAAACAAAAGATTTAATCCATTTCCATGTATCGCCCTGGATATTGTAGTTTTTTGATAATTTATTTAGTAGAAGACTATGCGGCATTCGGTCAAACGCCTTGCTAAAATCGAAGAAAATGGCATCGATTAAAGGAGTGGGCAATACTTCCAAGGACGTTAACCAATCATGGGTGATATTAAGTAATTGGGTAACACATGACCTTTTGGGAGTGAAACCATGTTGTTTTGGAGAGAGCAAACCATATGAATCGACATGTGACACTATTGATCTGTCAATAAAAGTTTCCATCATCTTACAAACTAATGAGGTGAGTGCAACCGGACGATAATTATGATAATCAGAGGGATTACCAGACTTATGAACTGGGATTACAATGGACTGTTTCCATTGAATGGGAAGTTGACCTAGTGAAAGTGAAATCCTGAACATACGCTGTAGTACCACTGATATCGGTTTTTTAACTTTCTTGAGTACAACAGCCGTAATTCCATCGATACCTGGAGATTTGTTCAATGATAGGTTGTCAATTAGCTTCATTATTTCACTTGCAGGGAAATCAAGGGTACTCATTGAATCAATAGGGAAATCACATACACTCGGCAATTCCGGAACATTGTCAGAATCGCATGGACTAAACACTGAAACAAAATAATCAGAGAAACAATTGGCAATCTCATCAGGCTTGTTCAATACTCTGTCATTATGACTAGAAATTATTGGTGGAGTTGGGTTGCGTCTCAGCGAGCGCATGTATCCAAAGAATCGTTTTCTGTTATCTCGCATGGAGAAAAGCCCATTTAAATAATTCCAATAAGATTTGCTACATTCATGCTTGGCGAGATTGCGAGCTGCTTTGTACTTAGCCCACCATTCATTCCTTACACCCTCTTCATCATTCACATGCGATTTGGCACTAATGAAAAGCTTCTTAGCTTTATTAGTTAGCCGCTTGATTTCTGGGGTTATCCAAGGGCAAAATCGTTTCTTATTTTGGATTTTATGCGGTATACAGTCATTGATAGCAGCTTGATATAAGTCAAAAAAACCTTCCCAGCTTTCATTAACATCATTGTCATTCATGAATAGGTCCCAGGGAGCAAGCCTAAGAAGATTGTTCAGATGTTCATAGTCCCCCTTTTGGTAACACAAAAACTTCCGAATAATTGACTTAGGTAATTGAGGTGTACTAGCATGAAATCTAATTAATATTGCATGGTGATCACTAATGACACAGTTTGAAGTGACATCAATACTTTGAAGGAGTTCAGGACGGTTAGCGAAAACAAGATCAATTATTGAACCTTTACTTGGGTCATCTAGCTGTGGTCTAGTTATATCGGTTACACATTGGGTCATATTCATTGTTTCAAATATCTGAAGCAGTCTATCCCTATTTCTACAGTTCTCATCTTTCCAGTTTATATTAAAGTCCCCTACAAAGACAATACCTTGATATTTCCTACTTTGGGCCTGCATACTATCTACCGCCCTTTCAAGATTATCAAAAAATTCAGTCTTGGAGTTTGGTGGTCTGTAGATTGAGCAAATAATCCACTTAACCTTCTTCTTTAGAGTTATTTCACAAATAACCATTTCCATATCCGGAGACTCAATGTCCAGTAGACGCTTTGGAAGGAGACGAGATCGAGCCGAAAGGAGAACACCTCCCCCTCTTTGGTTATGCCTATCATTACGGAAAATGCAATAGTCATCAGGAAGTCCTAACTCACTAGAATTGTATTCATCATCTAGCCAGGTTTCACTTATTGATATAACATCAGTTGGGTTAGTTTGCAAGTAAGATTGAAAGGAGACAGTCTTATGCCTAATACTTCTGGCATTGAAGGACAGTAGAGCAATATTCGACTGTGTTTTTTCACTACTGGGGACGGGGTGATTGTTTAAGTTACATTGTTGATAGTGGGAAGGGGTTACAGGATCTAGATGAATGTCCGGCGTAGAAGCATCTTGAGCGGTTTGAGAGCCATCGATGGGAGGATCGTGTTGTAGCTGCGATTCGACAACAGAGGGCACTATTTTAGTGTGACTAGGTTGTAGTAACTCAACAGTAGAGGGCGGTCTATCGTAAGACTTCCGAGGTCGACGCTTCCCTCGGTGGGTTCTTCGTCTTCGAGCAATGCCAAGGTTATTGATGACTTCCCATAATTGCCTTGTAGGTTGTGTAAATGATGAGCGAACATTAAGTTTCAATAAATCATCTACACTGTATTTCAAGCACACTCCGTTATCAAGTATTACATTTTGAGATATGTAATTGGAGTTTGGCGGGTGGCCATGGGAGACACTGTTTTCTGACACATTTGGGCCAGGATTCGGATCGATGTCACCTGCTTGTAGCAATGTAGATCTAAAACTTGAAACTGAATTAGGGTAGTAGTTAATTCTAACTCCAACATACTTGGCTTTGACATCTTTGCTTTTGATATCATGCGGATTCCATGTTGAGTTAATGATATATTCACACTGTGTAGTAGAACCAATCCACATACAAAAGGTCAAAAAGATTAAAGCACACCTCTCCATTGTCAAGTTTGATGCCTCAGCTCAGATGAAAGATAATCACTTTAATCCGGTGAATAGGCCTAATAGAAGCAGTATATAGAAGTGCACCACATATACTACAGTAGGGCTATATACTACATAACATGGCTGTGTACTTGTAGAACATATGACATTTCAAAAGAAATACTGCAGAAATCCTACTTGAAATGCACAAGAATAACTCCAAATTGGTCCTGATGAGTCAGTGGTTTATATTCCAACACGTGATAGACCATATATATATATATCACCGGCAACAGTAACAGCAATAAAAAGAAGAAATTGGAGAGAGCTCTTTTGGGCCACCTAGTAGCGCACACACTCGAGCAAAAAAAAAACCATTTGATGGAATTCCGTGCTTATTTTCCAAATTTCTCTGCAATTACCAATTTTCTTCCAGAGCTATTTGACACTTATTTTTTATTTATACAAACAAACACTTTTGAGGGTAATTTCATTGGAGTCTGTTTTTTTAGATCGTTACCACAACTGGTATTTATCTTTAATTTAC
This sequence comes from Lytechinus pictus, assembly GCF_037042905.1. NCBI lineage: Eukaryota > Metazoa > Echinodermata > Echinoidea > Temnopleuroida > Toxopneustidae > Lytechinus > Lytechinus pictus. Next base: position 11,569,227 of record NC_087249.1, read on the forward strand.
ACATTCATCACTGATCAAGAGGTTCATTGGTTATCATAACAAGATATTTCAAAGCATATAACCACCAGTAAACTTTGACCTCATTACCCCAAATTCACTGTCCCTCCAATATATTTGACCCCAAAACCAACAAGTAGCCAGAAATGAAATTTGAGACTTTCATTGATCTTGAAAAAGCAAATCCCAAGCTTCAAGATGATATTCACTTATCAAAATTGACCAACATTAATTCAACCCACTCAACTAATAGATTGAATGGAGAAGAAATTCACAGATAGCTTTAAAGAATAAAGAAAAAAACAAGGTTTGAAGCTTGGAGATCACTCAAGCATGAGATGCGCACAATCTCTTGAAACTTCCAAGTAGTCTGTAAATAGGATGTCAAAGGAACTCTTGAATCTTTTATCATTGTATCATTTATTCAACTTAACAACTTCAAATTTTGACAGTATGTTATCTAGAAGAAGAATAACTTTCAACTTACCTTTTTTTTAAAGACCAAATTACTATTTTGGCTATTTACAGACAACCTTCCCTGGCGACATTGGTTTTGGGGTGGCTGTTCAGTGTTCACATATATTCATAAACCAAGCTAAAAATTGATCCATCAAACAATTCCATACTTTCATGAGAATGAGATGTTGTCAGGCAAAGAAAGACTCCTGTGACCTTTGACCACATTACCCTAAAATCTTGTCAGATCATCTTCCTTCCAATATGTTTGATTCTTTTTTAGTTATCAAATAAAAATGGGATGGATGGACAACCTAAAAGCATAATGGACTGAATTAAAAAAGGTGGTTTTCAAAACCATCAGTTGAACCCATGGTTTATTCAGATTTCCTGTACATGTATGAATTATTTACTGCGTGTATTAAAAAATGTCCAATGCCTGCTTTTGTCACAGTGCGCCAAACTGACACCTGTTGCCATGGTGGTTATTTATGAGTTCACTGTTTGAATAGTCGCCTCATTAATTCAAAACAGTGGACTCATGAATAAAATAGCATGGATAACCACGGCAACATGCATCAATTTGGCGCACTGTGACACAAGCGCGCATCAGCATTGGAATTTTTCATATACGCGTTGAATAAGTGTAATTTATACAGGAAATTTGCATAAACCATGGGTTCCATCAACGGTTTTAAAAACCACCTTTGTGAATTCAGGCCAATGCCTCCCAAAACCACTCAATCGTTCAGTAGGAAATCACTTAACTTACCATCATCATTAGGGCCATGTCTTGTGTTGAATTTTGAAGAATTGATGAATTCCTACCAAAAAAGAGAAAGAAGAAACAATTGACTGAAATGTAATATAAAAATTGTTAACAATCTGCCTTACTACTGTACAGTGCATGACTTCACCAAATGGTTGAATAACTATACGCAACACAAATGATTCAACAACAATAAGAATGAATCAGAAATAGAGAAAGCCAATTTTCATATCTGACAAGGAAAACTGATAAAATTAAAATAATATGAAAGTGCAACTACATGTAGTTGGGGTTGGAATGATACCTGGGGGGTGTTTCACAAAGGTTTAAGTATGACTTAGAGTCGCACTTAAACTCTGACGTGCATATGATATGTAACGCGCAATCTGGTTGATGGATGGTAGTGATGTCTTCTATGCCGTATACAACTGGGAATTGAAGTGCGACTCTAAGTCACGCTTAAGTCTTTGTGATTAGGACCATTGATCAATGAACACCATTGTTTTAATATACATAGAAATGGTTGGCCTGACCCGGGGGGGGGGGGGGGGGTGCGGCATGTTTTTTATTTTTAATATAGAGATACATGTCCAAGAGTAGAACTCTCTTTTTCTTACTCTCCTTTCTAATTATATTGTTTTATTTTTATTTGCCACTTGAAAAATAATTGTGGTCCTGCCCCTCCCCCCTATTGTAGTGTTGCCTGGCTGTTAAAAGCGGTTTCTTATCATGATATCAATGTGAGGCATTTGAAAAGCTGGATTAGGCCAATAGTCTATACTCATTTCCCAAAATATCATTTAAAAAATTACAAATTATACAATGATTTTATTTGGGTCTTTTTAACAACCAGAAGATTACTATAATTTGTGTGTAAAAGTACCTGGTATTCTGCTTCAACTGGCAAGGCATCAAAATCATTGTTGCAATCCATCACTGTGCTATGTTCTCGAATAGCCAAAGGAACTGCAAAATGTCTTGGAGCATCTAAGACACACTCAAGTTCCTTTGGACTTTGACCATTGCCATCTCCTTCTCTTAGCCGACACTTCACTTCGGGCATCGTTTGGAGCTTTCCCATAGAGATGTCATCATGATGAAGATGGTATTGACTACTTTGTGGGTTTGTTGTGGCTATTGTCAAATCTTTATATTCTTGTATTGCTGGAGGACGTTTCTCTTGAGGGGACCCTACTCTTGGCTCTGGTTCTGTATCATCATCCTGCTGACCATAACAGTAGAATGTTCCTTCGCCTTTTTGACCTGTAGGCTCTCCTTTGATATACGTGCATGTACCACCCTCGAATTGAACCAAAGTGCTGCAGCCAAGTTCCGAAGCACTCAGATCTACTGTTGCTCGAACTGATTTTGTAGGAGTCTTCTTTGGTACATTTCCTTCTTTTGCATCATGACGATCATCACAAATCTCTGTGGGTGTTACATGTTTTTCTTGCCGTGAGCAAGCCTCCTCACAGATCTGAACTTCATGCCTTGTATCTTCTAATAGTGCACTGCAATCTTTATGATCATGCAGCAAAGATACTGGTGGGTCACTTTCCTTATGTTCAGCAATTTCAGGAAAATTCTTGGTCACATACTCATGGGTTTCCAATTTCGTCTCATTTTCACCTTCACTTGAAATTAGCATTTTCTCAGATTCAACAATTCTTTCCTTGAAGTGTTTTGTATCAGTGGAGACATTATCATTCTTTAATTCTGCTTGTGGAATCTTTACAGGATGGTCTGAAGATTTGTGACTGGTAGAAGATGGCTCCTTTCTTTTCACATTGAGAGAATCCTGATCAACAGGACCCTCCAGTTGATCATGAGCGTCATCACCAAAACATTTGCCACTCCCTTGCAATGATGGTGTAGATGATGAATGCTTGCTAGGACAATGGGATTCTGTCCTCTTCCCTCCACTGTCAGGAACATTTTTTGTTTGGTAATGCATCCAACAATTATCAGCAGTAACATGCTCCTGATTGTCAAAGCAAGGTAAGGGACTCTTTCCACCAGTGTTATTTCTTGATGAATACGGCAAAGGAACATTGTCAGGAGATCCAAGATTCGATAGCTGAGCACCTAAAGAATAACTTTGTGAAGATACAGACGGTATGGGTACATCTGACTTGCTACTTTCTAATTGCAATTGATATCCCGATGTTACACAACCAGCATCCAAAGGTGGGTTACCTTTGTGGGATTCAGTATAGTGTGGATTCCTAATACTTCTATCATTGAAAGTCACAGCCAAGTCTGTAGCATTGATGCTGCTTTCGATTCCTTGATGAACTTGTGAAGAGGCAAGTCCTGCGTTGCCTCCAGATGGATCATAGGGTGGCGGGTAGCCTCTGGACTCATAAATTCTTGCCCGACTTGAACCACCATACGTTTCATTATTCCAGAAGCCCTGCCTGCTATCATTAGCACCGAAACCACTTGGCAATGAATGCCTTGCATGCATAGGAATCCCATCAGCAGCATTCCCAAATCCCTCATATCCAAAATGTGAGAACTGTCCAGCAGTTTGTCCACTTGGAAAGTTAGTTTGGCCATAGCAATTAGGAAGTACCTGAGGATGATATGTATTCTGTGCGTGGGATCGACCCCTTGTCTGACCTTGCCAATTTGAATAAGGTGACCCTTGAACACCCTGGTTTCCATAGTATGGCATCCCACCATGATACCTTGATGATGGTTGGGAAGTTCTCCTCATAAAGTGTTCATAGCTTTCTCTGTCCATCATCTGGTCATTGTAAGCCAAGTGTCCATGATGGAATTGATGATTGACATCATGATCCCTTCCAGGATGGTGTTGTCCATCATACCTTCTTCTTCCATCCATCCTACCACAAGCATTTTGCACTTTTACAGGACTTGTCTGGTTGATATCCCATGCATGCTACCATTGTCTGTGATGGAGCCTATGAAGATCTGTAAGATCAGGTATTACAGCCTTGGGGTAAATCTCCTTCACACAGGTACATGCAGAGCTGGGAGGGTAAATTCGGAGTATCCTGCATTTTAAGAGAGAGAGAAAAAAAAAAATCAAGAATGTAAATAAACAAACAAGTGGAGTGCCTCTGGCAGTCTCGCGTGCATTACGCGATTCAATTTAGAGGCAGTGCCAACTTTGAAAATGACTATAAAATAATTATTCACAAAAAACCACCATTCATACAATATGCTACAACGTTCATTGACCCTAAATGACATCTGACCTTGATCAAGTGACCTATAACTTGTGCGAGATGAGCAATGATAAGTACTGGATTACCCCATGCCCACATTTCATTAACTATATCCATAAACTTTCAAAGTTATGATGGCAATTCAACAATTACCTACAACATAGCCAAAGTTCATCGACCTTAAATGACCTTTGAACTTGGTCATGTGACCTGAAACTCGCACAGGGTGTTGTGATACTTAGTTACTCTTATGTCCAAGTTTTATGAACTAGATCCGTAAACTTTAAAAGTTATGATGGTAATTCAACAAATACCCCCAATATGACCAAAGTTTATTGACCCTAAATGACCTTTGTCATGTGACCTGAAACTCGCACAGGATGTTCGGCGATACTTGATTACTCTTATGTCCAAGTTTTATGAACTAGATCCATAAACTTTCAAAGTTACAATGGTAATTCAACAAATACCCCCAACATGGCCAAAGTTCATTGACCCTAAATGACCTTTGATCTTGGTCATGTGATCTGAAATTTGCACAGGATGTTCAGTGATACTTGATCATACGCTCAAAACTTTGCAACATCCTTATCAAGGGAACTGGAAAGGTGATGAAAAATGGTCAAAAACACACTTTCAAAGTCTATATCATAAAAATATGGTAAAAATAGCTCATCTGTGATTTTGTTGTTTTCTCAACTGTTCCAACAGGAAACAAACGATCGGTATATGATAGTTGATACCATCAAGCAGCCAAAATATTTCACATGCGAAGAGGGGTGCAATCGGGAGCTGATTTCGTAAAAAGTAACAATTGTTTCAGCAAAATTTTTACATCTTTACATCTATATTCTATAGGTATTTGTGTATGTAGGCTATGGTGGAAATTTGATGAATTTTATCGTGTTTGATATGATTGAATCTATGAAAAGTGTTTGGTTATTATACCATCCACTAAGAGGGGCACTGCGCAGACTTGTTGGGGCACCTTTATACTGATGACAGACTAATTTCATGATAATGCTGAAACAAATTTTGTTTGCTTGGAGCAGGAGATTTGGCGCTAATGCAGTTTTGCACCGGCTGACTTCAAGAGAATTTCCCCACCAGTAATTGTTTGCAAATGTCATAGCATTTAGCAAGTCTCTTAATCACATTTCAAGGTCAATATGCCCACTGCTTTTCCGAATATCGCGATTGGGAACGGCTGTATTTCGGCTTTGATCTTGACGTCATCATTCAAATTTTCAGCCGGACATCCAGAAGTTAGTGAACAAAATCATGTGAACATGCTGCAACAAATAGGTGAGCTGCTGTAGGTCACTAACTTCAGTCCATCTAAAAATTATGGCGAATCCAAGCGAAGCGCTGTCTGGCCGAATATTTGAATGATGACGCACACACGAGATTGAATCCGAAATACAGTCATTCCTGATCGTATCATTCAGAAAATCATAGGGCATATTGACCTTGAAATGTGATTGCAAGAATTGCTATGAAATTTGCGAACAATGTAGTCTACTGACTAAGTTACTGGTGCCTTTTACAGGCTTTAGTGGTGGGAAAATTTTTCGCGAAGTTGGCTGGTGTGAAACTGCATTAGCCCCGGAGATTTATATAGAAATTAAACTTAAAGCTCCAAAACCAAGCTATCTCTCTCTCTTAGGTGACCCCTCCACTGTATTGGAGATTCCTAGAATCCAATAGAATACCAGCATCACTATCATATAATTATAAACTGCATGATAGACACTCGGGTATATCTACCCCTAGACTGATAAATCTGCTGTTTCAGAGGAGTTTTTCAAAATTTTCTGATTTTGTTTGTCCTCCTACACAAACGGATGATGGTCATTGCGCTCGTAATGGTGGAGCTCCACAGAAGCCTTAACTACAGCGCCTATGCACCCTCCTCGATTACTCCTAAATTTTGCATTTTGACGGGGAAAAAAGGAGAAATAATAAAGATAAACTTATATTGAATACATTCAGCTTACCACCTTTCCAAAAGATATGCTGGAAAATAGCGAATTTTGATGACAAACGCATCAGGATCAGCCAGGTTCTCTTCAATCGCTCGATCACCGTCAGCTTCAGTACCAGTCACAATTCTTTTACTACCTGTTTCATCAGAGAACAATAGATTCAGTGGACCGAATCTATTGTGCAAGGATTGGGAGGCACTTTTGTACGCTCAGCTTTCGCTGCGCTGATGGCGATCGAGTGGTTGAAGAAGAACCTGGCTGACCCTGATCTGTTTGTCATCAAAATTTGCTATTTTCCAGCATATTTTTCGGAAAGGTAGTAAGCTGAATGCATGTGGGCTCTATCTTTACTATATCTTCCCTTTTTCCTGTCAAAAAGCAAAATTCAGGAGTAGATATTGCACCCTTTTCTCCATATTCTCATGGACGCTGTAGTAAAGGCATCGGTGTGGAGCTCCAGCACTGTCTACATGTATGAGCCCAATGCTCAATGGCCGTCATCAGTCTATTGATGGAGGGATGCCGCTGACCCAGACAAAGTCTCAGCGGAGCAAATCCCTGACAGCAATAGATCTATTTATTGGTCTAATCTACCCCCGCCCGCAACTTCAGCGTCGCTGACGGCCGACGCTGTGGTTACAGCCCGATAGTCCGAGGGTCTGATAGTGCGCGGGTTCACAAGTCCGTGGGTCCGTTAATCCGCGGGTCCGATAGTCCAGGGGTCCGATAATCCGTGGTGTGTGTAAAATAAGCCAGTTCACAGTTCCATTCTGCGCAAGATCAGAAGAAGGTCATTTGTATGCTGATGATACACAACTTTACATCACTTTGAAACCCACTGGTAAACATGAAGCTGCACAGAAGCTCAATAGTTGCTTAGAGGACATCAAAGCCTGGTCACATGATAACAAACTCTGTCTTAACGAAAGCAAGTCTGAAATGATCCACATCTCCTCCAAATTTAGAAACACAGAGTCCTTCCCAATGCTCTCAACCACAAGTAGCACTAGCGATAGTATTTTGATGTGTAATGAGTTGGTAAGGGATCTTGGGGTGACAATTGACAAGAATCTCACATTTCAACAGCATGTTAAGAATATTTGTAAGTCTGCCTCCTTTGGTATTTTTAAGATTGGAAAAATGAGGAGGCTACTCGACCAACCCACAACTGCTAAACTTACCCATGCTTTTGTATCTTCCCACATTGATTACTGCAATTCTGCTCTTTCTGGTATCCCACTGTCACATTTACGCCCACTTCAAAGAATTCAAAATAGTGCTGCAAGGCTTGTTACTCTTTCAAGAAAATCTGAACATGTTACACCTATTCTGAAATCACTTCATTGGCTTCCAATACGCCAACGCATCATTTTCAAAGTTCTTCTCATGACGTATAAAATAATCAATGGCCTAGCTCCTGAATACCTCTCTAATCTCATTTCTCTCCGCTCTTCTAGCTCACTCAGACCACTTCGTTCTTCAACAACCTTGCAGCTTACTTTAGGACCACGTACAAATACCAGTTATGGGGATCGAGCCTTTTCCGTTTTTTTGCTCCAATCCAGTGGAATAAATTACCATCTTACATCCATAATGCCAACTCCCTTGATCAATTTAAGACCTTGCTAAAGACCCACCTTTTTAATGTATAGGTATCAGTTGTGGGTTGGTCTATATTGAGGTGCACATCTTAGTTGCATTTGTTTGTTTAAAATTTTGCTTTGAATATATCAAGGTTTTTTTTTTTTTTTTTTTTTTTTTTTTTTTTTTTTTTTTTTTCCCCCCGGTAATTTAGTTGATAGGCAGAAAACTGAGCGCTTAGAAACACCTGTATTAAGCGCCCTACAAATGTTATAATTATTATTATTATTATTATTTGTACTCAAGAGGCATAGTGGCTTAATATTCAATGAGGTAAGCACCAACTTTGATGTCTTTATTGTTCATATATTCTTTTGAATTGTGCTCTTCATTAAATTCACAAGAAAGCAATAATGCATCTACTAGAGACTGGTATAGTTGGCCAAGCACATTGTAATAGCAAAATTCTATAACTTAGGCATTCAAAGTAGAAATGCAACAAATACCTTCACAAATTGTTCATTGAAGTGCTATTCTTGTCGCATATGAGACCATGGGGTTCTATAACAATAACCCAAAGGGCAATCACCCCCTGACAACTGCTTCAAGGAAAACATTAGCCCATATTTTTACCGCCGGAGACTGTAAACCCCCCCAACAATTTCCCTGGATAATAACCCCTAGTACGGAGCATCTAAAATACCATCGACTTGACGACATACATGTATTTTATCTTGCCATGTTGACTTAATAAGCTTATATTTTATCTTGCCATGTCGACATAACAATCATGTCGACATGGCAACATATTTTATCTTGCCAAGTCGACTTATAAAACGTTATATGTCAAGATTCTTTTTTTTTCTGCTGTTCTCTGTTTTGTCACCTCTGTGTCCGTCTTCGTAGGCAATTCTTCAATAATTATTCAGAGGGGTCCACACAATACAAGCACTTCTTTTTAGTGGATCCCTCCATTTACTCAGAATTTTATTTTATAATGTTTATGATATTTTGCTTATATATGATACCTTGTTTTGTTTTACTTAGGGAAAAGTGTCATGTATTGTACATGCCTCAATTTATATTGTCTGTATAAGTTCATTGTAGTTATTTCGACCACTTTACTTTGTTCTGTTGAAAATGAAATAAATTGAAATTGACAAGGTGGGATATGAAGTGAACAAGTCCCGGCGAGAATCCAGATATCTCGCCATATAACTTTTTATAAGTTGACTAGTCAAGATAAAATATCTTGCCATATATAACTTGTTATAAGTCAACATGGCAAGATGAAGTATCTCCCAAAGTCGTCAAGTCGATGGCACTTTAAAGGCTCCGTACCCTAGGCTAGACAATCACCTCCAAGGGCAAATTATAGGCAAATACCCCTACACAACTTTTCCTGAGAATACCCCTCCCCTGTTACTATTGTGTGTTAACTGACTATGCGTCTATCGGCCCCGCGAACTATAACATGCGGTCCTTTGGAGTAGTTTTCAGGGGCGATTGCCCAGGGCTATTTAGAATGGGACCTGTGGACTTACGGACTATCGGGATGTCCCTGACGCTGTTGCTTGTTCCCATGATCTGGCTAGCCTGGCTTGGCGGCTGTGCCGCCGCTAAACCAGAGAGCCCAGAAGGTAACCATAGGCTCCCACATGTAACAAATACTAACATGGTACCTTCGAGGTTGGGGTACCAAAAATACCCAAAAGAAAAAAAAAATCATGCACCCACCTCAATTTTATGAATGAAGGCTTGAATCCGGTCTTAATGGACAGCAGAATCCTGACTTCGAGGCAGTAGCCAGACCCTCAAAAAAGGGGGAAAAGGACAGCGTTCGTTCACTTGCTTTCAAACTTGCAAAAAAAAATGGCCGATCAATATACCGATGGCGCATGCATAAAATAGACTTGGCCAAATTTGCGCATGCACCCCCCGGTATGCCTATATATTGATCGGCCAGTTTGGTGTACTATTTTGAAAGTGAATGAACGTACGCGGCCTTTTTCCCCTTTTGAGGGTCTGGCTCAGGGTGACCAGACGTCCCGAAAAATCCTTCCCGGGACGCCTATTTGTCCCGTATTTCAGAATATTGAACAAAATGTAGTTAATACATTTAATAGTAACAAATTTTCATCAACTAACCAACAGATGAAGAAGCAGAGACAACAATAAAATAAAATAACTAAACTTTTGCAAACGAACTGGCCTCCTGCCTGTGTGTGGCAAGCTATTCTCTAGGCATGTACATGTAGGATCGGAGCAGATTCTAATTGGTGCAAACAATGACATGATAAACAGTTTTTCCACCCAAATAATCACAAGGTCAGCGGAAAATTTGTATAATTATATTATGGATTCTCAGATTACTTATTTGGAGATATAATCGGAGGAACAAGTTGAGTTTTCATAACTAGATCTAGTTGTTTCAGCTTTCGTTTTGAGTCTTAATATGATGCCGCGATTTTTCATCTAATTTTTAAGTTGACAAGGTTTCACTTTGAAATTTTATTCATTTCTAAAACATTTTAATTATTTAAAATTTTAAAAATATATTTAAAACACACCAAATATCATTATGATTTGGGTTAGATGATTGGATTGTTTTTGTTGCTTGAAATTTGAACTTTTTTCCTCTTTCTTTCTTTTTTTTATCCTTCTTTCTTCATCCTTCTATCCTTCCTGCTTGCCCTTTTTTGTTCCAATATCTATCTTTATTTCCTATATTTCCTGATCCTTTCTCTCTGTGGTCATTTTTCTTCCTTTCCTTCTTTCTTTTACCTGCCTTCTTTATTAAATTTTCTTTTTTTATTTCCTTCCCTTATAAAACTTTTCTTTGCTTCTTTCTCCCTTCCTCTCCTTTTTCTTTTCGTTCTTTCTCTCCTTCCATTATTATTATTTTTTTTTCATTCTCTCCTCTCTTCATTCGTTCCTCCCTTTCTTTCCTCCTTTCTTTCTTTCTTTCTTTCATTCTTTATTTTATTTTTCCTTCTAATTCTTTTCCCTTAACCTTTCCCTTCCTCCACTCCTTTCTGTTTTTCTTTCAAAGAATGAAGGAAATATTTTTCTTTCCTTCATTCTTTCTTTCCTCCTTTTTACTTACTTTTTTTTCTTTCTCTCCTTTATTTTGTCTTTCACACATTTATTCATCTTCCCTTCCTTTCTTTTTCATTCTTTTTATATTCAATTTAAAGAATGACAGAAACCTTTTTTCTCTTAATTTCATCCTTCTTTTATTCTTTTTATCTTTTCTTCATTTTCCCCTTCATTTTTTCTTTCTTTCTTCTCAATTCGAATTCATCTCTTTTCTTTCTCTCCTTCATTCTTTTGTTCACCATCCCTTAAAGTCCCTTCCAATTCTTTATATTTTTTTCACAAGTCTATTAACACTGTGTATCCTTCTTTTATGTTGATCTTTTTGGTCAATTGATTGTACCGTTGCCCGGGCGTTGGCCCTATATCATTATACAAATAATGCATGCAGCCGAGTGCGTTAGTGGAAATGCAGAGCACGCGAGGTTTCTTTAGATAGGTGCCGCACTGTGCACGAGCCGCTGGCGGCGAGTGCCCAGCGTGCACCATCTGAAGAAACCGAGCTTTCTCTGCATTTACTTTTACGCACGACAGAGCAAGTGCATTATTTGTTTTATAAAATAGCAACACAGAAACAAATTCTTGAAAAGTTACAGTACAGTTTTGTTGGACTTCTCCCGGGACTTCTACCGCACTGGTTTGCTTGAGCGTGCAATGTCAATTTTCGTTGCGCACCTGCACCTTTTGCACGACCGTGCAGTGCACCAAAAAAGTTGGGTGTCATGTGACGCGTATTGGCCAATCGCGATGCTTGAAATAATACACCTATTTTATAATTTGTAATATCTGGTCACCCTGCCCCTGGCCTGGTCGGTGGTCTGGCAACTGCCTCGAGCTCGATGATGTCAGGATTCTGCTGTCTATTAAACTTTCATAGATAAAATTGAGGTGCGTGCAGGATTTCTTTTTTTTCTTTAAATTTGGGTGTTTTTTTGTACCCAACCCCCAACCTTGAAGGTATCCATGTAATGTTAGTAAATGCATCTGTCGTCAGGCTCCAGCCCGCGAAGCGGTCCGGAGCTCTCTGGGTTACGCCGCCGCCAGTGCCGGCTGGCTGAAGTGGGTGCGCCGCGCTCACATGCATCGCGGCGGTCAAATTTGCTCAGCCAAGCTCATCGCATGAACCACATTTGTCTGAGGCTAGAATCTGAAGTTTATATTTACCGAACGGTACTCAAACTTGTTAGATCTTGAATTCTCGCTGTCTCTCTGGTAAACCAGTTCGAAAAGTCCAGGCAGCAGGAAAAATTGAACAAGGTTTTAGCTGTTTATTCTTCTCAACAATCTGCTGACTCCGCTCTGCCACTCTGCTCTATGAATACTGGAAATACGTGTGTCCCACATAATGTAAGTTCGTGTAGGGTACTGGGTATAGATATAGATGGGCGTAATGATGGAGGGCCCCAAGTCTGCGCACCTAACAATTTAAGTTAAGATTTAACATGAATTTCTTCATATTTCACAAAATCTTTCAGTTAATAATGTTCCTTATATTATCAAGAGTAAGTGTACCAAATTTCTCATTAAAAAAATGAAAGAAAATATAGGATTTTCTTGAAAAAACCTCGGGCAGTCATTTTCAGATTGAAAAAAAAAATGGTACCCCATGTCTGCGCACTCATTCACTCTGCACACGATTCAGGGATTTTGATGAGAAAGGCTGCATTTTGAGGTCGTAACATTAAGTGCCCTAAATTCATTATTTTACCACCATTTTGAGTTGGATTTTTTTATCAATACCTGTCTATGCATTGCATGTGTAAAGTTCGTACTCGTTGCATATCTTCTTTTAGTTTTACTTTAATTTTTTTAATTTAATCGCGCAGATACGCACAGACTTGGGGGAACTTGCCATACAAAGGAATTTTAACAATAAAGATGATATTGATAATATAAATAACAATAGTTGCTACTTATAAAGCACACAAGTACACCTCTCAGTGTTAATAGCGCTTCAAGAAAGTAAAAATACTATTACTAGGGCCCAGACAGCTGGCAGCTGTCTGTTTCGAGGAATTTTTTCACATTTTTTTTCTCATTAAAAAAAGATGGATTTCAGCCGTCTTACTACTGGTACTTTGTAATGAATTACATTTTCTCAAGCTCAAAGTGACTTTTGCATTCAAATTTTATACTGTAAAACACATTTTCATTTATCCTTTACAATCATAACTGTTTGTGTGAAGGGTATGAATTGATAATGTGTTTTACAACTATAAATTTGGTACTGCAAAATCGTAAAATAGCCTTAATTAAAAACGGACATACAAAGCTTTTCGACATGCACTCATTGGAGTAAAATCGCATGATAAACGGCTCGCCATTTAGCGTCCCTTGTCTGGTTACGTTTCTATTATATATTGTTTTGCTCTAGCATTTTAATCATTCATGCGATTTTTATACTCCGATGAGTGCAGGTTGGAAAGCTTCAGTATGTCAGTTTTTAAGGCTATTTTACAACTATGAATTTAACCCAGGCAGATTGAAACCTGTCTTTAGCTTTGGTAAAAGGTCATTAGTGTGAATTGAGTTTCAAGTGTGTCATGTCTATTCTTCCAATCTTAAAAACTTGTAGTAGCCATCTGATCTCTTTTTAAACGCCAATTCTCTCTGTTTCGAGGAGTTTTGTTTTACATTTTTATGTATTTCTCCTCGTACACAGACGGCTCGCGATCGTGCAGCCGCCATTAGGGGCAAAATGTAAAAAATCACCCGACGGGGCTCATCGATTTTTGTCTTAATTATGTCATAAAAATATATTAAAAGAACTAGACCAAAATAAAGATTATTATTCCGTTTTGGCCTGAAATGCACCAAAACGGGAAAAAATCAACTTAAAAGGACAAAAAACAGTGACTTAGTTCGGCTGTCGCGCAACTCCACTTCCCTGGTTTATCCGAACTGAATACATAAACATATGGCCATCAAGTCCCTGTACAGATCGAGTTTAGAACTTCGGTCTTTGTAATTGTTGAGCGGAGCCAACAGAGTTCAGCGGAACAACCAATATAACGGACCGAAGCTTTTTGTCTAGCCCAGTCCATGCTTTGGAATAGGTTTTATATCACATGGAAAAACCACATAGATATTTTGTTTTTATTCGGCAACTGATCAAAATAAATTGTTCATGTAAAATCACACAATTTATAATAACTCGGGAGTCGACCGTTCAAAACGAGGGAGACACTGGGGTAGATTGGGGTCTCAATAGTAATCTTAATCTTAATAAAATGTGGAAACAGAAATTATACACTTACCACGATTATATGGATGAAGGTCTATCGTGACACACAAATCCTGACATTGAGGCACAGACTGGAACCTCAAAAAATGAAAAGTTCTGCTGCGATACCTCTCCTTCTTTCAAAATTCAAAACAAAATGGCCGATCGAGACCGAGGCTATATTTTGGTCGAATGGCCACTTGGGTTAATCATCACTTGATCTAATTTTCATTTCACCTAATGTGTTTTATTGCCACTTGGTACAATTGCATTTTTTATAGTCTAATACCAGTTTGTCTCATTATCGGTTAGTTTAATAATACGAGTTGGTCTAACACCAGTTCGTCTAATTATTGGATAATCTACTAATAAAGGTCTATAACGAGTTCGTCTAATTATCGGTTAGTCTAATAATAAGAGTTGGTCTAAACCAGTTTGTCTAATTATCGGTTTTAGTCTAATAATACGATTGGTCTACTACCAGTTCATCTAATTATCGGTTAGTCTAATAATACGAGTTGGTCTAAAGTTCTGCTTTTTCGTCTCATCCCACTAGTCTATTATTCATTTTGTCTATATTGCATTTTTGTTTTGATGTGCAGTTCAAGTCTAATTGCCAATGTGTCTAAATATCAATTTGTCTCATTTCCACTTGGGCTAATGGCCCGGGGGGCCACTTACATTGGCGAGTGGATACCATGCATGACCAAAAAAACACGTAAAAAGGATGTCTTTTTCAAGATAGGGCACGTTACGTACGTAACGTAATAAAGGGTGTCAAAAACACTAAAATAATGAAAAAAGGGTATCTATTTTCGCTAGGAAAGCTACGTGTTTAGGGTCAAATTTGCGAGGGTGTAAAAAATTAAGACTAAAATGTTTTATAAAGGATGTACTTTTTGCCCCAAGAGTCAACACTTCGTGTTTAGAGTATGATTTTGCGCGAGATGTGGGAGGTGCAGGGGCTGTACTAAACCCAATCAGGTAAAACCGACGACAGTGCACATAACAATAAAAATATCGTTGTACTTGTTTAGGGGGTCAATTCAGGGAATACTTGCCAAGAGTATTGTATACTTGTTAAGGGTAGGGTTTCACACACACCAATACTTGTTAAGGGGTGTATTTTCAGAACATGGAAAATACGTGTTTAGGGTGCTTTTCGAGACCCCATGGTCGTGCATGGTATCCACTCGTCAATGGAAGTGGCCCCCCGGGGCTAATGGCCTGTTGGGGGTACCCCCTTTCACCTATAGTTAGGCCTTCACCTACCTATAGTTTATTTGTGTGTTTCTTTCTCATGGTTGACCATGAACACTGAATGAATTCATTTTTGCATCGCATGTTGTCTGCTTTAGGCTTTATGTTATACATTTTCTGTAATGTTATTGTAAATTAGAAATTAGAGGGGATTGGGGAAGGAATAGAAATATACCTACCGGTACTCGTATAATTAATCAGAATGAGAAGGCAAGATGAATGACTACTAACAAAAATTACAAAATTATTCAAAACAAAATTAGATGATCTAATGGCTTTATAATTTTTAGAAACCCACAATACTACACAAACTATTTTTTTGTATGCCTACTTTTCTTCAAGTTCAAGTATCATCTGTAATGGTGCATAACAATAATCATATAAAGGCCTTAACACGTTTACCAGATACGTATCCACACGATACATTACATTATGAAATCTTCATTCTTTTCTTCATAGTAAGCCTGAGTCATATCGATTATTTTGAAAACCGGTGTTCGACAGCTTTAATTCGATCGAACATCGATGCATCAAAATTTGAAGGCGGAGAAAATCGAGTCTTTTTTTTGCTCCGGCCGGCCGTCGATGCATGCGCTATGCATGCACTACATGCACTGACGGTCTGCGCTGTCCGGGTGAGCGTTGCAAAAGCAAATGACAGAGCAAAGTTCGTTTGTATTTTCCATGATCACAAAACGCAAAAAAGGCCGGGGAGCAATGCAGAATTCTTCCCAAAATATCTTCAACAATGATATTTGCAGATGATAACATATAAGTTTAAAATGAAACAATATTAAGGACAATGTTCGATAATCAATCCTGACGTGATAATTATTTTTTTAGACAAGTGCACTCACTCAAGTCGATCGTCATGTGATGTCCGCCATTGAAAATTGAAACGAAATACAAACGTTTCACATCAAGCTCTAAATTCATATTAATGATTATCATTTGCAAATTATTGTTGAATATTACGATTAAATCATGTTCTATCGTCATGATATTAATATTGTTCATGAAAAGCAAGATTTACTTTACGTTGATCAAATCAATTTTCCGGCCATTTTCTGATTTGATTAAAGCACAGTACTGCGCATGCAGGATGAATGGTGACTTCCATTCATAAATTCATCGTGCATAAATTATCTCGGCACGAGCAGACGAGTAAGACTCGAACTATGATCGAAATAAACTTTAAATTAATGGTGAATAGGCATCATAATTACACAATTGGTTTCATTTTGGGGGCAATATAAATGAAGTAAGTAGTAGTCAAGTTGGATTTTACTGTTTATTTTGATGTCTGATTGTGTGAACCAAATGAATCGGCCGGCCGACGTATTTTTTGTCTCGCCTGCATAGCAGAGCGAGACTATAGGCGCCGCTTTTCCGACGGCGGCGGCGGCGTCAACATCAAATCTTAACCTAAGGTTAAGTTTTTGAAATGACATCATAACTTAGAAAGTATATGGACCTAGTTCATGAAACTTGGACATAGGTTAATCAAGTATTACTGAACATCCTGCCTGAGTTTCAGGTCACATGACTAAGGTCAAAGGTCATTTAGGGTCAATGAACTTAGACCATGTTGGGAGAATTATTTTCAAAATCTTAACCGAAGGTTAAGTTTTTGAAATGACATCATAACTTAGAAGTATATGGACCTAGTTCATGAAACTTAGGCATAAGGTTAATCAAGTATTAGTGAAGATCCTGCTCGAGTTTCAGGTCACATGACCAAGGTCAAAGGTCATTTAGGGTCAATGAACTTTGGTCAAGTTGGGGGTATTTGTTGAATTACTATCATAACTTTGAAAATTTATGGATCTAGTTCATGAAACTTGGACATAAGGTTAATCAAGTATTAGTGAACATCCTTCCTGAGTTTCAGGTCACATGACCAAGGTCAAAGGTCATTTAGGGTCAATGAACGTTGGCCAAGTTGGGGGTATTTGTTGAATTACCTTCATAACTTTGAAAATTTATGGATCTAGTTCATGAAACTTGGACATTAGGTTAATCAAGTACCACTGAATATCCTGTGCGAGTTTCAGGTCACATTACCATGGTCAATGGTCATTTAAGGTCAATGAACTTTGGCCGTGTTGGGGGTATTTGTTAAATTACCATCCTAACTCTGAAGGTGTATGGATCTAGTTCATAAAACTTGATCATAAGAGTAATCGAGTATCACTGAACATCCTGTACGAGTTTCAGGTCAGATGACCATGGTCAAAGGTCATTTAAGGTCAATAATAATAATAATAATAGGCATTTATATAGCGCCATCTATCTAGAAATATTCTATTCCGAGGCGCACAAGAAAAGAAAGAAAGAAAGTTTGGATGAGTGTCAAAGTGCCAATAACTAATACTGTTAGAAAAGATAAGACTTCACTTTAGATTTGAAGGTCTCCAGTGATGGTATCATTCTTAAATATATAGGCAAATTATTCCAGAGAGAAGGTGCTGAGGCAGAGAAAGTTTGCGCACCATATGCAACTTTGGCCATGTTGGGGTAATTGTTGAATTGCCATCATAACTTTGAAAGTTTATGGATAGAGGGAATGAAATGTGGACATGGGTGTAATTGACAAGTCTTAAGTCACCGTTCAAATGTCATCTATGGTCAATGAATGTGGTATTATGTCATTATATGAATGGTGTTTTTGTAAATTATTATTTTATAATAGTTTTCAAAGTTAGCACTGCTGCTATATTTAATCGCGTAATGCAGGCGAGACTGCCAGAGGCGTTCCACTTTTTTTTTGTTTGTTCGATGCACCGATTTTGCAAAATCTGCACCGGCGTTCAATGACGTCGATCGAACATCGATTTTAAAATCGATTTGACTCAGGCTTAAGAAGTAAGAATCATGTAATTCTGATGAAACCCCTGCCATTCCGCCGTTATAAGCTGCTATCTCCCCAACATATTGTTCACACAAAAATAGAATCTATAGCACTTGATGATGATGATGATGATAAGGACGGTGATTGCTGTGATAATAATATTCCTATTCCTTCTACTACTACTGCTGCTGCTGCTGCTGCTGCTGCTGCTGCTGCTGCTGCTGCTACTACTACTAGTAGTACTACTACTACTACTACTACTAATACTGCTACTACTACTACTTTTACTAAGTACTACTACTACTACTACTACTATTACTACTACTACTATTACTACTACTACTACTAGTACTACTACTACTACTACTAATACTGCTACTACTTCTACTTTTACTACTACTCCTACTACTACTACTACTACTACTACTACTACTACTACTACTACAACTACTACTACTAGATCTACTGCTGTAGTACTTTAGTAGAACAATACTGTGTCTAGGCTTCATATTAATAACAATTACTACTACTAATAATGATAATATATGTCTTTATTCTTCTGATGAGTATTGTTATAATTTTCAGCATCACAGATATATATATCAGTATTACATATTATGAAAATCATACTTCATTATGATAAAGCATTGAGCAACTATCTTGCCATCAGTAGGACTGCATAGAGAGGTTTTGTGTGTATACCACCACCCTACCCCTCCTGATGGCAGGCATTGACTGCTGCATGTTATATTCAAGCAAGCCTCTAAAATAACAAAAGAAAAAGGGTGCTTTGTAGACAAGAATGAAGGTAGAGTCCTTTAAAATGCTAAAGAGGTCCTGACCAATGAAACCATGCTCTCCATAAATATAATTTGATGAGGTCAGGCAAACGTCTGAGATCCCTTCCCCGGCAGAACCTCACACTTCATAAATTCTTTCGTTCCAGTTTCAATCCGTGCATTTAATAGCCTTACTTGAAATTTAATTACCCCCCCCTTCCTGCCTTTATCTTAATTTCTCTTATCTTTGCTTGTTGATTTGTATAATGTTTACTATATGTATCGTGTAATCTTTTGTGTGTATCATGTGATATTCTAAATTATTTTGTGCGAACAAATTGAATTTCCATTTGTACACGATCGCAATTGGACAATAAAAATATCTGAATCTGAATTCATTTATCCATGACCATATATGAGACTAAATGGACATTAAACCAAACAGTCATTCAACCATATGTCAATAAGACTAAATGATAAGTAGCCTACACTGTAACTGGTTATTAGACCAAATGGCAATTAGACTATAAAGTGATAAGAACATCATGGTTCGGTTTCATAAAGACTTGTTATGATCATGCACAATTTCTATAACAAATTTACCATCAGCCAATCAGATTGGAGAATTTCAGTAGCTTGAAACTGTTATTGCAAATTTGTTATTATTTATGAAACGGATCCCATATGATATTAGCCAAATTGGGTGTAGCCCAAATGAATACTAGACCAAGTGGCATGTAGACAAAGTCAATGTTACACTATCTGGAAATTAGACGAAGTGGAAATTAGCCGAAGTGGAATTTAGACCAAGTGGTGTTAGACCAACTGGGAATTAGATCAAATAATAGCCCATCTGGTCATTAGACGAATTAGGTTTTGGACTAAGTTGAAATTAGACGAAATAGACAACAGAAAAATTGGTTGTACATGTAGACGTAATGGCTTTTGAACATGTGACGTTGGACGAACGAGAATTTATTAGACCAAGTGGTAGTAAAACAACTGATAATTCATCAAATGGATGTATGTACTGTAGAGGGCTAGAGGCAATATACAGAAAAGCAAAAATATATATATTGCAGAAAGATTGAGAGATTGTTTAAGAGAGGAAAAGATGCAACCATGAAATGATTATCACTTCCTGCTGGGTAATATCTAATCTTCATGTTGCCCTTTTTTATGCTTGATCCTCAAGTCGCAAACAACCTTTCCACAGCTGTAAGCTTTGCCTTGTATCATCTCCAGTCATTTCCTCGGCTAAAGCCGTGTAACATCCTTTTCTGTTTTAATGAGGCTCCACAATAGCCTCATTATCGTTGAGATTAGATATCAAATCTTCTTCCATCAGTCAGTTTGGTGGATCCTCCCTTGTACTAGTTACACATTAACTATCTTAGCTTTTGTCATAGTGCACAAGCTGGTATCAACTCATAGAGCCGGCTGATGAGCGAGCGAGCAAGTGGATGAGTCGAGGATCTTTCCCAGTGTCTGTGTTGATCTTTGCTCATGTGTTGTATGTGTTCATTTAGTTGTGTTGCAGCTACTTCTTCTGTACAAGGAATTTATCATTCAAGGACTTTACAAGCAAGTTTGCTTTCATGTATGTACATGTACAGTATGTGGGATTATCATTTTCCTTTTGTTGTCTTTCACACTGCAAAGGTGCAAGAGAAAAACATTTGGTGTGTGCTTAAGTGCTTAACAAAGCTATTTGATATAGTACATGGAAATAATCGTGGACTTCAGACATGAATGTTTGTTTGCCATTTTTAAATGCTTTTTAGGAGGATTACTCATTCATGAATGGTAATACAGTCGCATGTAGAATTGAAAAAAACCCACATAATTTTTTTTGGGGGGCAAATTATGCTGTGAAAGACTAATTAAAATGTCTAGAGGTATGATCATTTTCTTTTTACAGAACAATGGATGAATGAATGATATTTCCATTATCTGTGGTTCTTGTAACAAGTGTGAATATTTTTTTCTTGTTTATTTTAAACATCTAATATGCTTTTCACACTGCACTTTTTGTCCTAAATTGGTGGGGCTAAGGGGGGGTCTTAGCCCCACCAATTTCCCGGGGTTAAGCTTAGCCCACTTCGTTTTCACACTACGTTTTAGCAAAGTGGGCTAGCACGGTAAATAGTACGGTACTATCTGGCCCTGCAAAAAAGCAGGTTTAGCCGGCATATTGCGGTGCTAGCACCACAATTGCGGTGCTAAGAGATGCAGTGTGAATCGAAACCGGGCTAAGGAAAAGTGGGGCTAAGCATTAGCCAATCACAGAAGTCGAAATTGCACGTTAATCGCGCTCTGTATGGTAAAATCATCAATATTAATGAGCTGTGTGATTGCCCGGGGTTAAGGTGTTAACCCCGGCTAAGCAAATAGTATGGGGTTAAGAAAGACAGTGTGAATCGAAAAAAAGATAGTATGGGGTTAAGGATAGTCCGGGGTTAAGGATAGTATGGGGTTAAGGAAATGCAGTGTGAAAAGCATATTAGCATTGAATGTGCTGAAGATTTCAGGATGTAATCTTTGTCAGAATCCATTTTATATGTAAAGGAAATGCTAAAACCGCTATTTTTGTCTCACCTGCATAGCAGAGTGAGACTATAGGCGCCGCTTTTCCGACGGCGACGGCGGCGGCGGCGGCGGCGGCGACGGCGGCGACGGCGGCGTCAACACCAAATCTTAACCTGAGGTTAAGTTTTTGAAATGACAGCATAACTTAGAAAGTATATGGACCTAGTTCATGAAACTTGGCCATAAGGTTAATCAAGTATTACTGAACATCCTGCCTGAGTTTCATGTCACATGACCAAGGTCAAAGGTCATTTAGGGTCAATGAACTTAGACCATGTTGGGGGAATCAACATCAAAATCTTAACCTAAGGTTAAGTTTTTGAAATGTCATCATAACTTAGAAAATATATGGACCTAGTTCATGAAACTTATACATAAGGTTAATCAAGTATCACTGAACATCCTGCATGAGTTTCACATCACATGACCAAGGTCAAAGGTCATTTAGGGTCAATGAACTTTGGCCGAATTGGGGGTATCTGTTGAATTACCATCATAACTTTGAAAGTTTATGGATCTGATTCATGAAACTTGGACATAATAGTAATCAAGTATTACTGAACATCCTGTGCAAGTTTCAGGTCACATGATCAAGGTCAAAGGTCATTTAGGGTCAATGAACTTTGGCCAAATTTGGGTATTTGTTGAATTACAGCCATAAATTTGAAAGTGTGTTGGTCTAGTTCATAAAACTTGGACATAATAGTAATCAAGTATCACTGAACATCCTGTGCGAGTTTCAGGTCACATGATCAAGGTCAAAGGTCATGTAAGGTCAAAGAACTTTGGCCACGTTGGGGGTATTTGTTGAATTGCCATCATATCTCTATAAGTGTATTGGTCTAGTTCATAAAACGTGGAAATAAGAGTAACCAAGTATCACTGAACATCTTGTGCGAGTTATAGTAGTTTTCAAAATCAGCACTGCTGCTATATTGAATCGCGTGATGCAGGTGAGACGGCCAGAGGCATTCCACTTGTTAGTAATAATAAACATTATCGAGAGAAGGCACTTGACTCAAATTTAATTTGTAATGGCAAGGATAATTAAATTCTAATGGATAAAAATGCATTCAATTACTGGTAGGCATGTATGATATTGTAATGTTAGAATATACTCAAGTGTAGCCCACATTGACCCCTTTTCAAAGCTAAAGGCGGGTTTTAAAGAGTGTCTGTATTGCAATACATTGGTTTTTAATAAACATTGGCCTGAGCACATCAGAGGTCCGAAGAATCCAGTACGAACTTGCTGTTTAGTACATGTATGTCCATTTGACAGATTTTTCTCTCAGTTCATTTTACATAAACTTTTACAAAGTTATGTAAGCAGCTTGTTTTGAATTGATCATGTGATACACATGCATGTACATGTAGCTGGGATCCTATGGTGCATGACAATATATACAATGCACAGATTGAGATAGGTATGCATTGTAATATTGACAATTTGACTTTGTTGTAGTGTATTAAAGCATTAATGTTATTGTATATTAATCACCAATTACTGTCTCTATCTCTCTCTTGCTTCTCTCCTTTTATCTCTTAATATTACAGGTATGCAGAGGTTCAGCCATTGTAGTTTATACACACTGTATGAAAGAAACAGGAAGTGGTATACTGATGGTCGTCATTAGCAGAACTGTGATGTTTTTTAGAGAATTTTCCATGCATTGACTCATGTTATTAAATGTGCAGTGTTGTGTTTTTGGTGTGAATTTATGGAGGAAGGCAGTCGATAAAGGAAGATCGATTCCCTTTCCTGGTGCTTAGCGTGAACACCTTGGCAGAATGGCCGCTGCCATTGATGATGTCATAATGGACAAGGAGTACTCGGAACCAGATGAGGACCAAAATGAGGACCAAAATGAAGACCAAAATGGAGACTATGAAAGTGAGGACCAAGACCTGAATGGCTTAGACAGCGAAATAGACCTGATGAACGTTGGAAGCAACAATTCGGGACAAAGCGACAGTTTACAATCAAGGAATACCCTAAAAAATGATAACCTGGCTCAGTTTGGTATCCCACAATGCTCTTGGACGGTACATCTCAATCATAAATACAAAGAAAAATGGCGGCCATTGATGAGGGTCAGAGCACACCAGATGAAGAGCTTTGTTCTTCCGTCGGTCAGGTAATCAAGGATTTAATTTTTTTTTAAAACTCTTTAATTCACTCATTTTTAGTCTTAAAGTCAATCCAAAATACCAAGAGTTTCAACCCTTTCACTATAAGACTTGAGTCAATCAAAGTATGAAGGATTCAATCTTTTCACCCCTGAATTTAAAAAATAATGAAAATGATAAATCAGATGAAAAAAATCAGTACATGAAAATGAAAATCTTGAAAATTGTCCATGTTTGTTTTGAGAGTATTATCCCCTGCAAAAAAAGGAGCAAATTAGTGAGCTGATGATGAATTAGCTCATTTTTTTTCTAAAATGGGAAGTTCACCTTGATGATATGTTGGTTTTAATAAAAAATATTGGTGCGGGTTTGATGACATGATCCATCAAAAATATTAAGAAAGTTATGAACGTTCAAAAGTAAAAGTTTTTAAAGCTAGCAGCTCCCCCATCTATATCGTGTATTTTGATTTCCTGTTGTTTTAAATGGAACTTGATGAATAAAAATGTTTCTAATAGAAGGGGGTATGAATGATATGTTTAAGGATACATTATGTATATTTGAAAAGTGATATGAATTGATTTTACCTCTTTAATATTCGCTTCCAAAGGACTTCGATATTACATGTATAACCCTGGCGGCCGTAATTACTTACATCGCACACCCTTTTTCAAAGAATTGATTGCTACCAGGTACCCATATACGTCACCTGGGTCGAGTGCATCATAATGTGGATAAATTTCTTGCTGAAAGAAACTACACCATGGATGAGATTTGAACCCAAGACCCTCTGTTTCAAAGTTCGGATACTAATCCTCTGGGCCACAACGGTCCACCTGCAATGATTGATTATAGTTGAACGGCATTTCCTCATCCCTTTTACAATAATGGACGTTGATTCTGTTTTGATACTTCAGATATGCCCAACTACACCTTAAAATGCGGCGAGCAGGAAAAAGACCATTCATTGATGTGTTACATCCAAAGAAATTTAAACCGGTATATGGTAAGTGGGGTCTGGGGGTGGGGGTCAAGGTTGGTGCTATGTCAGTCATTGATAGGGTTCTCCCAATTTAGAAGAAAAGAATAATTAGTCAAGTTTGGCGCTATGTCAGTCATTGATAGGGTCTCCTAATGTTGAAGAAAAGAATAAGGAGTCAAGTTTGGCGCTATATCAGTCATTGATAGGGGTCTCCCAATGTAGAAGAAAAGAATAAGGATTCAAGTTTGGTGCTATGTAAGTCATTGATAGGGGCCTCCTAAGATAGAAGAAAAGAATAAGGATTCAAGTTTGGTGCTATGTCAGTCAATGATAGGGGTCTCCTAATGTAGAAAAAAAGAATAAGGAGTCAAGTTTGGCACTATGTCAGTCATTGAAAGGGGTCTCCCAACGTAGAAGAAAAGAATAAGGATTCAAGTTTGGTGCTATGACAGTCATCGATAGGAGCCTCCTTATGTAGAAGAAAAGAATAAGGGGTCAAGTTTGGCACTATGTCAGTCATTGATAGGGGTCTCCCAACGTAGAAGAAAGGAATAAGGATTCAAGTTTGGTGCTATGACAGTCATTGATAGGAGCCTCCTTATGTAGAAGAAAAGAATAAGGGGTCAAGTTTGGTGCTATGTCAGTCATTGATATGAGCCTCCTTATGTAGAAGAAAAGAATAAGGGGTCAAGTTTGGTGCTATGTCAGTCATTGATAGGGGCCTCTTCATTGCTCTGTCAGTGCATAAATTAAAATTGCTAGCGTTAATTAAGGCTCATTGTCCAGAATTTATATTAAACAATACCTAAACCTGTTCAATGTGTGTAAGTTGAGATATGTGTGTGTCACTAATTTTTTTTCTTTGTTATAAAAAAACTGAATTTGTTTTTCTTATATGATCATGTTTATCCCAACCCCACACTGCTAATTACTTATGTTTAAGAATACAATTTATGTTCAGAGGGGCTTTCTACCAAACCCACGTCTGCTTTTTAATAAGTTGCCCATTTTAATTTTCATATTTTCAAAATTATAATCGGTAAATTGTTAAATTATCAATATGTGTATTTAAACAACGATTCATTTATTTCCTGTTTCTTTTTCTTATTAATGATTGAAATATTTCTTATGACATTTTTCCAGTTTTCTAAGTTCACATATGTTTGTTGTTATGTTCAATATTTGAAAATGGAAAAAAAAAAATTGAAAACTTTAATGTTTGACCCTTTTTATACATATTTGCTTGGAGTTTCTTGCTCAGACATGTACAATATATGCTTTAAGCGCATTATAGACAACCAGATTATTATTATTTTTCTCATTATTTGTACAGAATTTGGTGGATCCACAATATGGTGAGCCATCTATCGGTTGCAGCGAACAGACCAAATTTCTAACTGTGGGGGTTACATCATGCGCAGTCGCAGGCAGCGCACAGTGCTAGTGCTTCAAAAATGAAAACCATTTGGCAAGAATTCACCAAAAAAGGTCTAAATTTCACAGAGAAATATGCAGGCAAATTTTTCTCCTACCTCCTGGACCCTAGTAAATAGCATATCCGGTCGAGCCGCGTCGGCCAGTGCTGAATAATCGCATGCTTTCACTTTAGTACTAGAATGCGTAACAGATGTCGACTTTTTCCCATGATGCATTGCTAATTTTAGCCTGTCAGCTGCAACCAATAGATGGCGCACCGTATTGTGAATCCACCGAATTGAGGAACAATCTTTGGTTCATGTGTGATTTTGTTCTGCCTCTTATTTTATTTTTCCTATTTGTCCTTGTATTTTCTGTAAACATGTATATTTTCTTTTTTGTGCCTATTGGCATATTATTCTGCATATACCCAGCTTACAAATATCTCAATCTCAACCTCAGTTTCTTTTGTATTTTCTGTAATGTATAATGGCAACCGCATACCCTAAGATTGGTCTGTGACCCGATGTTGGAATAAAATGTAGTAAAGCTTGATACGAATGTTGAGACAGACATCTTACTGTATAAAGTTCTAAATCATCTTGCGAATATGTTTATAAAATTAGAATAAAAGTGAATTGGATATCTACCGGTAGTCATAATAACGTCATTGCAATCGTACGATTGGCTACCATTTTGAAACCAATTTGGCCTCTTCTCCAAAATAAAAGCTTGCAAAGTCAAATTAATATTTTCATAGTCAATTTGAATCTCAAATAAAAATGTAATTTCATTCACATTTTAAGAAAATAAGCGAAATGCGATTTATTCCAAAATCGGAACCTGGGGGGGGGGGGGGCTTAAGTCGTACATTCTCTTTTGTGTCTGTTTGCGTATTAATCTGCATTTCTTTTTTTTAATAATTATATTTCAATCTTGCTGCGTTTCTGTTGTGCAGGTGTACCGGTAGGTGGTATCGGGTGCGGTGCAATAGATCGGGGCTGGAAAGGAGACTTCTGTCGGTGGTCTCTCTCTCCAGGTCGATACACTTATGATAATGTGGAGTTAAATCAGGTACATATGCAGACCTTATTATACTAGACCCGTCATTCCAATATGGGCAATATTATTGATATCAGGGTCACCTACACGTAGTGGGGGGGATGACACAACATTTGCTCCGGTCTTAATATCTCAGAGGACATTGGGTTAGAGTTAGGATTGTAATATAGAGTTTGTGGTTCAGAATATTGCAAAGGCAAGGATTGGGGTTTAGATAAACTTTTGAGGTTTGGTTTTATGTTTGGCCTTAAGGTGCAGAATTTCCATCGGAGCAAATGTCGCCCGAGCAAATGTCGTGGAACCTTTACGCTGGGTGTAGGGCTGGAAATGCCCAAAAGAGCTCTGGAAAACTAAAAGAGAAGAGCCTTGAAATTTCCCTTAGGGTCCAATGTAACAAATTTTAGCTGGTGAGCTAAAAAAGTGGCCTCAGAAAGTTATTTAGCATTATGGCCTACATTCTTAAATTGCATGTACAGTAAACATGTATTTTGACTATGTTTCATTTGGGTTTGAAAAGTCTGCATTTGGCTGTATTTCACATACTATGCAGTACATGTATATGTTCAGAAATTTTCATGGTGATAATACCACTGTGATTCAATTTAATTGTTCTGAGATATGGATGAGGTAATGTGGTCATAATACTGTTAATGATTAATCATTCCTTTGTAAACCCATAGTGCTACAACTTAGTGAATCATTAGATTTTATTAATGGCTGATAAGAATGCTTTGAACTTGATGGTGTGTGCGCATATGGTAGGTATTTAGATAACAAAGTCCACTCCTCCTCCCCATTGCTCTTCTTATACTTCTCTAATTCTGTTTCTTAATCTTCTTTTTCTCTTTATTATTTGTTTTCCTCTTGATTATTCATTTTCCTCTTGTTCTTCTTCCCTTTTCTTCTTACCTCCTTCTCCCGCTCCTCCTCTTCCCCTCCTCCTCCTCCTTCCCTTCCCCTTCTTCTTTATCTTGTTCTTTGTCTTCTTCTCCTTCTCCTCCTCCCCCTTCTATTTCTCCTCCTCTTCCTTTTTCTTCATCTTCATCATCTTCTTTCTCTTCTTCTTCTTCCTCTCCACCTCCTCTTTTTCTCTCCTTCTTCTTCTTCTTCTCCTTCTTCTTCTCCACCCCCTCTCTTCTCCTCCTCTTCCTCTTATAGGAGAATGAAACCCTTGAAACCAGCTGAATCCATATCAAAGAGAAAAATCAAAGAAACATATTGTTGAAAGTTTGAGGAAGATTGAATGAATAATAAGAAAGTTATGAGCATTTGAATATTGAGATCACTAATGCCATGTAGATCCTCCCATTGGCAATGCGACCAAGATCTGTGATGTCACACACGTACAACTCCCTCATTACTTTAGTACTTGTTTCACTGATATTCTCACAAGGTGAGGTGTTCTCTTTATGAGAGGACAAGTACAGAGTCCGGGGGGGGGGGGGGGGGGCACTTGACCAAAAAAGTAGTAGGTGTGTGCCGCGGGCGAGACAAAAAACGGGGGCCTTGGAGCGGGCTTATTGTAAAAAGGAGGGTCCTCGGAACGGGCTTCGGAACTACAAATGTCTGTGAAAACGGGGGTCCTTGGAACGGGTCGCCTGTGTGTGAGTGCGTATGCATCCCTATGGAACGTGCATGTAGCTAGCCCGGCGGTACGGGCGCCGGGTCCGCCAGCGCAGAGGCGATGGTCGGACAGCGGTCTGCGGCCGCTTTTCACCAAAATTGCGGCTCATTGTAGCAGATTAATACGGCCGGAACGGCGTAACGGAAAATATGCGAAGCTGAGCATGATCGGTTAAGGGTTAGCATTGAGGTGAAAATTTTTTTTTTAATATTTCTATCAAAATTGCTTTTAAGACAATCTTTGATATCTCAGGTTTCAAAGAACTCAGTTTCATGAAGATTGATAAATCCGAAAGTACTGGAATAGTCCATTTTATTTGTGGGGGTGCTATTAACTCTCATCACGGACGGACATTTTTACTCAAATTAAATTCTCTCTAGTTTTATTGTTTTTCAAGTTATTCTAATTTGGTTTGGATGTTCTTGCACTCTGAACATTAATGTATTATCAAACATAAATTAGTAGAAAAAAAATATTGGGAAGTAATTTTTTTTGGTAGGTGTGAACATTTCCATTTTGAAATTTCCGTCCGTGATGAAAAAAAATATAAAAAGTTTTTTTACTTTTTATCAGAATAGAAATAAAAAATAAAAAGGTGTAGAGGTATCTCACTAAACACTGTACATCATTTTATTTGAACATAGCTGAAATCCATACATTTTATTCATATCATAAACTCAATCAAAAATGATCACGGACGGACATTAATTTCATCACGGACGGACAATGTAAATTCACTCAAATTCAATTCACTCTAGTTTTATTGTTTTCAAAGTTACTCCAATTTGGTTTGGATTTTCTTGTACTCTGAACATTAATCTATCATCAAACATAAATTAGTAGAAAAAATATGGGAAGTAAATTTTTCTGCTAGATGTTTAATAACATTCCATTTTGAAATTTCCGTCCGTGATGAAATCAATGTCCGTCTGTGATAATTTTTATTGAGTTTATGATATGGATAATATGTATGGATTCAGCTTTTTATTCTTTATCAGAATAGAAACGAAAATAAAAGTGTGTAGAAGCATCTCACTAGACACTGTACATCATTTCATTTGAATATAGCTAAAATCCATACATTTTATCCATATCATAAATCAATCAAATTAATCGCAGACGGACATTAATTTCATCACGGACAGACAATGAGCAAATACTGAGCAGATTATGAATTTAATTTTAGTTCCAATTTGCAGTGAAAATGGCACCGAGAATTATTCAGAACTCAAATGGATGGAAACCTACAACTCTTCACAATTTTTTGTGAAATCTTTCTTTGGCTGTTATTGGGGTTTAATTGTTGTCAGGAATTAAAAAAAAAACATAATTGGAATGCAGATAGAGTTGGAAGCTACATGTATGCCAAAAAGCAGGAAATGAAATAGAGCAAGAATAAGTCAAAAGCTGTATATTTCATCAATTGAAGCTTGCAGAAAGTGATGGAAAAGAAGAAAGGAGAATGCATATTCCGATAAGCAGAAAAAAAAAATCATCATTTTTTTCCATGGATTCACAATGCTTCTAACAGAACATGACATCACGTCCTTGAGGCTTGTGAAAAGTACAGGAATTCCTTTTTTTAAAGTCCATTTTGGAGCTAATTTTGAGCAAATTGCTGATCTAGAAATCTGTGAAAATGCATACAATTCATATAAAGCTTGCACTGCAGTGTTTAGAAGTTTAATTGGTATCTGATTTCAATTTTGGATTCAGTCAGGGCCTAAATACATGAGGGCTGTTGATGTGAAGGGGTGTCTCCACTTTCCCATACATTCGTAATTCCGAAGCTTCGTTATTCCGAAGGTTCAGTTATTCCGAAGGTTCGTTATTCCGAAGGTTTGTATTTCCGAAGGTTTGTAATTCCGAAAGTTCGTTAGTCCGAAAACGAAATGAAGTACGTAATTCCGAAGGTTCGTTAGTCCGAAAACGAAGTGAGGTTCGTAATTCCGAAGGTTCGTTAATCCGAAAAAGAAATGAGGTTTGTAATTCAGAAGGTTCGTTAGTCCAAAAACTAAATGATTAACTAACCTTATTTCGTTTTCGGACTGACGAACCTTCGGAACAACGAACCTTATTTCGTTTTCGGATTAAGGAACCTTCGGAACAACGAACCTTATTTCGTTTTCGGATTAAGGAACCTTCGGAACATCGAACCTTATTTTGTTTTCGGATTATCGAACCTTCGGAATAACGCCACAAATGTTCGGACTAACGAACCCTTTTACGTTTTCGAATTAACGAACATCGAGGTATAGGCAATTTGCGTGTTTCGGAATTACGAAGTGTAACCCTCCACTTTAATATGGACAAAAGAT
Organism: Lytechinus pictus; assembly: GCF_037042905.1. Classification (NCBI taxonomy): domain Eukaryota; kingdom Metazoa; phylum Echinodermata; class Echinoidea; order Temnopleuroida; family Toxopneustidae; genus Lytechinus; species Lytechinus pictus. The sequence continues at coordinate 11,600,539 of NC_087249.1, forward strand.
GAATTTGAAGAGAGCCTAGACAAGTGTTGTGGTCATACTTGATCCACCAAACAAGCATAATGATAAGCAACCTGTGAATCTTTTGGATTTAGTTACTGGACATAAAAAAATCTGTGCTCTTCGAAAATTAATGCCTAAAAATGTATGAACATACATGTATCATCATGATATATCATGAAAAGTATCAACATGATCATTGATCCACTGGATGTTGATTTGGTACCAACTACAGTATTCTCTAAATTGAAAAGAAGACAATGTGAATTAGGATATTTGATTTTGAAAAGAACTGTGTTTAAAAGCAATCATATGGCTAGATTATTTTGTGTGTCTAGCATAGAAATCATGTTGCTACAACTTAAATCAAGTTGTAGCAACTTGATTGAAGTTGTAGCAACTTGATTGTGCAACTAATATTGTTTAATCATATAAAGAATGTACAAATCATCAATACAATAGCATTTGTTCCCCCAAACAAGTAATAAGAACTTCTTACAAGGTACTTCCAATGTATTTTAATTGTGTCCGTCCGTGATGTCCGTCCGAGATGTCCGTCCGTGATGGAAAATATTTGCAATTCTCTCGGAAGTTTGATATTGGTTAAGAATTCAATATGCTAAACATAGAAGCTAACATACCCGAGTGTAAGTTGCATTAACAATTATTGGTCAAAGTTAAGCTATTTAGATAGAAACAATAAAAATGTTCAAAAATTCTGAAAACCACATTTCTATCATGTCCGTCCGTGATATGGCACATTTAGTTGCTACCTATGTTTGTAGGTAACCATGGCAACAAATTTTTTTCATCATTCAACATACTTTGCCCTACCCTTCACTATAAAACACAAAGGAACCATGTTCATCTTATTCCTAATTTGTTACAAGCCTTCAAAGTTTTCAAAATCTATCAAATGTCCGTCCGTGATGAACCGATCACGCTCAGCTTCGGAGCGGATTTCTTTCTTCTTTTTTCTCGATAAGAAGAAAATGCTATGCTTTGGAGCGGCTTTCTTTGATCTTTTTCTCAATAAGACAAAAATGCTATGCCTAGGAACGGAAATTTGAGTGTAAAAATGGGGGTCCCCTCCACGGCACATACCCACTATGCATTATATACTGAGTGCCCCCCCCCCCGGGTACAGAGGTTTCCCAACATTATATCATTGATGAATCGTTTGTCATATGATTAGAATGAGCAAAAAGAGATGTTTTGGGGTATATTTTCAGTGTCCAAAAGGGGAGAGTTGTTCATCTGTGACATCATAGATCTTGGTCGCATTGCCAATAGGAGGATCTCCATAGCATTAGTGATCTCGACATTCAAATGCTCATAACTCTTCTATTGCTAGTCCTATTTTACTCAAACTTTTGTTGATCTTATTCTTTGATTTTTCTGCTTTCACAAAAGCTAACTTGCTCCAAGAGTTTCATTCTCCTTTAATCATTTCTCTATCTCTACTTTACCTCTTCTTCCTCCTCTCATTCTGAGACCATTTTCTAACCATTCAAACTACATGTAAGCCCCATCTACCATCGAGCATCAAGACAAATAAGAGATTATTATTTCCAAAAGATTATTGTCATCAACGCTTGGATTCTACACGTGCAGGAACAATCTTTCTGCATATTGCATCGTTGCTCCTATTTTTCAACATAATGTTTCTGTTGTTCCAAGCGGCATGCAATAAGCATGATTATGGATGCACTATTGTGTGTTGTAGAAGCATGCATCTCAATATAAATCAAGCAAAGCAATATGTGTTTATTTATGCACAGAGATTTTGTAGTGCGTGTGAAGACGGGTTCTGTAAATCCATAAAACTTGTATTTTTTTTTACTGAATAGCTGCTTTCATAATAATTTCCTATGGCTATGCAGTGAAAAAGTTGAAGTGATTATTTCAGAACACTCTGAAAACACTCATTGATATTCAGAAATGCCATGATTCCATGCCTATCACACATTACCATTCCTTTTTTATCTCTGAATATTGTAATGGTGATGATATGAGTCAAGAAAACTATAAAAAGGAAAAATTTTTAAAATTACTGTTATGATACAAGATTATATCATTGCATTTGTATGATGTTGTTGATAGAATAAATTTATCATTTACGATGAAGCATTAGGCCTATTTGTTTCATTTCAGTCTTGGATCACATTTGTTGTATTTACTTCGCCTTGTGATTATTTAAACTGCCACTAACACAAGACCAAAATTACATTGTATTATTTGTTTTGTGAACCTTTAAAAAAGAAACTTCCCTCTTTAAAAAAATACCATAACTTTTCAGTGAAACATCCGTAGCAAAATTATTTGAAGAAAGGTTACTATATTTCTCAACTAACTTCTATATACATTGTAGGATTTGATTTGATCCAATTGTGTCATGCAAAGTCATGCAACCGAAAATCCCCTTTCTGGTAATTTATGATTTCTCAGGCGGTATTTTTGTTGTTCAGTTTTCTTCGTGTTCACTTTTTTGTAATTGATTTGTAATTGATTTTTGTACTAACAGCAAGTGTGATTATACATATAGCTTCAAACTAAAACTTTTGAGTCGAACATGCCTTTTCCAAACTAACACATATTTAGGCCTATTCTCTGAAGGCAGCCAGGCATGGGTTTACTAATTCTTTGTAATTCATAATTTTTTTCTTTTTCGTAATTTTTATACTTACTCTGAATAATTCATCATAACGTACCTGGCTTTTCAGACTTACCCTGTGGCCCGTATTCTGAAGTCAGGTTTAACTTAGACTCAGGTTTAAAGTTGTGGTTTAAGTATGGGAAGCCAAAAGTATCAAATTTTTTTATCAAGTTGTACGTTTCTTATGTTTACTGTGCTCTTTCCTGATTCATCGATGGTGAAGACAATAATCTATATATACTTCCTAGACAATTATAAATGATTTGATAGCCAAATGAGCTGAAATATGATATCTCTACCGTTAGTGATTTATGTAACAATTGGCTGTCCACACTTAAACCACAACTTTAAACCTGAGTTTAAGTTAAACCCGACTTCAGAATACGGGCCTGTGAGTCTCCATGGTTACATCACTTTGATTGAATGGTTTTTTAAACTGAATTTTTATTACCTGTACTACATTGTAATCGGTATTGTATACCGGTAAATGTGAAACATTTTCTGGCTGGTTTTCTGTGAGGGCTTGTATGCCTCTGGGCAACACAGAGCTGCCAAGTAGTATGGATTTTCTGTATTTAGTACTCAAACATGAGAAGAATACTGATGGTTTTATGCAAAATACTGATTTCTAAAGTTTCAGTTTATGTGTTGTCCGATGGTATTTCTTTGAAAATACTGATTTTCTTTCCAGAATACTGATTTTCAGCTTTGACAATACTGAAATGTTCTTGTTTTGGTTGGCAGCACTGTAGCAACGGTATTGAATTTTACTTTAATGTGCAAGCTTTGGCTAATAGAATGTCATTTTTTACGCTCTACTTTGTTTCTGTCATTAACTTACTCATATTCAATTATTTGATAGTATGTTTATTGGAAATTCATTCACAGCCTAGGACTGAATGTAGAATCTTTTACAAAAACAAATACAAGAATATATAATAATCAATTACATAATCAATCACAAGATGCTTAAAAAATGAAATATACTATTTCTAAAAAATAAACTTGCCTTTAAAATTGATAGTGGATTCAAATTGTATTTTCATGTTTACATTGTACAATTTGTATTCTTATGGCCAAATAAGTATCAATAACACGTAATAAATTGTGCGTTTTTGTTACAGTTTACAGTGTGTGTTCGGAGAGGGGGTAAGACAGTCTACCAGCAGGTCCTTTCCCCTAACAAGCCTACTAACAAGAACCTAGCCCAGGCCTGGGAGTGGCAGTTTCCTGGTAACAGAGCATCCTATCATGGTCTATACCCCAGGGCCTGGACCAGGTACCTACTACCGGGACAGAACATCACCCTCGTCTGTCGGCAGATCTCGCCTGTCTTTCCACATAACTATCAGGTCAGTGTGACGGTATTAAATAGCGAATAGGCATGATTGCGATAGTACAAAATATACATGTAGCATAAGCCTAAGGTGAAAAGAAATGTTATATTCCATGAGGCATAGCTGAGTTGAATAGATTGTTTCTTTAACAGCTTTAACAGTCTCATCTGTAATTTCTTGATCTTAATTCTGTATTTGAAGGAGGTCCACCCTGATGCCCGGTTGAAAATAATAGTAAGATGTGACATAAATACTCTGATTTCTGGGTCCCGTAACACAAAGGTTAGCAATTGATCGTACGCTTGATTTTCACGATTGATTGTACATTGTAGTCAGTGCAATCAATCGTAGAAAAATGTTCTACGATCATTGCTAAGCTTTGTGTTACGGGCCCCAGGTCTGCTTATTAAAATTGATCTATCACTGTGAATTTGCAATTGATTGCAAATATTTTCCTGCGACACCATATTTTCTTGTCAGACTACAATCTCTTGTGTAATGCCTACTGATTTGTCTTGATCAATGGGAGACTTTGCTGCCAGTGGACAGTCTGCTTCTTGTATTGATCAACAGATTTCAATTGATTTTCTTTAATACTTAAAATTGATTTATCACTTGTGAATTTGCCACTGAAATTTTATTGCAGATATTTTCCTGCAACACTATATTTTCTTGTCAGACTATAATCTTTAGGGAGACGCGATAGCTCAGTCCGTAGAGTGGGGGTTTCGGATTCTGGTTACCCGGGTTTGATTCCCACTTGATGCGCTAGTGCAATTTGGTAAGGCATTAATCCTCATTTTCAGGTCCCTCGGAGAGGACCTCAAGCCGTCGGTCCTCTGGTTACCTGCTTACAAGCATTCATGTTTTCTTAGCAATCAGATAAAAAAATCTTCACCATTTTTGTGTAATGCCCCCTGATTTGTTTTTTTCAATAGGAGACTTCACTGCCAGTGGGCGTCTTCGTATGGGATGTGTATAACAACGGAACAGCAGCGGCCGATGTCTCTATTATGTTCACATGGAAGAATGGGACAGGCACTTCTGCAGATAAGTAAGTTATTCTGTCGTTGTCCATTTTTTTTTTAACAGGGGGTCTTTCACAAAGCACTGGCATGGGCATACCATAGTCCTACCTGTAGATTTCCCACAGGCAGGATGGTTGCAGTAAGCAAGTGAATAGAATACAAATTTTGTGAAAATTGGAGTCATCACATAGGATCATGAATACAAGTACGATGCGCACATTTCTTTGAAATTCAACATAAAACTGCAATTTGTAACATGATCTTTAAATCTACCTACTTAACTTCAACTATTCACTTGCTTTATGTTTTAATCAGACTGACTTGTACATGTACAATTGTATGTCACATGAAATTAAAAACTGGCCTTAATTTAGTCTTATAAGAGATATGGGTACACAAGTTGACTGAACATTTATGGAATGAATTTATAACCAATGGAAGTATTAGAGAGCTCTCAAATTGAACCTTTAAATCAATGAATATTTTTACTTCAAATCGGTGCAAATGAAAGTTAACTATCAAAACACGTAGATATCTTTGTATCCACACATATTTCTTTGCAGTAGTGATGTACTGTAGGTCTACATACATTATCATACATGTCAACATTTTTCTTGGTGAAGTACCACTCAAAGATCATCTATTTTCTACTTTAACTCTGACAATTTATACAAATACATAGATAAGCAATCAAACTACATGTAACCTCTTTGCTTGCCTTTCTGACAACTTGAAAGGTCTATCTCTCTAGGATGTCTTAGATTTTAAGGAGTTATCCTGGTCCTCACATACATCCCAAAATGTTGTGTTTTCAATCACTATCACATGCACAGTATATACATGGTGCTATGCTAGACAATATCTAAGAAAGTGCAAGTACAAGGTTTATGTCCATTTGTACAGAGATCAAGCATACAATTAAATTGTCCAAATGACTTGAGTGCTAACAAATTTAAGCGCAAACCAATGTACATTTACAAAACAGTGGTTAGGTATACAAGATTGTTCAAATGATGACATGAATATTTCATAGCAACATTTTGTATTTCACCAAAGTGGATTTCATTTATTGATATATTTGTTTATTCATTTTCATTTTGTTTATTTTTGTTTTATTTCTTTTATTTCTACTATTTTCTTTTGTTTTATTTTATTTTGTTTTATTTTATTATATTTGATTTGATTTGATTTTATTTATTTAATTAATTTATTTCTTTATTTAATCATTTATTCATTATATATATTTATTTATGTATTTACTTATGTATTTATTTACCATATATTTATTTATTTATTCATTGATTCATTCATTAATTTATTCATTTATTTATTTATTTATTTAAATTATTTATTTATTTATTTATTTATTCATCATCATTATTATATTATGGGCCCAGGTTGATCTCTGATTGAATTATGATAAATCGAAAAAGCAATATTGCAAAAATAAAGGCTAATAGCAAATAAAGTGTAGGGAAAAAAATTTGAAGGAAAAGATTCAGCTCATTAAGCCTCAATCGAATATAAAAAGCAGGCGAAGGAAATAGCTTATAATTTGTAAGTGCTAGTAGCTGCAATGTGCAGGCATAAATTGGAATACTATACCAGACCAGCATTGACCATTTCATAGTTAAATCATTAGTCAAATGACTTCAATTAGCCACATTTTAAAAACATGGAATAGTCATTTCACATGCACTTCAAGAAGAATCACTTTTAATAGCGGTGCCCCATGAATGACTTACATTTTCCCTTTAAAAATGTTTACACTCACCTCGATGTAAATTAATATACCATAAGTGAAAATGTCTTAAAATGTTTACACTCACCTCGATGTAAATTAATATACCATAAGTGAAAATGTCTTAAAATGTTTACACTCACCTCGATGTAAATTAATATACCATAAGTGAAAATGTCTTAAAATGTAATTAAATTATTGATTTCACAGGTCTTGTGTAATCAATTTTAGATTTAGATTTTATTTCAGTGATACGGCATTTGCTTCTGCAACAATTGCTCCAGTCTTAATATCTCAGAGGGTATATGGTTATAGTTAGGATTGTAGTAGAGTTTTTTGTTCAGAATAATGTTTAAAAAAAAAAGTTAGGTTTTATGTTTGGTTTAACATGCAGATTTTCCATCAGAGCAAATGTAATGGAACATTTGTGATGTATTTCATCGGTTTATTTCATGTAATTTAGCCTTGGTCTGTCTTTATTAGTACTTTGAATTTGTAGATATTTAAATTCAATAAAATTTGATATTTTCAAAACCATTTTTCTTATAACCTTTATTTCATAGGTTTGAAATTACAATTATTTACATGTATTAAAAGTAAATGTCATTTTAATGGCCTTGGTCTGTTGTGTCAGTACTTTTGTAGATATTCAAATTCAATTCATTTTCATCTATTAAAACTATTTCTCATTTAACCCATTCCCCCCCCCAATTCTTTAGGAAGGGAGGAAGGTGGAACACAGGCTATTCTTCTGCCTCTACCTCTGGTGTGTTATTCCATGATGGTCATCCTACGCAACCATGTACTATGTGTATAGCAGCAGCTGATGGGGTAAGTTGCCAAGTTATGTCTAGAACTTTACGTGGATCGAGTGTTGTGGCCCAGTGGATTAGTCTCCAGACTCTGAAACAGAGGGTCGTGGGTTCGAATCCCCAGCCATGGCGTAATTTCCTTCAGCAAGAAATTGATCCACAATGTGCTGCACTCAACCCAGGTGAGGTTAATGGATACCGGTGGAAGTGCATGTAATTCCTCAAAAACCAGAGAGATACTGTCCAATTAAAATGGTGAACTAGAACATTAGAACAGTAATGTTATCTCAAACTTTGGGCATGAAATATCTTTCATAGATATTCATCTTTTCTTTCTTTACCTAATTTGATATATATTTCTTCGAGTAAGATAATTGATGCTTTAATTCTGGTTTCATATGATTTCTTTTGTTGTACAATTTATGTGTAGGATGACGTGACGGTGACGACATGTACATCCTTTAATCCTTCATCTCAACTCAAAGAGCTCTGGAATGACCTCAAAGCAGATGGACAACTTAACACCACCAAGGGTGAGATTTGGCAGCAGGCGGGGGGAGGGGGGGGGGTGGTCAATCCCCTGAACATTTCCCATGACATGTTTAGAGTAGGAAAAGCATCTTGCCACGGCTTCCTTCCGTGTCTCGTGCCTTTTTTTTTGGACCAAATTTGTGTCCACTATTTACATGATTTTTTAGTTACGCATAATTTCATATACATGTATCTGTCACACCCAAAATGCTCAAAAAGAGGATTTCATGTACACATCTAATAAAAATGGTGTTTTAAGCTAAAATGGGAGTGTTGTGGTCTAGTGGTTAAAGTTTTGCCTTTCAATCAAGGGGAAGTGAGTTCGAATCCCAGCCATGGCATGTTTTCCTTCAGCAAGAAATTTACCCACATTGTGTTGCACTCAATTAACCCAGGTGAGGTGAATGGATACCTGGTAGGAATTCATTCCTTGAATGCTTCAGCACCTACATGTATATGGTGGCTCAGCTACAGCCGGGGTAATAATATGATACCAAGTATCAAGCGCAGTAGAGCATAGTACATGTATATGCAATTATAGTAGCTGCGATATACATGTACAAGTAGACCATATCATATATTTTTATTAAATGAATGTTCTTATTTCTACCAGGACCCAGTGACCGGACAGAGAAAGGTGAAACGTTAGGTGGTGCCGTAGTATCATCTTGCCATGTAGAAGCCAATGAACAGGGTCTACTAGAATTTGCTCTCTCCTGGGATATGCCTAAGGTCCAGTTTGAAAGCTCATCATACTTCAGGTATACATCTGTATATGCCCTTGTGGGGTGTTCCAGAAAATATTTGCAATTAGTTGCAGATTCCTGTCACAAATATTTACGATTGATATATCAATTTTAGCTATAGTAAATTGATTTGAAATTCTTCTTTAAAGAAGCAGATCAACATTTGAGTATCAAAATTTGCAATGAATTGCAATAATAATGATTGATTTTGGGACCAAAATTGGATTTGCAATCGATTGCAATTTTCTTGCAACACCCCAGCGGTCTACCAGCGGTTGGTCTACTGTTAACTTCGTGTAATTGCCATTTGGTCATTATTACACTTTCCGTCAACTCATTTCGCTGGATAAATTAATGATAAATAATCAATATACCTGTAATAACTACCAGTTCTTGACTAGGGGGTTTCTGAAATGTACAGACATTTATGTATTTGTGTAAATGTAGCATCTTGTATTTATGTATGATAGAATGCATAATACATGTAGGTAGTGTAATCGGGTCATGGGGTGTGACACTCGGTAGATGTAAATTTAAAGATTCAAATAATTTCTATATTAATTCAAAGATTGAAATAATTTCTAAAATCCATATGCAGATTTTTAGGAATAATAATAATAGGATTTTTTTTTTTTTTTTTTGGGGGGGGGTATTTTGTACTTAAAATAATAAGTAGACCTACACTGAGAACTAGGCAAATCAAAATGCCACTATGGGCCTCTATCATGGCTTTCCTTTTGGACCCTAGCAGCTGAGCAGACAGTCCCTTACTTCTGTGGCTCTACCTATCAGAGATTTTTACATTAATCAAAGCTTGATTTGTTTCTTTGTTTTGTTGTTTTGATCCGTAGGCGATACACGAGATGGTTTGGTCGGGACGGGAACTCAGCCATTGCCTTGTGTAGTCATGCCCTCGAGGAGTATAAGGATTGGGAGAAACATATTAATGAATGGCAGGATCCTATTCTTAAGAATGAGTAAGTTATGGTCTTCTTCTCCTCCTTGTTCATATCTATTCTTTCTACTTTTCTTGTTCTTTTTCTTCTTCTCGTCTCTTCTTTCTACTTCACTTCTTCACATTCTTCTTTTCCTCATTTCTTTATACTTTTCTTGTGCTCCTCCTTTTTTCTTTCTACTTCTCTCCTGTTTCTTCTCCTCTTTTTTTACTGTTCTTGTTATCTTTCTTCTACTCTTTCTTTCTTCTTCTCTCCATCTCTTTTTTCTCCTTTTCTCTTTCTTCTCTTTTAATTTCCACTTTTTTGTTCTCTTTATTCTTCTCCCTTTTTCTTCTACTTCTCTTTCTTCTCTTTTTCTCTTTCTTCTCTCCTTCCCTCTCTACTTCTCTCCTCTTTCTTCTTCTCTTTCTCGTTTCTTTCTACTTTTCTCCTTTCTCTTTCTTCTTCTCTTTTCTTTCTACTTCTCTCCTCTTCTCCTCTTTTCTTTCTACTTCCCCCTTTCTTTCTTCTCTTTTCTTTCTACTTCTCTCCTCTTCTCCTCTTTTCTTTCTACTTCCCCTTTCTTTCTTCTTTTTTCTTTCTACTTCTCTCCTCTTCTCCTCTTTTCTTTCTACTTCCCCCTTTCTTTCTTCTCTTTTCTTTCTACTTCTCTCCTCTTCTCCTCTTTTCTTTCTACTTCCCCCTTTCTTTCTTCTCTTTTCTTTCTGCTTCTCTCCTCTTTTCTTTCTACTTCCCCTTTCTTTCTTCTCTTTTCTTTCTACTTCTCTCCTCTTCTCCTCTTTTCTTTCTACTTCCCCCTTTCTTTCTTCTCTATCCTTTCTACTTCTCTCCTTTTCTTTCTTCAACCTTTTGTTTCCACTTCTCTTCTCTTTCTTCTGCTCTTCTCCTTCTCTTCCTTGCATTCCTGATTTTTTTTTCTTTTGAGGTAAAATTTCATAAACAAAGTTTCTCAGCCACTGTCTCGTTGATGGCATGAACTGCTTTGTCCTATAATGGACTTGGGTTGGGACACTCATATTGGTGTGCAGTTTATTTGAAGCCTAAACATTTGCATGTACATGTAGCTGACAGCTCTAATTTTGAGTGGTACTTGTTGGCTGTGAAATGGACGGCGCTACACTGTATAAAGCGATTGAGGGGAAACCCAACGCTCTACAATTGTCTTGAGCACCTGAAGGGTTCCTGGCACCAGTGGTTGGTTAAATGGTTTTTACCAAATCTTGTCAGTCATGCTTCAATTTCTCTTTCAAGTTGAAGGCGGAGGCCACTAAGGATGATGCATGATGGCCAAAGGTTCAACAAGAGAGAAGACGTTGGTTTTGTTGTGTTGAGATGCAGCCCTAACCCAACCTGACTCTGTATTGTTCTGTGTGAAGTTCTGGGGGAGGAATTCGTCTTTTTTTAGCTTTTTTCTGTAAAATCAAGAAATTTAAGAAGAATCAAGAAATTTAAACATCCAATATTTTATTTTTTTCGTTGCTGCGGTTTTCTGTAAGGAAGCACCTTGCTCGACAAGCTTAAGCTTCTTGAGATGCTACCCGTTTTTTAACCTTTGTACATTTTATATTGCAACATCTGAAAATGAATCAACGACTTGAATTGAATCTCTCCCTAAAATGTGTAAATGCCTGATGGCTCAAAGTTATTTCTTACTGGGAAATCTTGTATTACCATGATGTTTTCAGGAGCTTTAATTAAAGCAAAATCTATGGTAGGATGCGAAAGCTTTTGTATGTTCAAATTTCCCAGCGTCATAATGAGGCTGTGACGAATGCAAGGAATGCTCCCCAAGGAGTGGAAATTGTGTACTTTTTGGGCTGGATTGAAATGAATCCAATGGCGGGGGTAATAATATGCTGTAAAGCGCTTTGAGCCGTTCTGGGAAAAGCGCTATATAAAAATTGGCTATTATTATTATTATTACTTCACTACCGAGGGGACTGACAATTATTATTTTGTGTTTGTTGTCTGTCAGATTACTGCCTGCTTGGTACAAGTCGGCTCTCTTCAATGAACTCTACTTCATGACGGACGGCGGAGGAATATGGGTCGATGTAGACGAAGAGTACCCTAATGGCGAAAACAACACCCACACCAGGGCGCCCTCTCTTGTGAGAGAATATGGCAGATTCGGGTATTTAGAAGGTAAGATTTGCAATGCTTATCTACCCATGTGTACATCTGTGGGTGGGTAGTCTCATTGGAAAAGTCAGAATTTTTTTTTTCTCATTTACAAAATAGAAAAGGAGTGAAAAACCCTATGAAAATAAATAATAGAAGTAGGATACATATACGGGAAAAAATTACTTGAGGTGCAAGGTCGAAATCGCCCTTGAAGTGCCCAAAAGAGGTCTGGAAAACTATATAAGAGCCCTGGAAATTCCTATAGTTTCCATCGTAAATTTTGATACAATGTAACAAGTTTTGGCTAGTGAGCCCTAAAAGTTTTACACATATTTCTTTCTCCTGGTACATATAATGTAACATTTTGTTATAATAATTTGGAACTAAATTTGATAACCACGAATCACTGCTCAAAACTGTGGTGAATTATGAATCTTTAGCTGTGGAAATGGAGAGGTTCATTGAGAAGCTGGGCTTGTATTTTGTTGATCCCTCACATTATAAAGGTAATGTGTTGAAATATTGATGTCCTTTTATTTCTTTATTGCTCATGCAGATAAAAAGGCCATTTTGATAAATAATAAATCCTTGTCTTCTGTTGTGTTTTTCTTGTTTAGGTCATGAATACAGGATGTATAATACCTATGATGTTCATTTCTATGCCTCTTTTGCACTCATCATGTTATGGCCCAAACTGGAGCTCTCTGTGCAGTATGACTTTGGTATGTATTATTTTTTATTTATTTATTTATTTTTTTGATTTATTGGTAAATTACCACTTGGTCTACACCCAATTTGTCTTCTTTCCATTTGGTCAAATCCCAAATGGTCTATTCCTAGTTCATCTACAACGGGGGATTGTTTCATAAAGCTGTTCATAAGTTAAGAGTGAATTTAAGAATGACTGGTGATCCATTCTTGTGGGAAATGATATTCACCATTAAATGTTATAAGTGATTATTTAGCGCGTAAGGAAGGTTAACCAGTCATTCTTAAAGTCACTCTGAAGAGCTGTATGTGACACCCACCTGGTTCGTCTACTAATACCATTAGGGTTATTTGCCTTTTAGCACATTTACCAAGTTGTCTAGTTTCCAGAAAGGCTCATTTTGTTCAATATCCACATGGTATTAACACCACTTAGCCTATATATTTAGATGAACTCATTATGAACTGAATTGTGATACAATCTTCCTGAATATCAAATCTGCCAAAATTATTGGTGGTGGAGGTAGTAGTAGTAGTAGTAGTAGTAGTAGTAGTAGTAGTAGTAGTGGTAGTAGTGGTAGTAGTAGTAGTAGTAGTAGTAGAAGTAGTAGTAGTAGTAGTAGTATTAGTAGTAGTAGTAGTAGTGGTAGTAGTAGTAGTAGTAGTAGTAGTAGTAGTAGTAGTAGTAGTAGTAGTAGTAGTAGTAGTAGTAGTAGTAGTAGTAGTAGAAGTAGAAGTAGTAGTACTAGTAGTAGTATTAGTGGCAGTATAAGTAGTCGAGGTGGTAATAATAGTAGTAGTAGTAGTCGTGGTAGTAGTGGTAGTAGTGGTAGTAGTAGTAGTAGTAGTAGTAGTAGTAGTAGTAGTAGTAGTAGTAGTAGTAGTAGTAGTAGTAGTAGTAGTAGTAGTACATGTAGTAGTAGTAGCAGTAGCTGTAGCAGTAGTAGTAGTAGCAGTAGCTGTAGCAGCAGCAGTAGCAGTAGTAGTAGCAGTAGTAGTAGTATGTGAGAAGTAATGATGAACTCTTTTTTTTCTCTCTCTCTCTCTCTCTTACAGGTCACTATGTAGATCATAAAGATGAGGATAGATTTCAAGATCTTACATCAGGACTGAGCTCTATAAGAAAGAGCACTGGATGCGTCCCACATGATGCAGGCAATCCAGGTAAAGCAAAAAAAAAAGAAAAGAAAAATAAAACCCCTCACTGACCCTACTTAAAAAAATATGTGAATTGGCATATAATGAATGAGTGAGTGCGTGGATGAATACAAATAATTATTGACCATTCCCAATATTTAATGAATATACATATTATTTTCCCATCGTTACGGAGTAAAGCTGGTAAATCTTGCTTTATGGTAATGTAGGAATGCAAGGTCAGGCAATTTGTATATGAAAAGTAGCAGATTCCCTGAGAATCAATTTAGCCTTTTACTGTACGTTTAATAGCAGGTCTTTTGAAAAAGACACATTAATTGCCTGAGCTAATAGAAGTCGAGAACCCATTATTAAGACTGCATTATTTCCATTTGTGACAATTGTAATAGACAAAGGTTTGAGTTTTCGCGCTTATTAGTTTTTTGTTTTTTTTTCAGCCCGGGCTAAAAATACAGGGAAATTTAGAGTCAAGATTCCCTTTTTAGGGTTAAGTAGGATATCAGTCCTGTGGAGATACTGTATCTTATTAAAATTCTTGATAACTTTAATACAGCTTTTCATGTTTTGTGAAGCATTTTAATAATTTGACAAGGTGATTTCAAATAATTACATTGAATATTTGACATCAAATAAAGACCTCAACGGCTCAGTCGTGCTATTAGCTTGGCAGGCTAATCCCAAAATAAGCCGGAGTAATAACATTATCGTGTTAAGCAGGGCCCGCTGGTAGAACAGTTTTCAGAACTGAAGTGGCTGCCCTGGGTAAAATATGACGTTATTATTAAATAACATGTATTTTTTGTGTGTTTTCAATAGTTGCTATGGTTACAAAGAGAGAATTGTAAGACTTCTGTTGTGAATGTTAGAGGATGAGCATAATACTTTTCTTTTCTTTGCATTGTGTTGCATGATAGAGGAGGATCCTTGGTTGAAGCTGAATTGCTACTGGTTCCACGATACGGCTGAATGGAAGGATCTGAACCTGAAGATGGTCCTGATGGTATACAGGGACTATTTTATCACCAAAGATACAGAGTTCCTGGACTTCATGTGGCCTAAATGCAAGGTAGGCTGTTATTCTATCATTACATAGAAAACATATGATGCCATAGAGACAACCTTTAATCTTTAGAATTAGATTATTAAAGGGAAGATGTGTCTTTGACAAGTGTTATGAAAGTTCCTACATTGTAATAATGGTAATATATTGGCTACTCTGAGAATGTAACATCGTGGCAACAGGAGCCCAAATTATTTTCTCATATTCTCTCTCAATCCTCATTTTTAAATCCTAATTACAAATTATATTTTCATAATTTTTATAAATTAATCTTATCTTTTCTTATTATTTTAATTTTTTAATTTTTATTATTTTTATAATTTCATCAAGAGAGGCGATTGGGGCCTCACTGTCAACAGAGATTCCAGGAATAGCACATTATGCAGCACTTTGAAACATTGTATCCAATTCTATATAAATTTTGCATATTATTTTTAGTAGTATTTGTTTTATTAAACATAAAAGTGTGTGCAAGCATGTGCAAAATTTCTGACTGATATAAAAATGTGAACCATGATCAAAGTAGTAATTGTTAACTGGTTAGAAGTACCCATATCTGTAATTACTTACAGCGCACACGCATTGCAAAGAATTATTTCTACCAGGTACCAATTTACCTCACCTGTGTCAAGTGCAGCACAATATGGATAAATTTTTTGCTGAAGAAAACTACGCCACAGCTTGGATTTGAACCCACGACCTTCTGTTTCAAAGTCCATAGACTAATCCACTGGGCCACAACGCTCCACTATTAGATAAAGACTAAATACGGTGTAATGGTTATTTTTTTTTCTCTGATTGCAGACTGTAATGGCAAAGGCTGATAGCCAAGACAAAGATAGGGACGGACTGATTGATCACATGGGGACAGCTGATCAGACGTATGATGCTTGGACGTCTAAGGGAGTCAGGTGGGTTTCTATCACTTGCAGTTCAAACAGACATTTGACAGAAAACATTTTTCTTATCAAGTGGTAGAGTAAGTCTGCGCTGATCATCTGCTCCAGCTCAGCATTTAATGAGAGGGATCAAGCAGAAGTATTTTTTTTTAAATCTGCCCAGACATCTCGAAAACCCAACAAAGTCTTATTCTGCCTTCTGTTGGAACATCATGGAACATTCCCCAGCTATTTTTGGATTTCGATCTATAGTTTTTCACGAGTTTGAGCTCTTATCGTAGAATGAGGGAAATTCACATGGTAACCATAATTGCACACGTATAACGCCTATAGTAAACTCACAAAAATGTGTGTTTCTCCAGAAAGACCTTTTCAGGGGATGCATATTAAAAGGCAACATCAATTCTAAACAGGTTTAAAGGATATTTTAAATCCATTTTTCTGTTGCAGAAATTGCAACATAAAAAGGCATTGCTCTTAAAAAAAAAACCATGCATTCCCCAATGTGACCTCTCCTTCTGAGCCAACATAGGTTTGTCCAAATTTGCATTGAAGGTAGAAAGTGTGGTGATGTAGCGTTTATATCTCCTCATTATTATCATTTGTTTGGTATCACCTGTGCCTGGGAGGCAAAAAGAGAACTGAATCGCTGTGAAGCGCAGGTCTCTCCTCCCAATATAACTGATGGGGTGGGGGGTGCAGGTGGACCACTACACCGGGTTTTCCCCGAGTGCAGTGGGTTCTTAGCGTGCAAATGTGGTGACTCTCCTTGAGGCGAGGCCTTCATTTAATGTCCTATCCTTACATACAATCAAACACATTTAAAGTAACCCTTCCCCATACTGTATTAATAAAAATATTATTATGTCAAGTATCAATTATACACGTTACCACCACAAGGTAATCATATTTGATTGTATTACAGTGCATACTGTGGAAGCCTGTATCTGGCTGCACTGAAGTGCATGTGTGAGATGGCCGTTCTTCAGAGAGACGACCAAGCCAAGCGACAATATTCTGAAATACTTCAAAAAGGAAAGAATACATATGAGAAGAAGCTCTGGAATGGTAGGTCTATTAAATCTAGATAGTGAGGTAGATGGGATTGTATTTATTTGTCTTTGGCCTGTCAAACAAAATGGTCATTTAATACAAAGATTTAAAGTTAAAGTGCATGTCAATATCATTAGAATATTTTTCATTTGGTGCTGTTCAAAAGTGTGATTTATATGGACTGGCATAAGTTGTAGTCCTGTAGCTTGTTACCTTCAACTTGGTCCCAACCCGGATTGTAAAATTCGTGAGAATCAAAGCTCGACCCGGAAGGGCCCGGTAACCTTGACCAGCTAAAATTGATTTATGTACTGTACATGTTGAAATACAATATTTTGACCTACTTGACTCTTAACCTGTGACCAACACCACCTTCTGATCTTGTTCTCAAGAGAGGATACAAATCCCCAAATATCTTATTCACTGTTTTAGAAGTTAACTTAAATTTGTAGGTGCGCAGACAAGGCGCTCCCCTTCATGCTTCAGTTTGCTTGTCTTCTAGGTCGATACTTCAACTACGACAGCAGCGACCAGAGCTACCACGACAGCATCATGGCCGACCAGACCTGCGGTCACTGGTACCTCCGCGCTTGCGACCTGGTACCGGATCAGGACCAGGTCTTCCTGGTGGACCACGTCAGGTCCGCTCTGCATACCATCTTTGATATGAACGTGATGGGGATCAAGGAGGGCACCTTCGGGGCGATGAATGGCATGCGACCCAGCGGGAAGGTGGACCACACTAGTCTACAAGGAGAGGAGGTCTGGATCGGAACCACCTACGCCCTGGCAGCCAACATGATACAGGAGGTACGTATTTCGGTTCCATGACTTTTGCTCCTGCGACAACTGCTCCGATGAAAAATCATTGAGCCTAATCCTACCCTCCAAAATTAAATAAACCCTGATGCTAATACCTCAGTTGCATTTGCTCTACTGCGGCCGTACGATGAGTCGAAAACAGATGTTTAAACATCTTTTGTACGAGCTACATACTGTACATGTATAGGTGGTTTGAATGAAAATGAATGAAACGGCTGTTTTTCGACTCGCCGTACGGCTGCCGTAGAGCAAAAGTGACTGAGATATTATCTTTACATCATTCTGAACCAAAAACTAATTACAATCCTAACTCTAACCCTACATGTATGCCCTCTGAAATATTAAAATCGGAGCAAATATCGCAGGAACAAGTGTCATGTCACCCCTATCTCTTTTCTGTAAGCTAAAGAATAATGCATTCTATTTGGCTGAGTTTTGAATGCAGACAATAACACTACAATGTTTGGAGAGCCCAGAGAAACAAACTTTATTGAAATAATGTTATATTTTATCACCTGACTTCACAATTGAATATTGAAAACATGGTAGAACTTGAATACTTTAAATATGTTGATTTTCTGGTAGGGTTCACTAATATTTGAGCACCACTGTATGGTTGAAAATGCCACATGAAGAATAAAAAGTAACAAAACAATTTTCTCTACTAGGGTATGTGGAAGGAAGGTTTCCAGACTGCCAAGGGATGTTACACAACCTGTTACGAAGAAGCCGGTCTAGCCTATCAGGTACCCGAAGCCTACATGTCTAAAAAGATCTACCGGTCATTGGGTTACATGAGACCCCTAGCCATATGGGCCATGCAATGGGCTGTGGAGAAGCAACAGAAGAAGCAGCAGGAATGATTATCTCCTGCTAAGTTGCCCCTATTCTTCAACAAAGTAACTTCAAGAAGCAGCAACAAGACTGATCGTCTCGGGTCAAGTTCCCCCGACTCTTCAGTGAAACAACCTCGAGATAGAAGCATCAATTGATTTGCCTCTAAAGAAGAAGCAGCAAGAATGATAATCTCTCCTATTCTTTCATTAGAGCAAATGCATTAGCATCAATACATTTTCCTCTAAAAACAGAGATGTGTCTAACCAGCTTTTTTGGAGTCAGAGGTCAATTCTGTGTTGACTAGGACCAAGGTGATTCAACAGCAAAGTAGTTGTGATGTCAGCCAGCTATGAAATCTCTCGGCTCAAAATAATAATTTCAACAATGATGATAATAAATGGTATTTTGGTAAATGTGATTTTTTTACAGGCTTGCTATTAAAGAAAGCATGAATGTTTGTAAGCAAGCAAGCAACTAGGGGACCTATGGCTTAAAGTCCGAAGGACTTGTAATGCGGATAAATGCCTTACCAAAGAGTATAATGATAGTGGTGTGTATTTATAGAGTGCACACACACACACCTTCCAAAGACATTCATGGTGCAAGATCGGCAACAGTTCTCTTGTAGTGTATATGTAGCCCATGCCTTATTTCTTGGTGGCTTAAAATAACTGGTTATCCTCGATTGCGTATGAAAGGTATTTTAAATGTGTTTTTCTGAAATCATTATTTAGTCTACAGAAATTCCTTAGAAATGCAGGTTTAATTCCATTAATTAAAATTTAACAAGCTGTCTGTGAACTCGTTAGTCTGTGGCTTATGGTTGCATCAAGAAACTACACAATAAAAGGAGATCTCCCTATTATAGTGGAATCTCTTGTAACCACAGAACTTTGTTGCACTTTGGCGAAGTGTGAGTGAGGAGAGGTAAATGACGTATGTTTGCAAAATCTAGGTCCTATGCCAACTCTGCCATTATGGTTATAGGGCTCAGCAGCCAATCACAGTGAAGGATTCCATAGTTGCAAATCTTCATGAAAAAGGTCCATAGTCTTCTCTGTCTTAGGTGACCGCTCAACTTATAGAAAAGTTAAGGAATTTGAGAAAAAATACAGACCCCAGAACTCAAAAGGATATTTATCATTGAAAATGAATCATGAAAAAAATAATTGGCGGATATGTTAAGGACTGTCACATTGTTCCGTGCAAGCCTTGTGCGTGAGTTGCGAATGACTTAATTTTTCATCTGCAGGCCTCCTGCATTGGCAGTATTTTGCATGCAGTTGTCTCCAGGACCGCTGGCAAGTCTGAATTGCCCTCAGAAAAGGTTTGAACATGTCCAAAACTTGTTTGCGGGCGAGTTGCGGGTGATTGCAATGCTTGCACGGATCGATGTGACAGGGCCTTAAGCTACACAAATATCTAATATCATTATTATTCATTTTATAGAACCTGGGTCCCGTAATGCAAAGGTAAGCGAGTGATCGTTTGCTTGATTTTCATGATTGATTGTACATTGTAGTCAATGCAATCAATCGTAGAAAATTTGTTCTACGATCATTGCTAAGTTTTGTATTACGGGCCCCAGGTTTCTCTTATCTTTTTTTAAGAAGATAATTTGTACATAGAGAAATTGCACACATACTTCATTCTAAAAGCCCTAAGTGGTCTTTGTACGCCGACTGAGTTGATTTGCAATGTCTTCACAAAGGACACCGCACACCTTGCGATTTGTCTGCGACCCAATTTCGTAATAAAACGTCAAATTTGATGGTAATATTGAGACATGGAATATCTTACTGTGTAATGTTTCAAAAATCGTTGTACGAATACCTATGATCAAATTTGTGACTATGCTGTCATCCTTATTAGAATAAAAGCAAATTTAATATCTGACATCATAGCAATTGTATGATTGGCTACGATTTAAAATGAATTCCGCCTTACTCCAAATTAAGAGCTTGCCATCATCCAAAATTGTTATATTAGTAATATTTCAGTTAGTTTGAACCTCAAATAAAAAGATAGTTTTCATTCACATTTTCAGAAAATGAGCAAAATGCGATTTGCTCAAAACTCGGATTGTGGACCAGTCGTAAGGTGTGCTGTGGCCTTAAAACTTCTGCACTCTTCCATAAAGATCCTTACTTCCACATTTAGAGAATACAATTATATTCAGAAGTCACAAGAGAGAGTGCTCTTTCTCACGATTCGTTATTCTTGCCTCATCTTTATTAAATTCATACTTCTTGTACTTCCAAACTGACTGGCCGTCCAAGGATATTCCCCGCTAGTGGCCTTTTTATACATAGCTTTGATAATTGATTGTACATGTATAATTGCTCTCGATTACCAAGCGTCTTATTAATCAAATATTTCTACTTTTTTCAATCAATTTATAGTGCATTATTTCCTCCCCCTCAAGTTTTGAGCTATTTTTTCTTAAATTCCCAGATGTGTACATGACTGTATGTATGTAAGTTTGGATATTTACTGTTATTTATTTCAGTTAATGTTCTTGGTGGTATACACTTTGTCACTTTTTTTATTTCACTAATTCATCAACTCCACCCGTACTTCAATTTGCCATTCTGTGGATGGAGTATGATCAATCAATAAAACTTAGGTATTGACTTCAGAATTTCGATCAAAAGATCAAGAGATCATGAATTTTTTTATCTTATAAAACTGATTGTGAAACTACTACTGAATAAAGGAAATTGAGTGGTTATATTAAGTGATTAGCGGGAATTTATTGTGATTTGATTAACCTACTAGGTATATGTGTATACACATATCCCAGCCATGGCGTAATTTCCTTCGGCAAGAAATTTATCCACAGTGTGCTGCACTCGACCCAGGTGAGATGAATGGGTACCCGGTAGGATTTATTCCTTGAACGCTTCAGCGCCTATTAACATGGCGGCTTAGCTACAGCCAGGGTAATGATATGATACCAAGTATCAAAGTGCAGTTGAGTATATGCACATAGTAACTGCGTTATATAAATGGACATATTATTATTACACGGTCTTGATGATATCTAAATATTCCTCTTGTTTGTTTTCTTTTCTTCATCAATTTTATTCCAATTATTTTAACAAAGGACAAATAATTGGAAGTGTTCAAAGATGGCAGTATTAAAATAACAGCACTGTCATTCATTCATACGCAGGTTTTGACAGACATATTTTAAAAGCAAATACCAAAGAATATTTTGATTCCATTCCTATCTTTGTCGTACTACATTATAGCTTTTTTGTTTATATGATAATATACAAATACAGATATACATATGATAATATATTCCATGAGTTTTATTTATGAGAGTTTATCAAATCAAGCTTGAAACCAAAAGATGTAACAAGAATAATGCAACTGATTTCAATATAGATTTCTCTGATTTTTTTTCATCAAAATTTAATGTTAATTGCACTTTACTCTTTAAACAATTTTGAAGTGCCTATTCAAATGAATTTATTATCATATGTGTGCTCATAATTTTTTTAAATTTTCTGTCATAGATTTTCATGTAAAGATTACAAATGTGAAATGATTTGTATTCAGATCTACTGATAAGCAAGTTCGTTGTAAAATTATATTATGCACATCATTTTACAAAAAATAAATACAAGAGCAGAGAAGATTTGATATATTTTGCTTGGCATTATGTACTTGTATATCTTAAGGCGACCGCACACCTTACGATTGGTCTGCGACTCGATTTCAGAATAAAATGTAGTAGAATTTGATGCTAATATTGAGACTTGGAATATTTTAATGTGTAATGTTCTAAATCATCGTACGAATACATATGTTCAAATCTGTGACTATGCTATCATCCTTCTTTGAATAAAAGCGAATTTAATATCTAGTCGTAATGATGTCATAGCAGTTGTACGATTGGCTACGATTTGAAACTAATTTGGCCTTTACTCCAAAATAAAGGCTTGCAATCTTTCAAAATGGTTATACATGTAGTAGTATTCTTTCAATTAATTTTAACCTCAAATAAAATGATATATTCCATTCACATTTTGAGAAAATGAGCAAAATGCGATTTGTTCCAAAATCGGATCACGAACAGTCATAAGGTGTGCGGTGGCCTTAACCCTATCTAGGCCGGAGGGGGGGGGGGGGCCTCCGAGGCCCCCCTCAACGATTCGCACAATATTTTTGCCGCGCCAAATTTTTTTACCGCGCCGCTCGCTGACTTTTTACTTTTAAGTCTTGTGCAACTTTTGAGACCAATTTTGCGTCACCCGGGTACGTGGTTCCGAAATTACGCAACATTATGTAAGTGCATGTCAGACCAAAAATTGCTCAAAACGTGATTTCGTGTACAAAGTCAATGCAAATTGTGTTTTCAACCAAAAATCATAAATGTATGATTATTTTTAGTTTTGCTGGTCTAAATGTATTTATTTTATGCTGTTTATGATCTCAGAAGAGTCCCCAAGAAATTTCATGAAAAAAACAATGAAAACCAAAAGGTCCAAATAACAAAGAAATACACACTTGACATAAGAAATCGCAAAAAACAATAAAATACATAAGAAACTGATATCGCAATTATTTTCATGTACACTTGCTAGGAACTCTAGAAAGAGTTTTTATACCAGAAATTTGAACATTTGGAGCTTTATTTTAGGGAGTAAGAGGGAAAAGTATGATTTTGCATACTAATTATGCATAAATTAGCATAATCACTTATTAGCAATTTGCATGAAATAAATTACTATACAGTTTTGTAGATTATGTCCAAGACAACCTGCGTGCCAATTTTCAGCGCGATCACGCGGCCAACGGCCGAGATCTCATGGGGGGGCCCCGACCATATAAACTCCCAAAATACCCCGGCTTAGATAGGGTTAAGTTTTCCCATCTCCTCACTTTTCATTCATATTTATTTGCAATCAGAGTGCATTCAAAATAACGATGTTGTGCATAGCTTTAGTTGTGCTGTTTCCTTGCAATAGTTTATCCCAAGGCCTCTCTCTCTCCCCCCTTCCTCTCTCTCTCTTTCCCTCTCTCCGCAAACTGATTGATATTCGTCTCTTGGTTTGTGTGTGTTTGTTTTACTCTTTCTATCTCCCTCTCTCCCCCAGTGTGTGTCTCTCTATTTTTTCTCAGTCTAGTATAAAACCAAGTAAAATAGTGAGTGCGATGAACTTGATCTAAGTTTTGATTGATGATTTCAAAATGAATTGTTCAATTTTTTTGGCATACCATTAATGAATGTAAGATTGTGTTACTTTATTTTTGATAATCAATGTGATGTCGGTGTACTGTGTAAATTTGCAAGTGCAGTAAATGAGTTCTTTGTGTGAAATTATTTTTTGTTTATTATACATGGAGAAATCAACTTAGATGGCAATTGTCATGCCTCCGCCCACCATCGGTAATTGCCTCACAAAAAACAAAAGAACTGTTTTACAGATTAACATCAAAATTGATTGAAGTATGCATTTATAAGAGTAACTATGATCAGATCAGTTTATGGCTATCAAGGTCAAAGGTCAAGGTCACAGAAGTCACATACATTGAAACGTCATTCTTGCAATAACCAAAGAACCTTTTGAAGGATTAACTTCCAACTTGGCTCCTTTGTGCATGAGAGATGGTGATGAATAGATCGGGGAGATTAAATGTCAAAGGTCATGAAGGTCATTATTTGAAAATGTTAAAAGTTATGTGGTTAGTATATTTCTGATCTGGCAATGGTGGAGGCTTGAATTTTTACTGTGTGTGCAGTCGAGAATACATCAGGTTGATTTGGCATTTTATTATTGCTAAATTTGAGTTACACGTTGAATAGAATATCAATATTAGGTCCGCTTAATATGTCGGTTAATGCTTAAAATCTTAATTTCTGATATAGGATGCGAGTTTGTAAAATGCAGAATCAAATTGGACTTATACTTGTTTCAGCTATTATGACAGTTCCTCTTTTGGCTCCCAATTTCTTGAACTGAAATCTACAAATTTTTTAACAAAGACTGATTTATACAACTAAATATATTGTATATATGGATGATTTTATAATATAATGAATTGAAGATTTTCAACCATAAATTTTATAATTATGAGATTATGATTGTAAAGGGTGTATTTTCTAAGATAAGTATCTGCAATTTGAAATCTCTTTATTAAATGTAATAGATTGTAGTGATTATTGCTTCATTCTTGGAATACACATATATTATTTTTTTTAATAGCCTGAACAAATAAGGAAGAAATTTGAATTATATCACAGTAACTTCTTTCTCTAATTAAACTACATTGTATCTTTTTTAGAAGCTTTGAGGATTGATTATCATATAAATAACTTCTGTTTAAAGGGCTTAACAAAACTCTCTTGTGGATTTGGTTAAAAAATATTGTTTTAGTGAGTTGTTTTGCTTCACAATTCCTCACCATTTTTGTCTCACCTGCATAGCAGAGTGAGACTATAGGCGCCGCTTTTCCGACGGCGGCGGCGGCGGCGTCAACACCAAATCTTAACCTGAGGTTAAGTTTTTGAAATGACAGCATAACTTAGAAAGTATATGGACCTAGTTCATGAAACTTGGCCATAAGGTTAATCAAGTATTACTGAACATCCTGCATGAGTTTCATGTCACATGACCAAGGTCAAAGGTCATTTAGGGTCAATGAACTTAGACCATGTTGGGGGAATCAACATCAAAATCTTAACCTAAGGTTAAGTTTTTGAAATGTCATCATAACTTAGAAAATATATGGACCTAGTTCATGAAACTTATACATAAGGTTAATCAAGTATCACTAAACATCCTGCTTGAGTTTCACATCACATGACCAAGGTCAAAGGTCATTTAGGGTCAATGAACTTTGGCCGAATTGGGGGTATCTGTTGAATTACCATCATAACTTTGAAAGTTTATGGATCTGATTCATGAAACTTGGACATAATAGTAATCAAGTATTACTGAACATCCTGTGCAAGTTTCAGGTCACATGATCAAGGTCAAAGGTCATTTAGGGTCAATGAACTTTGGCCAAATTGGGGTATTTGTTGAATTACAGCCATAAATTTGAAAGTGTGTTGGTCTAGTTCATAAAACTTGGACATAATAGTAATCAAGTATCACTGAACATCCTGTGCGAGTTTCAGGTCACATGATCAAGGTCAAAGGTCATGTAAGGTCAAAGAACTTTGGCCACGTTGGGGGTATTTGTTGAATTGCCATCATATCTCTATAAGTGTATTGGTCTAGTTCATAAAACGTGGAAATAAGAGTAACCAAGTATCACTGAACGTCTTGTGCGAGTTATAGTAGTTTTCAAAATCAGCACTGCTGCTCTATTGAATCGCGTGATGCAGGTGAGACGGCCAGAGGCATTCCACTTGTTGTTTTAATAGTTTGGTGTTATTTTGTTTTAACGAGGAAACTCTTACTTAACTTTGACTCCATGTACTGCAGTTCATGTATTCATGAATGTAGAATTACTTGCAGTCAAGAGGTCTGTGTAACAAGAACAACTATTTATGGTCAAGAAACCACGGCCAAGTACTTATAGAGTATCTGCCTTTTGACATATGCAATAAACCAAAAACTGCAGTGTGATTTTTGTCCATTTCTAGGAATATGTTATACATGTATTTGAATGTGATCATAATTTCAATTACTAATTGTAGACAGGTGTCGTTTATGATAATTTCATGTGAAGTTGAAATCCATGTCATTCATGTTCTTGTATCAAAGTATAGTCTGTTGGTAATATAAAGACTACTTTAACATTCCCAATATTGCATTGATGATTCTTTTTTTTTAATATTTGTATGTTGATCCTCGTAGTCTTTAATTTTTTATAAGGGTTGTTACACTGATTACTTTCCTTTCCTCAAAATTTAACCAAATGGAATGTAAATCTGTTTTGAAAATAAGCTAAGCAGAGACTTAAAGGACAAGTCCACCCCAACAATATGTTGATTTGAATAAAAAGAAAAAAAATACAAGCAAAACACTGAAAATTTCATCAAAATCGGATGTAAAATAAGAAAGTTATGACATTTTAAAATTTCGCTTAAATTCACAAAACAGTTATATGCACATCCTGGTCGGTATGCAAATGAGGAAACTGATGACGTCATCCACTCACTATTTCTTTTGTATTATATGAAATATTCTAATTTTCTATTCATAGAGTGTAAAAGTGATTAATTCCTCCCTGAACATGTGGAATTAGCATCGTTTAATACTATATGTATCAGTCAAGTCGGTCCTTATTGTCAAATCTGTAAAAAATGAAATATTGTACGATTCAAACAATAAATATAAAGAAATAGTGAGGGACATCATCAACTGTCTCATTTGCATGTCACTCAGTTGTGCATATCACTGTTTTGTGAAAGCGAAACTTTAAAATGTCGTAACTTTATTTTACATCCGATTTTGATGAAATTTTCAGCGTTATGCTAGTTTGATTTTCCTCTTATTCAAATCAACATTTTTCTGGGGTGGACTTGACCTTTAAGGATAGAATGAGTGAGCTATTTTTGCTCCGTCTTTCCGTTTCCCTTCTCTCTTTATTACATGTACGAATAGGAGGTAGAGGCGGCACTATAAGGCATTTAGTATCCCATATTCATAAATTATATTTCTTCTTTAATTGTCCTCCCTATCGGTCCATTTTTTCTTTTCATTTTTTTGTAATAAGTTGATGTCTTCTTTGGGGGTGGCACAGCAAAGGGGGTGAAACAGACTTTTTCCTTTTTTTATTTCCTCTTTCTCCCTTACTATCCTTTCTTACCATCCCCCTTCTTTTTTTTTTTTTGGGGGGGGGATGGCCCCTTCAGCCCTATCCTTGTATCTGCATCTGGGTCCTGTTACACAAAGGTTTTTTTTAACGATTAATCGTACACTTGATTTTCAAGATTAATTGCACATTGTAGTCAATGGAATAAATCGTAGAAAAATGTTTGATGATGATTGCTATTAAATCTTTGTGTTACGGACCCCTGGTCTGCACTCCATAGGTATCAGTACACACGTTCACTCCATTCCCCACATACTCTCTTACATTCATTAGTCCTTCTATCACATTCATTTTTTTTCTACTTTCAATCTTCACTTTATATTGAAAAGACTTGCGACCTTGATAAGTTATAAAAGTAAAAAAAAATTAATGCACGATGTTACAATGACAGTGAATTTTTTTTTTAATATTCATATCGGGTTTGTTCAGACTCTTTGAACACTTTGATATGTGACGAAATTCAACAATAATGTCCAAATACGCTACACAGACATAACCATCTCACAAATAAATTTTTCAAAAAACAAAAAGAAAAAAATAAACCCCTCCCAGCGTGACGGGTATACGTCACTTGCCATACCCATGGAAACGTACATAAATATGCAGAAAACAAATAACACATGTAATATGCAAAACAGGTACAATATATTAATCCAGTGTTGAATGAATCTGTTAATAATGGCAAGTTAGATACTTCATATTCACCGCCCCTGTATTAATGTTAAGCCATGCGAGGATTCCCCGTTTTGAAGAAAAGATTTGAATAATGGAACTAAAATGAAATACTTTGAGGATGTCATACTTACAGCAGCCTCTATATCATGCTATTTTTAATACTTATTGGATTTCAAGGGGGATGTAGGCTGATTAAGAGCCAGTTGTCGCAACTGTAATGGGGACAGATTCTACAACATAGTAAATCTACTGAAAATGCCCGTCATATCACAATGGACAGCTTAGAGGTTTTTGTCGAAAATTGGTGAACCGGGACAGCAGATCGTCCTAAGATTCTGATCTGACCCCCAAAAATGCAAATATGTCCTTTGTCCAGAGTCCACGACGACACTGCTGTTTTGATTCACCCATTTTCGAAAGAGGCTGCTTTGTCATGAAGGGCTTTTGACAATAGATCTTCTAAGTTGTAGAATCAGTCCCCGTTGCAATTGCGATTAGTCCCTATTGATGTTTCTATTGGAAGAACTCACGTATCGCATTCACGCCAAGCTGGGATAACCAATTACGTAGTAAAACATTTCAAGTCCGAGTTTATCAGTCACAGTGGCTGACCTTATAGACGAGAGATTACTCGGGCCTTTTTGGTTAAAGTGGAGATAACAGCTGAGCGGGATTCAAAATCACAACCTCATGATCGTTTGTCCAGTGCTCTAACCACTACTAGACCACACTAAAATAAATAATAGAATCCCTAACTGGTAATCGTTTTTAATCAAGTTGATATGGCACTTAAAGGGAAATATCAGCAGTAGACCCTGAGAATCGCCTTTTTATTTGATAGAATTCACTCTTCATTTCACCCCAACTTCAAAAAATGACATCTTTCCATGACTGGTGCTTCTATCAATCAATTAAAGACAAGAAACATGATATCAATACAGAATTTCATCCAATGTATTTTGAGCAAAATCAAAATCCTTGTACATATTTATCAATATTTCAAGTTCACCTAAAATTATATCATAGCCCCCCCCCAAAAAAAAAAAACCCAACCCCAAATACGCATCACAAAGATGGCAAATTTCAGACTACCATTTCTGCATTTTTACTAAATTTCCCTTATAATCGACCATGCTCTTCCAGTCCATGAAAGATTTCAGGTGAACCACAGTGGACGTATACAGATAGGAAAGGAACTAGCTGTTTTCCTCTATATTACAAACAATTTGCATAGTGCAACAAAATATACACAACAAAATGAATGCGCAAAATTCAATACAGAATGACAACTTCATTCTATAACTCGATATGAATTGTTAAGGTATATCATCACATATTTCAGCATTTACAAAGACCCCCTACCCTACCCTATCTTATAAAAAATGAATTGAAATCAAATTCTCTATTTAACTGAGATGTCCATGTTTACACTCATTAGCGCATAGAGACATGCAATCTGCTATGCATGATTCGCTATGAAAGAACCAAGTATTCTTATTATTAATCATTGTAGTAGCAAAAAAAGGTTTAAACTGATCACAATGTAGGTATGTTGTAATAAAAGATATTAAATGTTACTGAATTGCTAATTGAAATTGAATTAAACATATCTCTTTGAATACTCCCCCCCCCTTGACGATTTATTTCCAATTCGTCCAATCGCCAACTCGTTTTCTATCATTTGGTCTACCATTGGCTCGTCCACTATCCACATGGTCTCATTGCCGATTCGTCCACTCACCATTTTGTCTAATAACCAGTTAGTCCAAAGACCAATTGGTCCAGTAGCCATTTAGTCCATTTACCATTTGGTCTAATTGGACTAAGTGTTAATTGTGCAAAATGAATAAAAATGAAATGGATATTAGACCAAGTGGTTATGAGACGAACTGGTGATTAGACAAAGTGAAGATTGGACCAAGTGATTATTGGACCAAATGGTTGTTAGACAAAATGTTGATGGACAGATTGGCATTGGACTAAATGAAGATAGGCCATGTGGTGAAAGGACGAGTTGCCAGTAGACGAATTGGCACTTTACCCCCCTTGACTTGTGCACTACTGAAAAACATAGCTCGATACAGCCAGGTCAGACACAATAGAAGAGCTGACTACTGTACACAGACAATGTGGCCCCAGTACGGTATTACAATCAACCCAGCTGGGTCTGTCAGCATTGGGACACCAAATCTCAGGTTGGTACAATTACACACAAGGCAAAAGCGATTTTGTGTCTCGCCCACCTATGAAAATAACCAGAAATATCTTGATTTGCGAGAGGACAGGTCCACCCCAACAAAAAGTTGATTTGAATAAAAAGAGAAAAATCCAACAAGCATAACACTGAAAAGTTCATGAAAATCGGATGTAAAATAAGAAAGTTTTGGCATTTTAAAGTTTTGATTTGCACAAAGCAGTTTTATGCACATCCTGGTCAGTATGCAAATGAGGAGACCGATGACGTCATCCACTCAATATTTCTTTTGTATTTTTTTATATGAAATATTCTTAATTTTCTCCTCATTGTCATGTTGAACATGTTGAATTGGCATTGATTAATATTACATGGTTCAGTCAAGTGGGTCAAATCTGTAAAAAATGAATAATTCAAACAATAAAGAACAACAGAAATTGTGAGTGACGGACATCATCGAATGTCATTTGCATGCCACTGAGTTGTGCATATCACTGTTTAGTAAAAAGTAAGCAAAACTTTAAAATGTCATAACTTTCTTATTTTACCTCCGATTTTGATGAAATTTTCAGCGTTATGCTAGTTTGATTTTTCTCTATATATTCAAATCAACAATTTTATGGAATAGACTTGATGTTTAAGCAATGATTCACAAGACAGACTTTGTGTTTATAACTAGAATACCAAGAATCGGACAAACAAAATAATCATAGACTCTATAGAATCAATAACTTTATTGGGGAACTAAAAATCTCTCCATTCATCTTTATTCTCGATGAAAAAAGCAGGTGATCCTTACAACCCAAATTGGCCACGAAATGACTGTAAATCAACACAATTATTCATGATAGGAGCAAATCTGTGCTTCAACAACAACCATCAAGAAACGATCTCATGTGGCATACCAAACACAGATGACAATAACACAAGCATGTACATGGTCAACAGTATCATTTACATCTTTGAAACTAAATAGTATACTTAAATATATAAATATATACACGATCATATGCAACAGACATAATCAATTTGGGGGGTGTTTCATAAAGACTTGTGTATGATTAAAAATCATCTTGCATGTGAAACATTATACACCTCTGCATTGGCCAGTCAATACAAGCTCCTGGAATGCTTTCACATTCTTATCAATGAGATAACTTTTGGTCGGACTTAGCTCTTTGTGAAACACCCCCCTGAACTATTATTTTACCGTACAGTCTCGTACACCACCACACCACCTCTTATGGTTAATATAAATAGGCAGAAATTATAAAATATATAGTATTTTCTCTTTTTTATTTATGACAGAATATCTTTTCAACCCTTTCGCACATACCCGAAAAAAAATAATCATTTGACATAATTTTTATACTGAATTTACTAAAATACTGGATACTACATTGAGGTCACTACGTGCTTCCCTCTTGGGAACCAAACATGTCTTTCATTGAGGGCCAGAAAGTCTTTCAAAGCTTAATATGCTTTGCAATTCTTGGAACAGACATCGCTATATACTCCCACGTTTATTCACTTTGTGGCGGGACAAGCCTCTATATTTTGTTAGAAGTCCCCACCATGGTCTCTGGGGAATTGTTGCTTCTCGACTTTCAACATGTAGCGGATGCAAGAATAACACTCGGAAATCTTCACTTTCTGAATGTCAACGTTCATGACACGCTTGTTAACATAAGCCATTACCCTGTTCCAAAGGACAATAATGTTAACAGTTGCGTTTCAAGTCTACGCTGGCCTAACCTCTAAATAGAAAAGAGTTTCCTTGGGTTGTATGAGACATGAGTCATTCAGGTGGTACTCCTTACCAGACCAGGACCTTTGTACTTGGCCGTTGTCTACGGGCACTGGGTAATCCCTGTACCAAGTCTAAGGGAATACAGAATTCAGTCATCAACAGGCTTATGATCCTCGACATGTAGAGCTGAACCAGTGTGGTCCATTCCTTTGAAGATCCTTTCTCTGAGATCCAGTCTTGTGTAGAAATCCCTGTCCATTGGACAGTTCTGTTGAGTACCCCATCTCTGCTTCTGCCTAGGTTCCAGAAGGTCATATTCAGGTCCAAGCCTCAAGGATTCCTAGAGGGCCTCTACCATTGGAAACATCTCAACAGAACTTTGGGACAACAAGGCACAACTACCTGTATGACGCATTACGCCAAACTGACTGTGTCATTCCACCGTATTCCAATTCCATCATCAGGAGTTAGCGACGACGAGGTATAAATGCAGCTGCCACTCTCTAAGAAAGCTCCAATCATGGGAAGATTTCAACTTTATGGAACCTCTCCATCCTTTAGCAGTGATTCTATGGATCATCTCTTCTTGCTTTATCTAGAGATATCTAAGACTCTTTCCACTTTAATCTGTTTCCATCTTTATAAGTCTTTGTGACCAACAAAGGGTCACTGTAGTAAGCTTCGAAGTAGAATTCTAGTCGTCACTGTCACTTTCACTGTCCTCGTACCCACTGAAGTCTATGGATGACGGGAGCTTGTCGGCACGCTGTGCATACTCCACCAGAGCAAAGTAACAAAACTCATACTGGTCTGGAGTCTGGATGCTGTAGGCACGCTGGGCTCTCATCAGACGCACCGTGTTGCAGACATCGATGGTGCCAACGTCCTCCAGGCGAGCTAAACTGATGTCCAACGTACAGAAGGTTCCTGAGGAGCAAACAGAGGACAGTATTGATGATCACTTTGACAGTACAGCATGCATAGCAAATCGATCACAACTTTGATCGTAACTACAAAAAGTTTTGCTTTACCTGACTTATCAGTTTCCATACACTTCATTCATTTTAACCAAAACTTGGAAAAATTTCATCTGTTTGTTCAATCATGCTTGATGTCAGTGGTATCAGTAAGGTATCAATAAAAAGATCCCTCTATAAGATCTGATGCCACTGTCCTGAGAGTTACATGCATAAATATGCCTGATCTAATGGTAAACAAAACTAAGAATATTACAGTGAAGAAGATCAATCCTTTGCAGGAAACTATTTTCTAGGATATTTGCCCTAAGACTATCAACAAACAAATTCAAAGTTTCAAAATATCTGTCTTTTCTCTCATCCAAGGAATTAAAACAAATGAAAATTTATATTCCTGGGCCCCGTTGTACAAAGAATTACGATTGATCCAATCAATCACAACTATGGAAAGCCAGCAAAGTCAACATATGAAATGCATGTTTGTTCAAAAAAAATTCTAGATATGAATCCATATCCATAAATTCATTGAATTCTTGACAATTTGGGGTGTTCTCCTTTGATTAAAAAGGACATTTTGCAAATTTCCCGGAGAAAAAATTATGACACTGATGGATTTCCATAGAGTTACGATTGATCGGACCAATCGTAACTCTTTGTACAATGGGGCCCTGGACTCCTTTTTAGGCACACCTGCCAAATTTGCTTCATTTTATTACAGTTTACATAGGGCCCTAAAGGAATTTGAGAGGCTCTTTTTTCACTTTTCCAGGGCTCGGGGGGATTTCTAGGGAAACAATCCAGAGCTCTAATGTAATTTTTTCTTCTTCTGGTGTTCATTCACCTGTCCTGCCGATACCAGCACTGCAATGGACCACTATGGGTGGACCTCCTGGGTGTTCAGTCCAGTTCTCTCCCATTTCCTTGACAGATGTTGACTGGTACTGCCGAACTTCCTCCCGGAACTCCAGCATAGCTAGTGCAGATCGGGGCGTCCCAAAGTCTGGCCAGCTCGTAAACTGAAAGTGGGTAATTCTTCTGCTTTCCCCGGTCTGTAAGCGAAATAGGTAAAGTCACACATAAGAAACAGATTAATAATCTTTTCTTATATACTAAGTCAGATGTAGTGGATTCAAGGTATTATGTGTATTCTTTTGTGTTCATATGATGGTTGTAAATAAGGATCACCCAAGCTCAATGTTTCGACAAATGTGTTGTCATCTTACCACCCCAGTTTAAATATCTGTGGATATCAAAGGTCTTTGTTTCAAAGGTTAATACTGAACTGGTCTATTGCAACGTGATTTCTTGGAAATAATTTAAAAATATATATAAATCTAAGATATTGGGTGAGACTGTTAAAAAACTCAAAAATTTTATGTCTTTTTTATAGACATTTGACTGTCTAATTCAGTATGCCAGTTTTTTCTATTTATCAAAATTTTCATTGATGTAGATTCCTTTGGGACACTTTGTGAAGGTGATGAGGGAATGCTACTTGTGAAGCTATCTCAGACTTACTGAGCTATTGTGAACTGTCAGCAAAGTGATGGTGTAATCCCTCCTGGTCTCCACCTCCAAATTGGCAACAGATATCTTGCCGTAGTCTCCCGACGTTCCTTCCTCCAGGGGCCAGTACTGACCGCACTTCAACCGCCCTCTTTCCACCGTCCTGGTCGTCATGACGATCGTTCTCACCTGGTTTTCCCAAATCATCAGCCAGAAGTCACTGAAAGTCTTTGGTAAGGAGCCTACAGGAACAAGCAGTATCAAAGTTGCGCATGAATTTCAAGTAAAAGTATAGTAGTAGTAGCAAGGTGGTGATATTTTACTTGATTGCTAAGAAAGCATGACTGCTTGTAAGCAAGCAACCAGAGGACTTATGATATAAGGTCCTCTCCGAGGGACCTGGTAATGAGGATTAAATGCCATACCAAAGGGCACTAGCGCACCAAGTGGGAATAGAACCCGAGTCACTGGAATCCGAAACCCCCTCTCTACCGACTGAGCTATCGAGCTTCCTAAAGAGATATCAACTTATCAAATTTTCTTTATCAAGCTCAACTATTGAACTAGAAGTCACTCAAGTCTTTGATGGTGGTAAATTTTAAAGTCCTCAAACAGGTACAGACTTACAGTTCCTTTAATATCCCTTTTAAAATCGATAAATTTTCATCAAAGTTTGTCTGCAGTTAAAGATCTTGCTCCCCACATTCGCGTATTTCACTGGCTTACCATGTTGATGAGCCACACTATTTCCTTGCCGCACTAATATAAAAATATAGCAGACTATTTTCTGAATTCATGAAAGCATATTTCCAAGCTGCATTATTCCGATCTGCATTAAATCTGGATCATTTGAGGGTGAATTCATGAAAGAGATTTGAGGGTAAATTTGAGAAACCAGAATGAAGAAGCTAAACAACCCTACATCTATTGAAAGGAGTGGGACTACGTACCCTGTGTAGCAATGAAGGCATTTTTCTGCTTGTATCCGTCCATGTAGTTAGCATTGAGGTAATCTGAGTAAGGATCGCCATTGAGTACAGGTAGAAAAACTCTGGAATGGTCGTAGCAGAGGACATCGGCATACCGGTTCTTATGCACGTTTAATCGGTGTCTGCAATGGAGAGAGAAAAACGATGCA
The DNA here is from genome assembly GCF_037042905.1 of Lytechinus pictus. Taxonomy (NCBI): domain Eukaryota; kingdom Metazoa; phylum Echinodermata; class Echinoidea; order Temnopleuroida; family Toxopneustidae; genus Lytechinus; species Lytechinus pictus. The sequence continues at coordinate 11,636,025 of NC_087249.1, forward strand.
ATCATACTTCGATTTCAGACACTGGAATAATATGTAGGTCCATATGGGTGGAAGTGTGGTAATAAGAAGCAAAATTTTACTTAACAGCATATTGATGAATATGTAATGTTAGGCTTTTATATTTGCCTTTGTGTGCAGCTCTTCAAGTGGACACTTGTCAATGCAAAAGGTATTTTCATGAAGCTGTTCAGATTGCACATGACTTTATGATCAGATGGGGCCTGTAACACAAAGCTTAGCAATGATCGTAGAACATTTTTCTACGATTGATTGCATTGACTACAATGTACAATCAAGCGTACGATCAATCGCTAACCTTTGTGTTACGGGACCCTGGTGATCCTTCCTTGTGCTAAATCAAGTAAATAGCTGACTTGGCATCTAAGAATATAATCAAGGGATTTGTGAAGTTGTGTGTAACTTTAGAAAGAGCTTTGTGAAACACCATCTAAGGTTTGCTAAATTAGTGGAAATAAACAATAGAAGAATCCTAAAGAGAAAATGTAAATCCATGATACACATTTCTATGTCCCATGATACATGGAGTAGACACACAAAATTATAAAAGGAGGGGTGTGAAACAACCTGAAGTAGATCAACGACCTTGGGGGAAAATAAATCATGAATCATACATATACGGGGGAAAATCCCCAAAAGGTTAATCAAGTAACAAAGGGCATTAGTCTGGAAAACAGTTGAGTTAGCACCTGTGGTTAATCAACAAGGGTCTGTCTGTCATCACTGATGAGACAGCTCAGAGAGTCACCTGTCCGGATTGCTGAGACACTTGTTTGAAGTGCAAACCAAGAATGAAAGAGCCTGTCAGGTGTTTTCAGACCGCCTCCAAGTTCGTCAGTTCAAGGTATTTTCTGATCAGAAAATTTGCCCTGATCTACCCCGATCAGTAAATACCAGGTAATTTTGGCAATGTGAAAGCAAACTCCGTGTAATATCCCTGAAAGAAAATACCCACTAAATAGTAGGTACTTGTCAAAATGACGAGAACTTTCGCGGGGATTTTCCCCAAGGTTGCAGGAATTTTGGCAGTGTGAAAGAAAATTACGGGAAATTTTTAGCCTAGTGCGTAGTTCGGCGCGGGCGCCTTAGGTTGCTGCTGAGCTAGCGATTTTGAATCCCTAACTTGCCTGCTTTTCAGACCATACTGCGCATGCTCGTGACTTTGAGAACTTCGCCCGAAAGGGTCATAATGAATGCAGATAAAATTTATATGGTACTTTCGAGCCTGAAAAGGTTTTCGCAATCTAACGGGTACTCTGGTGATTGAGGCGGTCTGAATACACCTGCTGATGCCTCCCAATAATGATTCCAAGGATGCCATGTCATAAGACCTGCATGACATCACTGCCCTTATAATGACCTATTACTGGTCATACCTGGGAGCTGAGAAGTGTCTTCTTGGTCATTTGTGATCCCCATCGCAGACACCAGCAGACACTATTGCTTTTTAAATCCCCGTCTTAATAGCCCCATGCCCTGACGAAAAGGGGTGGCATTCCTCAATAAGGCAATTTAATAAAACCAAGGGTGGGAGCCTCTGTGAGCGGTCTTGACAGACATTCGCTGAAATCCTCGGTTTTCCAAACTGTTTTGGAAGACAAATCATGAACACTTCCAAGACCGCTTCGAGCGTTCCCATTACAAGTGGTTACCACTAAACACTGGCTTCCACTATTAACTAGTTCAAGGACGCACATGAGAACAGGGTCGTTCACTTCTGTACTGGACCAATTGACACACAAAATGAATCCAGATTATAGGCACCAAGATGTATCACAAATTAATCAAACTCTAATATTTAGTTATAAACTGGTCTGTAGCAACAGACTACATAAGGTAGGTGCCTGGATACTACTGATACATTGGTCAGAATTGCTTTTGGAATGGACCTTTTGATGATGGCATAAGGTGATCGCAGGTTTCAAGTCATAGAGATTTCATCGGCTAGACAGACACAGCATACAATTTTGAATGAGTTTCTGTAAAAGATAAAGAAAATCGAGGCGAGGGCTCATCGGGCAAGGCAAGTATTGAATGAGAAAGCCATCAATGATCCGGCCCAGGACTGGCTAGCACTTGCCTGTCATGTATAAATCTTTTGTGATCACTGTGAAACCTCTTAACGCGATCGGACAGACGTGTAATTATTGGGGCCATGCGTAATGAGAAAATTTGCTCAATTTGTCGGTCAGTGACATCCAGCTCCAATTGCGCATTTCCCATCATGTACCTCAAATACCACAATACATGTAGCTGTATTCTGCATGCTTACTGGTCAATTCTCGCACACATCCGCTTTCCTTTTTATATGTTTCCATCTCCTTCATCCCCTCTTTCACAAAGCTATACCTGCTAATAAGCAGAACCCAGTTGTGATCAACCCAATCGATCACAACTTTGGAAATTCATCAATGACATAATTCTCGATGTAGGAAATGCACATAATTTCTTTGGAAACAAAGAGAAGAGGCAGTCATGCATTTACGACTAAGTCGACTATAGAGGGGAGGGGGTCAGATGTCCGGGCACTTCAACAGATAAACATTATTTAATCTGCATTTTCTAAACATAAATGCATCAAATACATTGGAAGGAATATTGGTGAAACATAGATCACAAAGTTCCTGAAATTGCTGTCTTGTCAGGACAAAGAAAATACCCTGCATGGACATACATGTACATGTAGAACTAGGTATACAGAGCATTTTAGAGAACACTTTGAACAGGCAATTTAGATGATGGAATCGCCAATAAAGGCCATAACAGCTAATGATTGGATCGATCGCAACTCCTCATGAAACAGGGTCCAAATGTACTCCATTTCATCACTATCATTAATGATAGTTGCCCTCGATAGCATGTTGGTATCCTGTTTCACTTGACATGCATTCAGGAAGGCCCCCAGAGGCTAGCACGCATGTGTAGCCATGTCTTCAATTGCGAGTATGTAACCAGTATGCATTCATAATGGATTTCTTTCAATCAAATATTCACAAGGTTTGAAGTGTGCAGCTTCTCTTTCTCTCTCTCTCTTATTTCACTCTCTGTCTGCCTCTTTCTCTCCCTCTTTCTTTCACTCTGTCTCTCTCTCTCACATACACCCACACGATACCTTTACACTTTCTTTCTCGCACACACAAACACACTCGCACGTAGCATCTTAGGGTGCATACAAGCTAATGTACATGTATGCTTTAACAAGAATCACAAATGTGAATCCTACATGTACCTATATCGGAACGTTACAAGGCATGGTTGCAGGATAGCATTCAAGTCATCTTTCATCAACACTGATTCTCCCTTATTTCAAGCCTGGCTAGCCATAGCCCATCGTACTACCCAGGTACTGTAGACCCATAACAGGTCAACCTGGAGAGTAGGCCATAATGCCCTATACATGGAAGGCTACAATGCAAGTCAGTAAACTCGATATTTGAGATTGAGTAATGATAATAGGCATTTATAGCGCCATCTATCTAGAAATATTCTATTCCGAGGCATGATGTTATTATCATTATTACCCCGGCTTTAGCTCGAGCTGCCTTTCAGCGCTCATGCATTCAAGGAATTAATCCTGCTGGATACCCATTCACCTCACCTGGGTTGAGTGCGGCACAATGTGGATAAATTTCTTGCTGAAGGAAATTACGCCATGGCTGGGATTCGAACCCACGACCCTCTGTTTCAAAGTCAGAATACTAATCGACTGGGCCACAACACTCCACAAGTAGACCATACAAAGAATTTCTAACATGTGAAGTTCGATTTAAAAAAAATTGCCTTTTAATACACAACATTTCAAGTATATATTTACTTTGAAGGAGGTTTCTTTTCATATAGGATGAAAATTTGCTTGAACAAAACTTTGAGTTTGAATCTCGATTCCAGGCAAAGACTCTGATTGAAATTTTGATCGACAAGTTGGTCTTGTCACAAGACAAAATGCAGTTGCAACCTTCTGTGCACAAATCCCTGTCATGCAATTCAGACTGGATTTTGAGACCGCTTCTCTCAACTTTAGGGGTTGCAAACTAGTTTTAACTAAAACTTAAAAAAAAAGGATGAATAACGGTTCTTAACTTCGAGCTACACAAGGAACGAGGAATGACTCACCAAGCTGACTGAATTATCATATGTCACTCACTCAGTCAACGATGGAAAGCCTAGCGCGCTCCCTGGACATTTGAATTACAGATTACATTGGTGTTTGAATGATGGCCCTTGGGGATGGGCACATTCACTCATTCAACTGACAAAATGACAATGACACAAATGGTACCCAAAAGAAATGCAAGCTGCAGATGCAGAATTGATCGCTCAAGTCACCTCTTCATAAGCATACAGAAATCACACACACCCGTGTGGGTTTTAGGACAGAAGTCCATATTCTGGCTCCGAAAGAGAGGACTAATGATTAATCCTTTGTTTACGGGCATGATCGTCAAGGGATTCTTTCTGATTCATACCTCAATGGAATCCAAAGACCATGCAGAAAGAATGTTCACACTGTCCAAACACTGTTTTGAAAAGCAAGCATTATACCAAGAGGAGGTACCTTGTTCATGTTGACTGCATGAATAGAATTCCAAAGATCTACTGAAGGCATCACCCAGCTCTTGGAAGCCTTTGGTTAATTATCATTGGGAACGTGAACACATTTCATCAACCATGCAACAACCTGTACCAACCACACAGAAACGTTGTTAGCATAAACAGTAAGCCCCAATCTTATCTTTCAGATTGTGATGTCAAACGTTGATTCAAGGTGTTGTTCAGACATTGGGCATTGCTGCGGTATTACTAGTTTGTAACCGGGCCTCTGTTATTGCATCGTTAGCGCTAACAACATTTTTGAGCGGCCGGTACTGCCGATTCCAACCTAAGAAATAAAAGAGGATTTTGGAGGAAAATCTCTAGGTGAAAGCCTGTTGCTGAAAACTTCCTGAATAACAATTATCAACTGTTGTTTTTAATATTTTCTTTGTTTTTATCCATTGTGTATGTTTTTCCTATCTATCTCTGTAATTAAAAAACATAGAGCCAACTAGAGGGTGGCAGTGTGACACCAACATGGCAGGCGGGAGTGTGAACCCCACCTGGCAGACTGCAGTGTGAACCCAACATGGCAGGCAGCAGTGTGAACCCAACATGGTAGGCTGCAGTGTGAACCCAACATGGTAGGCAGCAGTGTGAACCTGATATGGCAGACAGCAGTTTGAACCCAACATAGCAGGCAGCAGAGTGAACCTGACATGATAGGTGGCAGTGCGCCAGGTCACCTGTCCATGTCATGGATACATCAGGACAATTTCTCTGAAAATGAAATGTATGGAGGGGCCGAGTCATCCCCCCCCCCCCCCCCCCCGATTGGCAATCAACCAAACCTCTCAGGAATCCTACACCCAGAGGACACAGGGACACCCTTGACAGCCTGGAGAAGCTCACTCTGGAGAGAGCCACAACGACAGATGGACCAGCTGAACTGGTTTGGCATTACACTGATCTAGTTCTCTGCAATTTGATTATTCCATCTGTATGCTCAGCTTACGCACGTGTCAACATTGAGTCACACAAACCACCACTGCAATAGATGCCTTCCGACAAGTTAATGCCACGTATCTGGGACTGGAATCCCATCTTACAGGGTATTTGAAAAGATTAACAAAAACACAAAATAAATCTATTTAAAATGACCTCTTCATTCATGATCCAGTCTAGATTCCCTGTTATATTTATGTCATACACTGAAACAGCGTTTCAATTTTGTCTTATACTGTTATTGTTGAAAGTTTTGTCTGTTACTATAGTAATTTTCACTGTAATTGTGGTCTACGTGTTAGGAACTGTTTCATAGACTGTACCTTATGCATGTAATTCTTCCTAGTGCCCTCAATGAGCACTATTGGATCATTCCTATGTGGAGGCCTCATGGTCTAGTGGTCATGATTCTCGTCTTTCAATCTGATGGACATGGGTTCAATTCCAAGCCATGGCGCCATTTCCTTCAGCAAGAAATTTACCCACATTGTGCTGTGCACACTCAACCCAGGTGAGGTGAATGAGCACCTGGTAGAAATTTACTCCTTTAAACGCAGAGCAAAATAACAGCTGCTCTGCTATTAAATTCAGGGTAATTATGCTGCATTACTATAGGGCGCATAGAAACTTCAGATAAAGTATATAATATCCAGTTCACACATACATTGTAATCATTGTTATCATTATGTATAACAGACATCTTTACCTTTTACCCAAAAAGAGGTTTTACAATAACCAACCTCCCACAGATACCTTTTTTTTACTTGGAAAAAAGATGTGCACAAGAGGAAATGTCACTGCCATCAAAGGCAGATACCATCATAACCATCAGTCCACTTCCCTAATCCATCGAGTTAGTTACAACATCACTTTGGCGAACTTTACATGATCTCTTTATCAGGACCAGACCGGAGTACGTAGGCTTTAAAGACACCCCAGGCAGGAAGACGAGGGGACCTTGAGCTCGACAACAAGCCTCAAGCTCAGGAAACAAAACAACAAACTCTCCTCCGTACGGGCAGGTCTGCGCAGGGTCTGGGACACCAGCCATTGGTGTAACGCATGATTCATACTGAGTGCAGCCCACTCAACAAGTTCAAAAGTTTGCCGGAACCTTCCCCTGCTACGACCTGTCATCAAGAACTTGTTGCAGGCTCTTTCTCAGTAATCTATCTGAACCCACTCAAAGAGTAGTCAACCGGCTACGTACCGCAAGACACACAAACTCTTTGCGGGGGCGGTCTTATTTATTTATAATTATTCCAAATTGTATCATTCAAGTGGGCACACTAAGATGAGCATAGGATTCTAAATAATTCTTTTCAATCGAATTCTAATGGGAAAACTAATTTATTAGGGAGGTACCGTCTTATTTCAAATGAGGCATGCGTCTATCAACTTTAATCAACTCTCTGCCTACTAAATTTATCCCAAACATCTAATAACAACCACTGTAAACTCTTTTCCACTTCCAACAACCAGGGTTACCATAATCAGGAAGCGGTGATAGTTGGTAGAAATGGATATCTTTCTTTTCTTTTTCATGTTTTTTGTACGTCACTGCAGAGAATGCAGACAAAGTCTTCTGAAAACTATTAATATTTTCACAGATCTCATCCACTTGACTACTGAATCCTCTATTGACTACCTGTAGGGACAGTGATTTTCCGTTTCTAAAAATTGCCTTTTCCGTTTCAGAAAATCTCAAATTCCGTTTCAGCATGTCAGAAAACGGAAATTCCGTTTCCTCATAGACTTTGTGTACATGAAAAAGTGACAATTCCGTTTACATAGAAAACCAATACACAATGAGTAGCGCTATGTCAAAATGCTAGCGCTGGTCAAAATTTGCATCTACCAATGTACTAACATCGCTCTAAAATCCATTTTAATCGAAGAGATTCGAGCTAAAAAACTATTTAAAGAAACATAATCAACATTAATACATCCTCACCTTTCATATTATTAGCATTATTTTATGGTTACATGGGATTTTATTGCTGATTTGGGGACTTTTCGGACATCGTTTTGAGTAGTCGACGACTTTCGCCTATCCGCCATTTTGGATTTGTTGAATCACCGTGATCATTGCATTATGACCGAACGCAGAGGGCAGCAACACACGGCCGTATTCTGCCTTATATGCGGACGTCAGTGTAAACTAATTTAGATACGATCGAGTGATGGAGGGGCTCGAATGTAGTTACGATGTGTTGATTGTCATGATTGTTGTTGCAAAGTATTTTGTTGAGGATTTGGGATTATTTATGTTGATATTTTGTGCATTTTGAGAAAAAACAAGTTTTCCGTGATTTTCCGTTTGAAAAGCCACTTTCCGTTTCAAAAGGCCGATTCCGTGAATTCCGTCCGTTTTCCGCGATCGCGGAAAATCACTGTCCCTATACCTGGTGGAGACAAGTTTGTTATATGCTTTTCACCAGTGTTGAAATTACTTTTTATTTTAGGGAGCCATTTTGAAAAACAAATGAGAGCCATTTTTCATTTTACCAGAGCCGTTTTCAGTTTTCGAGAGCCATTTTTTTTTCATGATTCAGGGCATGGTTTTGCATTGCATTTTGTCCTGCTTGTTTACAAATTCATAAACATTGTATTTTTTTTTCCATTCATTGTTATTGTTAAATTATTATTTAATTTATTGTTGTTCATTTACATGTACATGTAGGTCTAATGTTTATTGTTTGTATTTCGTAGATTAAAGTAACTGGACGTTTTAACTTCTACAATTTTGTTTATCAAATTTGAACAGAATTTGTATTCAGAGGAATCCTTTTCATAATTACTTTTTTCATAAAAACTCACTTGAAAATTATTTTATGAAATATTGAATGCATCACAGCCTGACAGCTAACATCAACATGTCAACTATTTCTCAAGCTAAGCTATGCCTACGCCAGCACAGCTCTCAGTCAATCATCACCGCAACACAGGCGGGTATGAAACTGCATTAGCGCCAATACATGTATACACTCGGGCACTGACTGTTACTCACCAAAATTCCCCACTGAAAATCTTAATTTCGGTCTTAAAATTGCGGCATCTGCGCCATATTTCCAGAGCACGAAGTGGAGTCGCCGAAAATTGCTCTAAAATAAAATAAACTGTGATTTTCTTCTGAGTTCACGATCTTATTTTCTTGCAAATTTAGGATGGTATCTTCAAAATTAATCCAATAAAAAAGGATTTTTTTTACTATCAAAGTTATGGCGAAGTGCTGGTGCCGCGCAGCGTTTTTGAAAAATAATACCCCGAATATATCGAGAGTTTGAAACTCGATATACATTTTTCTGAAGCCCCGCACCTGTGATTCTAAAAAAAATCCACTTAGTTACACGTCAGAACGTGACGATACACGAAAGTAAAAACTTCAGCTGCGCTGGGTTATATGCAGTCGTAAATGGGAGACTGGACAGGCGCGGATGGGAGCAATTTTCATGTTGGGAGTCGCTCGGTACTTGGCAGTTTTAGGCAGTTGCGAGAGCGATTCCAAAGCACACGAGGGCGGAATCGCTCGTTGCTCCTGTGTATTTTCAACCCTGCATTTATTTAACCCCATACTATTCTTAACCCCATTTTTCGTTTCACACTGTCTTTCTTAACCCATACTATTTACTGAGCCGGGTTTAACACTTTAACCCCAGACTATTGCACAGCTCATGAATATTGATGATTTTACCACACAGGGCATGATTAACGTGAAATTTTGATTTCTGTGATTGGCTAATGCTTAGCCCCACTTTTCCTTAGCCCGGTGTCGTTTCACACTGCATATCTTGGCACCGCAACAAGCCGGCTAACCCTGCATTTTGCAAGGCCAGATAGTACATGTAGGTATGTACTATTTACCACGCTAGCCCACTTTGCTAAAATGTAGTGTGAAAACGAAGTGGGCTATAAAGCTTAACCCCAGGAAATTGGTGGGGATAAGACCCCCCCTTAGCCCCACCAATTTCCCAGGGTTAGGGAAAATATGTGCAGTGTGAAAAGCATATCATAATCTAATTCAGAAGCCAGAAAATTCATGTTGAAACACTTGTTTTACAATTATAATACATGGGCATATCCTTTCTGATTAAAAAAATATATATATTTTTAATAATACAGGGTTCATTTATAGTCTTTCATTTTTTAATCACAATTTCCGTTCAATGCCCATAAAAATGTGATATAGATGTTTATCTGATAATGCAGTGTCCGGGGAAGCATAGATGCAATAATTACCCACAAAATGAAATAATGCCAGTATTAAAATGCTTTGCCACACTAGGATTTATTAGGGACTTGCGCTTGATTTTGTTGGTTGCGTTTAAACGCAATTCTCTGTCTAACAGGCCCCTGGGTCCCGTAACACAAAGCGTATTGATTAATCGTACGCTTGATTTTCAAGATTGATTGTACATTGTGGTAAATGCAATCAACTGTAAAATAAAGTTCTACGATGAATGCTAAGTTTTGTGTTACGGGCCCCTGATGTGGCATGTACAAAATTTGCCTGCAAGTGTGCTATCAATATTAACCAAGGTTCTCTCAACTGCAACCCTGGTAGTAGAATGGACGCTCAAGCAAGCTTATAATTGTTGATCACGATTCTCATAAACTCAGCAAGGAATTTATCCACATTGTGCTGCACTCAACCCAGGTGAGGTAAATGGGTACTTGGTGTAGGAATTTATTCCTTGAAAAGCTTGTGCGCTATAAGTAATTACCCCCGCAAAGCTAAAACAGGGGTAATAATATCCAAGTCTTTTGGAAGCAAATAGAGACGTTATAATTTTAATGTAATATGTGCTGTACAAGAACTGTTTATAATTATTATTATTGTTATTATCATTACTATTATTATCATCATTATTATTATTATTAACTATCACTATTTGCGGACCACAGTGCTCATTTTCACCCAAGTGTGTTTATACAAATCTTACTGTATAAACACACCTCGAGAGCATCCTCAGGAAAATTCCCACCATTGGGAACAAGACGGCTGATTTCAAAATCATGATCTCTGCGTGAATAAAACAATATGACAGATAGAAATAATAAAATCAAAACCAAATAGTTGCAGCAGTATGTCCCGCTGTTCTGCTATTAAGAGCATGCTGGCAAATGACAGTGATGACTGCATTGGTTCTTTCATACATGTAGACCTCAAGATCAACAATCTCTCTTCAAAAGTCACTCTGAGAACAGAAAGACAGACGACCATCATTTTTGTGGGACACGCTGTCAGGGAATAATTTTGCTTCAATTTGAATAGCATTTTGGGTCATAAGAGAAAAACTCTCAACTATAAAGTAATGTACAGTCCTATGTAAAAATATGCTATACAAAAGACTTAATACATACATGTAGCAGTCTTTCAAAAATGTGGAGCAAATTGTGATGCGATACCAGGAAAATTATTCCCTGTGCTGTATTTTTTTTTTTCAATTTGAATTTATATGATCTATAGTTAGGAAGAAATATTAATCAGTAATTATCTGAACAGGGATATTTTCACCATGTTTCACATACCTATTTGGGGCTTTATACTAAATAATGTGCACAGCAATAATTTATGTTTTTTCATTGAAAGTGGCAACTCTAAATATTATGAAATCTACAATTAACACAGAGGAGAATGCCATGTAAAGGTTTGATTCATCATCCACCAGCCTCCTATCACATGACCTACAGATGCACGACCTGCACATCTTTGAGAAGAATCCCAATAATGATAATCCTTAATTTCACGAGATACTGCAGAAACCTTTGCATTGTACCTTTTTATAGCAATCATGATGATGACTAGCTTTAACTGATTTCAATCAAAAGATGAATAATATAGTGCGTGTAGACTATATTGACTACAGTTATACTATTTCCAGATGGGGGCCAATAAAACTTTCTGAACTCAGACAAATCAATACCAGCCTTCAAATATCCACCAAGATATGCATTGCCCTCACGTACTACTCGTTGATATTTCCAGTTGGTTTAATTCAACAGTTCCTATTTCTCCCCCTCAATTTTTCTTCCCCTTCAGTAGAAAAAGATTATCCCACGGGATGCCTGAAATATCTTCAATCACTGGAAGTTTTTAGTAAATCCACCTTGCCCATGACTCTTAATGTGTCACTTCACTCATTTTATTTCTCATATGATATTGTTTATATGCTTGTATGATACATGTGTACATAAAATATTAAACTGTAGTTTTTCTCCCATACCATGGGTTGTTTTTTCTTTCCCTTTTCCATTCGCAACTATATCGGCAATGCATATATTTAATTTTCTTTCTTGATAATCTTTACTTGTATCAATTTATTCACGAGGTACTTTCCTACCCAATTTACCCCTCTCCTCTCCCCTTGTTTCCCTCTATTCCTACACCCCCTTCTCTTCCATCACTTCTCCTCTCCTCTTCTGTTCCTTTCCTGTCCTTCTCTCTATCCCATTTTATAGCTCACTCCCCTTATTTCCCTCTCCTCCTTCTGACATTCGACCTTTCCTCTTTCTTCTTCTCTCCTTTCCCTTTTCTCTTTTCCCTGTTCTCCCTCTCCTCTCTACTGAGAACAGAGCAACTGCTCTTAAAGTTTTTCATGTGAGTTGGTCAACACCTATATGATATGAACATTGGAACAGAAACTATACCATACATAAAAAAAAAATACAGATTTACAATACATTCATCCTGATTTATGATGCAAACAATGACAAATTCTGATTTAGAAGTAACTTTTTTAAATACATAACTGCCATCTAAAATGTCCAGAGTTTTCAAATCTTTTGTCATTCCAAAGAAACTTGAAAATATATCTTAATGTCTAATAATGTCTCTTTAATACCCTGGTAAACTCCCTCTCCCTAATAATTATAGTATAATTTTATTTCAAGGATAACTTCATATTTTCCATTTATGTATGATTTCATTGTTTTTTCTAATTTGTGTTGGATTGTCAGGCACCTTGAGTATTACTTGGAAGTGGATATGTGTGCATAAGATATTTGGTAATTATCTTAAATTATCAGATTTTTTGATAATGAAAGTTTGATGTAAATAGTTAATTAATACAAGTTTGGTAAATGGCATGAGGAGATGATAGAGCAAGTACTTACTTTGATGCATAGAATGTTCCTGCTGGTGGTTCGGCTCGGATAGCTGCATACTCCTTATAAATACCACTTTGCCTCATATTGAGGATATAGGATACCAAGGCCTCTATGTCCATGCCGCTATCCGTTGGCTGATGCACCGATTCCGTAGCAGAGAACACAGGTACATCCTTTCGATCTGGAACCGGGGGTGGCGAATCGTTGGGTCGGGGACGGGGTGGTTTGGGCGGCGGACCCTCCGGGATCCCGTCGCTGTCTCCGTCCTTCTCGACAATTTCCGTTTCGTGTTTTTCCTTAGCGTCTTTCTGGATCTTCTCCTCATCGTCCATGTCGCAAAACCTGTGGTCTTTTAAGGAGCCATTGCCCCTGGAGTCCGTGATGAGTTGACCGTTACCTGTACCGTTGGCGCTGTCGCTACTACAAGTTGTTTTCATGTCCTCAATGCTGCCACGTATGGGGTCCGACAGTGTGCCACTATGGCTAGACTGTAGACTGTCCGTACTACCTCTATGGCTAATGTCCACTAAGAATCCAGCCGAAGGGGAGTCTATATCTGAAATCCTATCGATCCTCTCTGGGGCGTACAGTTCTACTGCTTTCTGGTTGGCCTCCAAGGCCTCTGGAGTATCCACTAGGGAATCACTGAGGTCCCGTGAGTTGCGGTTTTTATCGCTGTTTTGGTCCAGACACGAGTTGAGCCAGTCTAGGTGTTTGACATCTGCCGTTCCACCGAGGTCTTTGGGTAGCGAGGTGGCAGGGAGGTATCGACATAGTCTTTCAGCGCTTACCAGGGTTACCTTGAATAATAGGTAAAAAGTAAAAGAAAAGGGAAGAAAATACAAAAAAAAAATCAATGTAAGTATAAAATATCTCAAAATCTGAAGTTCTGATATGGGTACACTGTATATTTTTCAACAACTGTTTGTACTTTCGAAAAGTTACTAGATTCAAAGAGCATTATTGCTCTTAAGAATTAATCTTTAAAATTGCATTATACCAGTATTGGCTCAGTTGGTAGATCATCCGTGTCTCACAACTGGGAGGTCAGGAGATCAAGCCCCTGCTGTATCAGAGCCAAACGATGTTAATGGGAGTTGCTGCTACGCTGTTTGCCGTTCAACAATTTAAGGAATAGAGCAACGTCGATCTGGAACTGCACTGCCAGGCCCACGATCAATTGGGCAAAATGAATTTTTGTTGTATTTCTATTTCAGATTTCTATTTTGAACAAAAAATAGGGATTTTTATTTTCATGCCATAATTTTGAACTACAAATTTAAATAGAACAGGTACATGTATATAACACATGATTTGCAGTCCAGTCTATAAAAAAAATGCTTTCACTTCAATATAATATTCAACCGAATGGAAGGCTGATCTATTCAAGTTTCTTTACTCAAGTCGGAGTCAAGAAATATGTGACATGATTATAAAAAAAATGGAATCAATGGTAAAAGTATTCATGATTGATTTGTTATCAAATCACAGAACTTCCAACAAAATGTGCATGAGGTATCACGTGAATCAATTACATGTACAGAAGAACAAAAAGACAAAAATCTACCAAAATATACATGTAGGCCTAAAACAGGACTTTTAAGATGACTGGAATATTAAGTGCCATCGTATGGGTCAATTTATATTTCCCTGTATATTTAAACAAATTTTCACAAAAGGGAAAATATTATTGAAAATTCTTTTGGGGGGCTACCGGTTCTTTTGAGCTCACCAGCCCAATTTTGCTAAAATGTATTAGTTGATATTAGACCATATGTGAATTTCAGGGGCTCTTTATTAGTTTTCCAGTGCTCTGTACAGCATTTCAGGGGTGAATTTGCCCTGTGCCCCCAGGTAATTTGTCCATTTTACAATTTACCTGTTGGCTATAGGTACAAGGTGGTCCTTCTATGGGAATTCAAAAACTTCAGTAGTCAACAAGTTATAATCATTTTAATAAACTGGCAAATAAGTGAAATAACATACTTCGTACTAAAATGGATTTAAAAAATCTTACAGTAAGAAATGTGAAGCAACTCTAGGCCTATATTTCAACTTTAACAATAAATCATGACTAAAATTAACACATTATGCCTTTTAAATTCATAAAAAATCATTAGCAGCTTAAGAATAGCTTTATGATACGCAACAGACTGTCTTTGTGTAGCTCGATTGAGTGTAAAAATACAGGTCTACTCAACCCTTCACTCGGATCTATACAGTGCAGACATAAATGTTACATGAAGCCTTCATATCATATTATCCATGTTGTAACCTCCTTACCTCAGAGACATCACTCACCAATGAAGTGCTAACGCGAGTCCCAAAGGACAGCTTTTTCAAAAGAGCATTCATGATGCGCCCACTTCTTGCTTTCGATGGCATTACGGGTAAACGTCTCTATAAATCTTATCATATGCCAAAGCGAAATGTTTTCAAATCTATTGCCTTAAATGAATCATGATCATTGATACCGAGTCAATGATGCAGGAGAATGTCAATGCTTTCATGAATGCAGATGTAGGATCCAGATATAAGCCGTCCACCAATGGCAACAAGCAGCCAACGGAATCATATGATAATGATATTCCGATCAGCTCCCAATCCTTAAGGTACAGGAGTCAGTTGATTTGGGCATAATACAATACAATGTCAAAATGTGAAATACACAAGACGGATGAAGGAGAATAGCAACAAGCTGAGACACAGGGCATCAAAGCTTTCAATATTCGATGCTAGAGTCTGCTGTGGTAATTAGAGAGATGATGTGAATGATTCCGATTCCAATGGATCTTCCCAACTGCAATCCTACACAGAGGTCTTGTTGCTTCACAGGTCAGACAGTAAAATGAGCTTGCATCCTGCTGGTCTCACTCAGAGCTCACAGCACTGCCACTCGGCAGCGCTAGAAAATCAACACACACACGCCATACACACGTTCTTTCCATAGTGTTTGTACTGTATCCTATGGCAAGCTCTTAGAGCACAGCAAGATAAATCTCGGCTCGATTAGGCACAGCGAGGCATCTATCTATATCTCATCCTCCTGAATAACCCCAAGTACCCTGTCCCCCCACCCACCCATCCCTTCTGAATGAACATGTCTTCCATTTTGTTTTCCTTATCCTGATGATTTGTTATGCTGTGTTATTTTTGTTCCCCTTTCATACCAAGAGCAAAATAAATTCATGCTCCATTAGGCCATAGATTTTCTGCACAGCTAGGTGTCTTTTATTGTTTCCCTTGTGCCTGTTCACCCGCTGAATGAAAAGACAAGTATGTTCTTTTCATGGTAATTTTTACGCAAAGATTCCTGGTCTAGCTTTAATACATAATTTAACCAAAGTATATGAAAAGGAATTTTATTTTTAGTCAAATATGAAAGAGTATTAAACCGGGTGAAAAATCAAAACTCCTTTTGCACTTGAGGTAAGTTAAATCTTGGTAAAAATCTTATCTTTTTTATACTGGCATTCAGGCATGGCCATTCATATTCCCTGATGAATTTAAGTCCATCAATCCAACCACAAATACTCATGGAAAATATATTGTGAAATCACCATGGCAATACATATTTCATTTTCTTGTATTTTGTAATCATCATCATCACCATCACCAACTTAATATCCATCCTACTCCTCAACATCATCTTCATGACTATCATCAATCATTACCATCATCCCCATCATCATCATCATCGCCACCACCTCCGTCATCATCATCATCAGCATCAGCATCATCATCATCACAATTTCCACCACCTCCGTCATCATCATCATCAACATTATCACCATCATCATCACCCTCATCATCATCATCATCATCACAATCTCCACCACCACCATCACCACCATCATCATCATCATCATCATCGTCACCATCATCACCATCATCGTCACCATCATCATCATCATCACAATCACCATCATCATCACCATCATCATCATCATTATCATCATCCCCGTCACCATCACCATCATCATCTTCCTCCTCCTCAACATAATCATAAAGTGATGGTTGAACAAACAAGACCCACTAGCTGTGATAATCAGCCATGAGGGACCCTTCACTCTGTAACCACATCTATTCTTGACCAATAAAAGCAATCAACAATGCCTACACCAATCTTCCCCCATCTTTTCCTGGGCTATATATTCTTTATGGCTTCCAGGAAGTGCTTCTTCACAAAAATCAGAAAAATCTCATTAAGAACATAGTTTTTCATTTTTTTTTTGCATAAAGTTCAGTTTTTCAAACGGTTTCTTTTTACAACCCACAGAAAACTGCAAACATGCAGCCATGGTTTCAACTAAAAGTCTTTGAAAACTGCTTTTCATACGTTACATAAACTGAAAAGGTGTTAAACCACGGACCATGGGGACCAAGGCAAAATGAAGCCATGGAAAATCCAATGCTTTATTTTTATTGTTGGGTTGAATTTAGGAAGAAAAAAAATGAAGATGACAGCAATATGCTGCATAGCTTTCAACAATGTGCATAGCATTATATATATATATATATACATTTTTAATTTTCATTTTATATGCTGCATTTTGAATTGCAAGAGGCCTTGAATTGGGTTTCTGCTTCTCATATTTTTGGCTGTTCTTTTGTCTTTGTTTTCAATGTTATGTTTTGGTTAAATCATAATGACCAGCTGGGGGTAACAATTGAAAACAAAAACTTAAATAGGGACAGTAGCAAGGCCTGCAGAACAAACAATACGGAGCATGTGACAGATGATGGTTTTTAACTCTCTATGTTCTTCATTGTATGACTAGCTCGTTACATCTTCTAATTATACATGAAGTCACTTCTATATTCCTTTTCTTTAAATGAGGATAAGAGCCTTCAAACCCACGCCACACCCTAATCAAGTCACTCCAAGTGGTAATGACGCAGGCAATTTGCATATTTGGAAGAGCCTTCCGTCACCCGACAGCGGTGTGGGATGAGCTCAAGAGCAACTCGGGATGTGCAAGGTCTTCCTTCCACGAAATCCGCACGCCGCAAGTTTTTTCTATTCTTGTGATTATGATAATGAGGCTGGGAGTAGACACATGATCACAAATAGAAGAAGTTGAGACAGGAAAGCGCACAGAAACGATCATGTGCTTTTATAAAGACCACTGATGTGCTTGTTATGAATTAAATTGATGTGTTTTGAGGTCTGATTTGAAATTGTTCACTGATGGTGCATCAATACTCTTTTCTGTCTTCCTCACGATCCCTTCTTCACATTTATCATTACAACAAACAGTAGGAGAGGTGACATTGTTTAAAATCCTGGATAAAAATAATAATGGTAATAAAGTCATATTTTACCTAAAAAACTGTTCTCCCAGCGGGCCCTGCTTAACATGATAATGTTAAGATGATAAACATATTAATTACCTTTATAGTGACATACAGTACGTGTCAGATGAAGTAGTATAATGATTCTTTTGATACTAAGTCATTGTAATAGCTCTAATATTTCAGAATAATACTCATTTTGATGAGTGAAGACTTTGACTGGAATTGCCTAGGTGTACATAACCTTTTCACTCTAATCATATAGGTCTACATGCTTAGCTGCCTAAATCCCAAATCAATTCATAACCGAATCCAGCCTGGGTCCCGTAACACAAAGGTTAGCGATTAATCGTACGCTTGATTCTTACGATTGATTGTACATTGTAGTCAATGGAATCAATCGTAGAAAAATGTTCTACGATCATTGCTAAGCTTTGGTCTTCAATCAGATAGGTTTACATATTTAATACAAGAAGAAGTGGTAAATCCATAAATACAATCGTAAAGATTGCCTGAAAAAAAAAGTTTCTGGAATTGAGTGACTCACTCCCATTAACATATTCAGTTACAGAAATTAAGAATATACACCCAAGGCAATCGAGCAACAGATGAAGAAGAAAAAAAAAGAGAAAATCAAGATACCCACTTCGACTTTCCTCATTTGCGAGCGCTCCCCAGTTCCACTCTGTGATGCGTAATATCCTGTCGGGAATGAAATTACCCCGATGTCCAAGACACTTTCTTCCATTTACGCTTCTTCCTCCCGCTAGCTTCCTACTCCCAATCGGGGGCTACCCTCTACTTTTCCCTTGTTTGGATATAATTAGTGCTGAAATTACAGCTTCAGTTGGAGATCCCGTTGCTCTGGGCGTGCAGTGAGGATGTATACATTTACATGCATGCCCACCTTGCATTATTCATTGCCTTTGTTGCCTGTTTGAAGATCAATGAATAACTACATTTATGGAGCTACAAAAAATTAAAAAAGAACAAAGAGAATCTCATATCTTCTGGTGCTCCTTTTAAAACCTTCTGATGGTTAAACAAAAATTAATTCCATGCATTTTCTTAAATACTCCAATAAACTTGCGCCTTGAGGATTATTGGCAGTAGTTTCATAAGTCCGTATTCTGAACTGGGGTTTAAATTATTTTTAGTTTTTTTTTAGTTGTGGTTTAACTATGGATAGCCAATAGTGGCACAAATTTCTAATCGCACATGTTTAAATTATCACCTCTATTTGAAACTAAAATAATTCATAGCTGTCTGGGAAAGACAACTGAATTTCTTTTCTTCATCATGAAAGCAAGGGAAAATGAAATAGGAAACATACAACATCAAAAGAATTTTTAGTTTTTGGCTTCCCATAACTTTCGCCAGAGTTAGACCGTGGCCTATATCAAACTAGACTTCAGAATATGGCCAACATGTCCAGTTTCAGTAAAGATTTGTAAAATAAAATCCCCCATTGCTGCCAAATATCTATATGTATTAAAAGAAACTTGGACAATAAAAAGAGTGAAAACCTTCAACTATCATTGTTTTTTTTAATTATTGTTCACCATTCTCTTCACGTGGGTGTGGGAATCAGAGTGATTGTTGTGACACAATACACAGACCAATGTCACTTTTTGTGTCATTTTTTATTTTCCTTTTCCTCCCTTTCTAAATATCTAATCTAATAAATTGATTTCAGACAAATATCAATGCCCAGTACGAGCCTGCCATCTCTTAAAATACAACATGAATAAATGAGTAAACAGAAGGTGTCAGAAAATTACATTTTGAGGAAGCATTCAGATCAAGACAGTATACCTTGATTGTGATTGGCTGCTGAGCCCTGTCGCCATGGAAGTTGCCATAATGGTGAAGTTACAACAGTTGTAACTCTTTATGAAATGGGCCCCAGATATGACTCGAGGGGGGGTATATCATTCACGTTCTATTTCGTCAGGCTTAAACAAATAGAAAGAGCCTGGACATTTTGATGGCAAAGGACAATGAAATGCCTTTTTCTTCCCTGTTTTCTGCAAGCATTATAAATACTTTGTGAATATCATCTTCAACTGCAAGTTTTTAACATGCTTGTAGACCGCAAAACACCTAGAACAGTGAACTTTTTCTAGTATATGTAGACACCAAGCTCCACTATGAATACTCAATACAATCAGTTCAAGTTGTTAAAAAAAATCATTTTGACTAGTTTTTTTAATGGAGATGTACATGTAAACGCACAAATTTTGTTGACTCATTTGAGTTAGGTCTGTCTGTCAGCAGATATCTCCACATCCCCGGGATTGGAACAAGGTGGTATTTTGGTCCGAATTTCTTTTGTATTCGCTTCAGCCGACCCCCAAATCCCCGGCGCTGATCGACCGTGCTCTGACGATCTCTCATGAGTGATATCTCTATGTTTATCAAAAACATATTGGGATCCCATTGCTTCGTAACGATTCACTCAATTTAATCAAGCTCTTCCGCTATACCACCCATAGGAATCTGCAGTGAGTGACTCAGAGACCAATGGAAAAATCATGCCATTACTGGAAAAAAAAGAATTGCACTGTTTCGTCAGATGTTATTGGACTTTATTTACAATCAATGGAATCATGGCTTAATAAATGTGATGGAATAATTCAAAATATTGGTATATCAATCTTAAAATGATATAAAAGATAATTATTTAACAGTGCATATTCTCAACATATATGGAGTTCACGAAATTCAAATCAATTGCAACTTATTAAGAGCTAGGGTAAACATAATTTTAGGGCCCGGAAAGAAAACCCGGCTTGAGCCCGGACCAGAAGGTTTAGGAAAAAAAAATTCTGGGTCCTGGATCAGCCCGGAACTCGGAGCCACCGCTCAACACCGCCACTGCAGCCCCTTGAGAAGCATGGCCTCGCTAGGTGCACGCTAGGCCCAAATGCACTTTGGTACCCCGCGATGTCAGCGAACTAAATTAACCTACATTTTTGTCTAAATCAATTCCAAAGTTACGATCTTAACCTGAGTTTCAACCTCACTGAGCATCAGGAACAGGTTTATTCCGGCTTTGATCTTGATTTCATCATTCAAATTATCAGATTTAGGGTCTTACTCCGCCGTATATTATTTTTTAAATGTGCTGAAATTAGCGACTAGAACCAGCAAACACGAAGTCAACAACAGTGTTGCTGCCCTCTACGTTCATTTGGCAAAATTTGACTAAGAATTTGAGCGAAGACGTTGCGACCGAAGGCAAATAAGGTAATTTCCGATACTAGATGGGGCTAAAATTCATGTTAAAGATCAATTAAGCTGGATTATTTGGGAGTAAATATGAGCTCGGTTCACCCATGGAGGTATTAATAGTTACACTATTTCACTGTTTATTTGACGTATTACTTCTTCCGATCTCTGCTGTTTTAGCTCTCAACCCAGACCGGCTTGACCCAGCGGAAATCCCCCTAACTCGCCGGGTTACGAGTTCCAGCCCGGCTTGGCTCCCAGCATTAGGTAAACATTAACACTTGAATGTAATGACAATGATGACGATGATGATGATGACGACGATGACAATGATGATGAAATTTTGAAATACTTTGCTATTTTCATGTGAGTTAAATTTAAAGAGATCGATTTTGTTTGATTTTCAGGTTAGTTGAATTTAAAGAGATTCAATAGGGCTAATGACTACCAATGACTATAAACAATATAAAAAATAATACAATATAATGAGGAAATGAACAAAATATAACATAAGTTCCTACACAGCTACTGATAAATAATATGAAAAATATCAATATTTAAAATAAAAAAACTTTTATTACTAATTTCTAATTTCAATCCAAATATTCAGAAGAGGGGGGGGGGGGTAAAAATGCACTTCAAGAAATAGACTTACTAAACCTGATACAGATTGGGAAGAAAAATATTGACTGAAATTAATCCTATCTCTTGTCCTTGGGTAAAAATAGTTGATTACAAGGTCTCCATACTAGGAACAATTGATTGATGTGTGACAGAATTCTGCATTTTAATTATAGCTTTGACAAAATATGAGGGAATCTTCATCGAAGACAATAGTGGATTTTTTTTCTTTGAACGTCGATTGAACTTTCCATCAAATTAATACCGTGAGGAAACTGATTAAAGCAAATGCATCAAAATAAATCCAGGACTTGATTTGGCCCAACTAACAACAAATTCATAGTCCAACTTATTTGGCCATATAAAACATACAAAAATACAATTTCTTTGTTTTGTTGATTTTTTTTTCCAACAGAAATGTACCTGCAATTCATATAAATTTGAGAGTAAGTTTTCATTTCTCCTGTCAAATAATTACATGGAGCACAACATACTTTTTTTTAATTATTCACAATAGTCACACCTTTATTTCATAATAAACAAAGAGAAATTTTGAAAAAAAATCCAAGGTTAGCTCTAGGCTATCTGTAGGTTATATATTTAAAAAGAAAGAATTGAATCCAAGCTTAATACATGTCAATCTTGGTGAATAGACATATATCCCTGGCTGACTTGATGTCTGTCCAGGAAGTCATTTGACACCTTTACAGAGGAACTTATTTGTCATGATAGGACCTTAATTATTGATAGTGACTTTTCATTAAAGGACAAGTTCACTACAACAAAATGTTGATTTGAATTAAAAGAGAAAAATCAAACAAGCATAACACTGAAAATTTAATCAAAATCGGTTGTAAAATAAGAAAGTTATGACATTTTAAAGTTTTGCTTAATTTCACAAAACAGTTATATGCACATCCTTGTCGATATGCAAATGAGGAGACTGATGATGTCATCCACTCACTATTTCTTTTACATCCGAATTTGATGAAATTTTCAGCGTTATGCTGGTTTGATTTTTTTCTATTTATTCAAATCAACATTTTTCTGAGGTGGACTTTAAGTAATGTACAGGGCTTCCAGCATTGCAGGCATAAGGCAAGCCCTTTTAACATTTCCCCCTAATTTTCGATACCAAGAACTGATTTTTTATGCCAAGAATTCAATTTTTATTATTTTTTCACTATAGAAAAATCATTTAAAATAAAAAATAGGAATAAATGTTAATAGGGCTTACCATATATGCCTACGTCGCTGAAAGCCCCGAAAGTTGCAGAGCGAAAACTTGCAACTCTCTCACAGAGGCAATATACTATAGCTCCATTCAGCTCACTTAATACCATTTTCGTACAGTATTTCAGAATGCATTAATGCATAAAATTATGTGCCCAGAAAGAATAGTAATATGAAGATATTTTATGGTGATTCTTGATGGATATTTTGGTGTTTCTGTTGGAGGCATGATATTGTGCCTAAGATTGTACATCACCTTATTGTAGGTAAAGTTGCTCTTCATAAACCTTCACATCGATCATATAAATCCTAAAACTGTGAGGGTGTGCTTTTGGGTTCAACGAAACTAGTCATGCTTGCTATACGATTCCATAGAAACTTCATCTACATGAAGGCCTATAAAATGAAAATGTTCAAGCAAGATTTGTGTTTGAAAACATATGTCCCTTGGAAAACTAGAAGAAAAGACCTTCCTATGAATGGAATGGTATTCTGGAAGCATTTAATTGGCGGAGCAATTAGACATCAAATATTGAGTCATTACAGTAAATATACTGTATATAAAGACCTGTAGCATTCTCTCGTCATTACAAAAGGAAATTAGTCAGATAACTCAGAATCTCTCTGCATTTATCTCTCAACTTATCACTTACTCATTCATGAGCAAAACATAAATAAGGTTTTAAAAGCTAATGAAAGGATGTAAATACTTGGATACAGTGGAGATCTTGAATAATTTTCTCTGAAAAGATGCAAATAACATTTGACAAAACTTTTAATGATTTCGCCTTTAATGTAAAATTCTTTGGTATCAAAAGCTTTTGAAACAGTGTTCCCATGTCCAAGTTCACACATTCACCATAAGGCATATAATTAATTCAACAAATAGAACCAAAAGAAGAGACAATATTTGTCTTTTTGAGCATATTTAAAATCTGTGGAAGACCACCGAGGGTGTGGTGGACCTTACAATAAATAGGGATATCCCACTCATTTTCCTCATACCCGGATTCTCAATTGATTCCCGTATAATGTACTGAATTCTGATCAATGCAAATATAGTGTAGTTTTAGGATATAAAGGAAGGTACATGTATATAAAGGAAGGAGTGAATTGAGTGACCCCCTAGCCAAATATGGATGGATGGTTGACATGTTTGATTCAGACAATAACGGATCCAACCACATCTTCATGGACAGATCGCTATGACCAATCAGGGGGGTGTTTCACAAAGATTTAAGTATGACTTAAATCGCACTTAAATGCCGGCGCATACATGATATGCAACGTGCAATTTTATTGATCAATACGCAGTAATGCTCGTCCATTTGCCATGATCTGACCAATGCTGTGATGTCTTTTATACCGCATGCAACTAGGCAATTAAGTGCGAATCTAAGTCATACTTAAATCTTTGTGAAACACCCCCTGAGATTATAATACAACTTCCAAGTTACAAGTGACTTTACGAACGACTGGTGATCCATTCTAAGGAGATCAATAATCACTAATGAAAAATTGGTGTGCAAAATTGACTACAAGAAAGAATTACCAGTTGCTCGTAAAGTCACTCGAAACTTACAAACACCTTTGAGAAACATCGGCCAGAACAGTCAGCTACCTGTTTCCATGGTAACTTCTTCATTTTTGCACAAGAACTGCTGATTCTTTATAAGAAAAGCCTCATATCATGTCACCCGTAAACTAAACAATTGATGAAATAATCGTGTCAATGTACTCATCAGCAAAGCAGAAAAACCAACGTGCAGTTTAATCCTTTTCTCAAAATAGCTATACATCTCCTCACTATATTTAGCCATAGATCCGCACCTTGCGCATGAATCAATTGGCAGCTGCTATATTTATATCCTTTCATTTCATCTATCTCATTGTTATTCAGCAGCTTCATACTTAATAGTTCTGTCATACAGTCCTCAGAATAAAGACATGACTAAATAATGAAATGATGATGGATTTAGAAAGTGCCTTATCCCGAGTGATCGAAAGTTGAGAATACAAAGCACATATCATGAGGATAAAGACTCCCGATTTGGGAAAAAGGTCTTTAAAGTCAGGTGATACTGCATAGAAGCTTCCTTGAACAGGTGTTGATACCACATTGGGGCTTTGTTTTTATTTCTCTTGCTTCTTAAAATAAAACAAGAAAAGAGATGAATAGTTTTGAAACAAATATCATCATCATCATTGTTATGATCATCATATACAAGTTGTCACTATTAAAAGCTTTCTTGACTTGATTTTGTAAAAGTCTGTTGTAAGAATGGTACGGTATGATTTTTAAACATTGAGAATGAATGGTCTGCTTGTGGTGGTGAGTCTACGGTGCAGAAATTTATAATCATGATTGCTGGTAACGAATAAATTATCATTATTATCATAGTCTATTATTATTAGTATAATCATCATCATCGTCATCATCATCACCATCACAACCATCATCATCATCATCATTATCATCATCATCATCATCATCACTTACTATTATCATTTATTTTTATCATTATCACCATCATAAACATCATCATCATCAATACTAGCATTATCATTATGATTTATCATCAAATTTATTAATTATCCACAGCATTCTTTGGCAGACCTGTGCATCTACACACCATGTTGCTTTCAACTGAACTCTTCAATACACTCACATACATGTAGGCCTAGCCATCTCATAAAACTTGTTCATTGGCAATTAACAGTGATCCTATTGAGACTGGCGGCGCTATAATAATTCAGTTGCTTATAACAGTAGCTTGATTATTAGAGGTTCATGAAACAAAGCCTTGATGGAGATCCATACAGGCCATGCACGTAACACCAAATATGATGTCAAGTTGTCACACAGCACGAATACATACCACTCTCCAAAGTAAAAGCCTTGCTTCCTTAATAATGAATGCAAGTAATGAGCGGGATTCTCAGAAGCAAATTACAGTAGTGTTTTAATTCAATTAACGGCTGCCTGGGTTAATAAGCGCACCAAAGCTTTGAGGCACTGCAGAAGATGAAGTGTCGGATCTCTGAGCACAGCTGATGCAGAGCATCCAAACATTCTCCTTCTAGCCTTTACACTTTCCATGACAAAGTTTACACTTTCTTTGACAAAGCGTTTTGAAACGTTTATATAAAAACACTTCTACAAAACAATGTTCGCACCCTACTTTTTTTACCTCTCACAAAACACTTAGGATTCTACATTCACCCTGGGAATCTACATATAGTTGAGTTTTTATGTGTTTTTTTAATAGAAAATATTGTGTCAGTATATATATAAAAAACATTTAGAATTGATGTTATGTTTAAATGCTCCCCAAAAGAGTCGCAGATTTAAGGCACCTTTTTGTGCTCATATAATGCTTGGCTTTTAAACGAAAATGAGAGAATACACAACCACATTTTGAACTATACGTGTCACAAACACATGATTTTACCCTGATAATGGGAAGTCAGAACACACCCCTAGTGAGAGGGAAGGAGATCATCTGTTAGACTGCTTCACCTTGCCTTCTTTTAAAGAGACAGTCTCATCTCACAGTGCAACCAGACATTACAAACATGTTGCACAATAAGCATATGTTTTTTTTTCATTTGGTCCAATGCCAATTCGTCCAATTGCCAACTTGTCTACTATCATCTGGTCCACCATCAGTTCGTCCACTATCCATATGGTCTAATTGCCATTTCGTCCACTCACCATTATGTCTAATAACCAGTCGGTCCAATAGCCATTTAGTCCATATACCATTGGTCTAATTAGACTATCACTAAGTGCTAATTGGGCAGAATGAATGAAAATAAAATAATATTAGATCAACTGGTTAAGAGACGAAATGGTCAGAGACAAACTGGTGATTAGACGAAGTGATGATTGGACCAAATGATTGTTGGACAAAATGTTGATGGACCGAATGACATAAGACTAAATGAAGGTAGACCATGTGGTGAGTGGACAAGTTGGCAGTGGACGAACTGGCAATTTACATGTACATGTACCTCGCGTATGACAACTGCAAAGTCTAGCCTGATTCATTTTTAATGAAGGCAAACTATATCTTTAACCAATCAGTGAAAATCAAGTCAATTCCAATTGAAAGTACATGTATGGAAATTATATTGAAGCACTTGGGAATTAAAACAATAACGCATATTAGCAACCCTCAAACAAAATTCAAAATTTTAAATTTCTGGGGGGGGGGCGAATGAGCCCTATTAATTGGTTGGTTCATCACAATTTCATATTCATAATTACAAATAGGACACAAGTATAGAATAAATTATTCTTAATTTGAGGTAACTGTATATTCATTTCATATATTTGTGGTTCTGGATAACCATTAACAGGCCTAATCATTATGTGAAAGTTTTTAGGCATATGCGATTGTGACTTCAATATTCTTTGGTTTAGTCTTTTTTTTTAGGTTGATAACACAACAAAACCTTTATATGTTTGTTGACCTAAAATTATATTTGGCCTTGATTCTGTGACCTGAGATTCATGCAAAATGATCAGTGATAATTGATTTCTCCTCCTCTATAGGACTTTATACCATCAGGATAAGAGTATGATTGGAAAAAGCTTACAGCTATTGTCTTGCTTCTGTCATGATGTCAAGATGAAAATTGAAACTGATCATTCAAATTTCTAAAGATCTTTCTTTTTTTCTATGGGGTAACATTTTGGCATGTTGTTTCACATTGATAACAAAACACAACTTACTTCTGCATGGTACACAACTCCAAATAACCAAAATATTCTGTGAAAGATAAGCAGAAAGAATAACTATTTTCTCTATTCATGTAAAACAGATATCAATCACCAGGTATGTAATTTATGTGAAGCAGGGAAACCGATCGAAACAAGTAGGAGTCCCTGCGGTATTTCGTATTGACGTAATGGCTTTACTCTTTGTGGCATTGCGCAAATTGAACACAAGAGGAAAGCAAAGACACATCACAGCAATCAAAAGCAAGCTGGTTGTGGAGCTACTTCCTAGAAGAAATCACACCTTTAATAATGTGGTGGATTCCTAGTGGGTCAGTTACAATGTGCGTAAGCAAGGCGTTGCATTCCGCTAGTCTAATCCCTCAGCCACGCCACGGACGTAGTCTGTGGTCGGACTCGCGCAGATGCATTCCCACACGCTTGACGCATCCCCACGAGCCATTATCACCTCAGTCCCACAAATAGATCTTCGCTCGCAGATTGAGGAATGGTAGCCAGACCAATGACACTTTTACTAAAAGGTGTCTTACTGGTGGATGAGATGTTTGAGAAATGAAGGCAACTTTTCAAGAAAGAGGGGAGATACAGAGAAAGAAGATACACAAGAAAGCAACAAGACAGAAAAGAGACTATTACCATGGACCTACAAAACTACATGTAGGTCCATGCTATTACATACTAATTATGTTTATGGAGACTTTAAAAAGGTTGCTACTTTATAACACAGATCATATTTTGTAAGGTTTCAGCAGTTCCAGAAAATAGATGCAATAACAAGGGGGTAGGGTAATGCATGGATTCATTGAAGATGTTAAGCTCCTATTTAAAACATGTGTGGGAAGAACAGGAAGAAGACTGTATCCAAGAAAATCCAAATGAGAACAGGAGCGTTGTTTCATAATCATCCTAAGAATCTCGAAAATGCAGGATGAGAATGTAAGCGAGGCAGTGACTAACCAGAAAACATAACGCGATAGAGGAAAACTTCAGTGAAAGTTTGTTACAATATCTTGAGTCATTTACGAATACTATCAAATGTCCACTGCAACGATTACCATCGATTGTATTGATTGCCCTACTATTCAAAATGAAAAAGACATACTTGAGCTGAAATTCTGTGTCTAGTCCCATACATGCATATGGGCATTTTCACGGTAACTGACATTACACGGCACAATGTTTCAATCACAATCTCTAAAACAACAAATGATGGGAGTTTGCTTTTGATAGAGTTGATAAAGTGAACCTTGCTGTATACTCTGATACTAAGTTTTCCTATGTAACCACATTTTTTTACGCATCAGCAAGCAAAAATGTGTCGGTAACTGACATTACGCAAAAGGACATGCAATTTTAGGGTGTTCATTAAAATTGAAATATCTCATGTCCCTGAGTAGATAGAGTAATAATTTGAATATACCTCCATTACTAGGTTAAGATGTGTCAAAATATTAAACAATTTGTTTTTGTCTTTTGGGGGCTATGATAATTTTTCCACAACCATGCTGGTAACTGACATTACGGTAACTGACATTACACTTAATTTGCCATAGAGATAACACATGGAAGTCAAATGTGTGGAATCATTGCATTGTATCTTCTGTGCAGGGCTTCACATTAAAGTGAGCTTGATGTATGCCAGAGTTTCTAGGAACATTTCAATGAAAAAACTTTTTCTTAATTCCTTTGATTTGAACATTTTTATCATTACTTGTCGGTAACTGACAATACACATTAACATTTACCAGTGCTATATGATTTTCAAAGGCATCATTTTCTTGGTACTTATATGTAAGGCTTTTTAAAATCATAAAAGTTTCATAATACTTCACATTTTTAATTATCAAAAGATAAGAAATGTATGTTTTACTTACTCGGGGGGAGGGGGGGGGGGTCATAGCAGCTACATGTTTTCCTATAGTAATTTGATATTGCATTGACTGTACACGGATTTTTCTGACTATACACCCATAATATATTCATCAGTTTTATATTGACTTTTTAAACCTTTTCCTTCTCCAACCTCCCCCTCCCCTAAAAAAAGGCAAAATGAATAAGGGTCTCCTCCCCTAGGCTACACGTACCCCTCTCCCGAATCTCATGCAGCCATGTAGTTTTATTGATTTCTATTCTGGTCAGTGCAAGCAATGCTTGTTCATATCTGTTGGATTTCAATTCTCTTCATAATTTGTTTAATCATTTTCTTTGCTAATTTCTTTTTTAAGCTGTCAACAAAAATAAACTCCAGCTTCTAAACTGAAACTGAACTATTTGTAAATTAGAAGAAAAAAAAACAGTTTTAGTAGATCCATGCAACATTGATCAGAACTGTCAAATTTCACTTTTCATCTATACTTGTAAACCAAAAACAAAATTGAATTTACTTTTAGCGAGGCAATGCTCAAAAGAATCCTTAGCTAGAAATTAAAAAAAGGGACCCTGGAAATCCCCTTCATCACAATGTTAAGCTTAAAAAATGTTGCAGATTTAGGCAATAGGTTGGGAAAAGTACCCCCTACCCCCCCCCCCCCGAAAACCAAACAAAAAATTGTCTGATACAAACAATTAGGTACTTGGTAAGTGCATGTACAAAACAATTTCATAGTAATTTTTTTTTGCACGATGGGAATGCAACTTCCTTCATAATTTCATATAGTATTCCTTGTGAACTATACCTTTTAAAAGTAAATAGCAAGCTCCTTCTGGTGTGACTTTTAAAGTGAAAGACTTAAATAACAAGTATACAATATTTCTTCAACATAAAATTGACCACATATTTGCATTTCAATATTGGTAACCAACGTTTTATCATGGTAACTGACATTACATCTCGGTAACTGACATTACATTTTCCACTTGGTAACTGACATTACATATATTTAATGGTACCCTATGGCTTCATTGTTAATTGGTGATCTTTAATTTTGGTGTAGAAGGGAGGGGTGTTACCTAGAGAGGAAATCTACAAAGTTTCATATAATATATCCTCTTTTCCAGGAAATGAGAAAAAAAGTTCATGTTTTCGGTAACTGACATTACATACCATATCACATACTTCATCAATGTTTTTTTATCAGATGAATGAATTACTGGTGTTTCTTTCTGTGGGATTTTAAAAAGTGTTATAATAGCAAGCTAAATCACAGGCGAAAACATCATGATCAAACCTGTTCTTTAAAAATCTGTCAAAACAAAATATGTATCAATATACTATTTTCAACACTAATTTGTATCCATACTTTGGCAGCCATTTTGAAATAAAAAATGGCTGCCAGAGTCCGAAAATTTTTTTGTCTCACAAACTTCAGGTCTTGTTTTATTAAAAAACATAAAGCATTTGACATGAATATCAACTTGATTTTTTCGCCTCTGTGTCCATCTGTGGTGAAAATGCCCATATACATGTACGTGTGTAATTTGCATGTGCCTCACAACAAAATAAAATTACTTTCTGATTATTTTGATGATTCCAGAGTCTTACAGCAAATATGAAGTGAATTATAATCAATTTCCAACCCAATTCATTCCCACGTCCAACTGGAAATTATATTTATCTTTGGAGCAACAATTTCAAACTGTTATTGATATGAATGGGTGGTGTCAACAAAACACTGATGACAGGGGGAAAGAAAAAATGCTCTTGAAAAGTAGGCTTCCAGCATGTAAAAAAAACAAAACAACAAAGCACAGAAAGAGGATATCAGAGGAAACAGTTGAATTCTAACTCTATTATCTGAAGATACCCCTCCCAGACTGTAGGTTACACGGGCCTAATTACAACTGGCAGGCAAAAGATATTCATTCGAGCCAACCCATTCTCAATTTTTAAATTTGATATTGCTGATTGACAAAAATGAATTAATATAAATGACAATCTAACACTGATTCAAGGGAGGGGACCTACTGAACTTCCTTTTTCCAATTGGAAAGATATATCACCACTTTGGAACTATTTTTTTTTACTGGTGGAAGAATTAGGGCCATTTTACTCTCTCAAGTGATGAATTTGATCATGTCAGGTGTAGTCTTCATAAATGCCGATGTATTTTTTAAATGAGCCGGTCGAGGTACCCTTTTCTGGTCAGAAATGGAACGTCAGACATATATATCCTACCCACTGGTAGTAAACATTCAACCCTCGAATTTCCTCCTTTATCTTATATGAATTTTTTTAAAGTGCCACTTTAAACACACGAGTCTATGGGAAATGTTTTAGGCCTGTGATACCTCTAGACATGGTAATATTGTGTTTTTTTTATAAAGTGTCAAGTATGAGTCTGTGCTTGAAGACTAGATGTCACCAATAGGTGGATTCAGACTGCCTCGAATTCAGTCAGTCCCAGGTATTCTCTGACTGGGAAATTTGCACTGATCTACCCCGATCAGAAAATACCAGGTAATTTTGGCAGTGTGAAAGCATTTTACGCGTAATATCCCCGAAAGAAAATACCCGCTAACTAGTAGGTACTTGTCGAAATCAGGAGATCTTTCGCGGGGATTTTTCCTAGGTCGCAGGTATTTTGGCAGTGTGAAAGCAAATTACAGGAACTTGTGTAGTTGGGCACCCACACCTTGGGTGGCTGATCTTAAGCTAGCGATTTGAATCTTGCACCTTGCCTGCTTGTCAGACTATACTGCACATGTATACTCGTAACTTCGGGAACTTATCCCAAAGGGTATGTCTCAGGTATGTTTTTACAAAGCAAACCCATATCCAGTAGACTATACTGCACATGTATACTCGTAACTTCGGGAACTTATCCCAAAGGGTATGTCTCAGGTATGTTTTTACAAAGCAAACCCATATCCAGTAGATGCTTCTTGAGCAAAAAAAAAAAAGGAAAAATAAAACTTACCCTCTCCTTGATTTTCTCCTTCAAAAGTGGCGTGAGGATCTTGTACATGGCTTTGAACCACAGAGGGGGTGTGACGACGTAGATACGCTTTAATCTTGCCGGATACCCATCTCTGAGCATGCCCAGTAGCTTCTTGCTCATATTCAAATCAAAGTTTGTGAAAGAAGATCCAGTCATGTTGTAGATCCATGTTAATCCGTTTCTCTGCGTCTCGTAACTGAGCAGACAAAAATTTGAATGAAAAAAAAAAAGAAAAATAAGAATTGTGATTATAGGGTTAAAATTAATCCAACGCGAAGGTTTCTTTTTTGGATGCCATGTTGACCTTTGACCTTGCATTGACCTTGTAGTTTTGTTGTGCCCTTTAAAATCTTTCCCATTTGCGCTTAACAGGTACTAACGAAAGTGGCAATGCCCTAATTAGGCCTGTAATTGACACAAAGCATATGAGCCCTATGAGAATCTAACTGAATAATAAAGTGACACTGACATATCCCTGGGTAACTCCATCAGGGACCCAAAATACAAAGATTAGCAATTAATTGCTAATTTGAAAGAACGATTCTGATTGGTTCCTAGTCAGTCTATTGAGCAAAATACCCATGCAACAATAGGCCAGTTCATTTAGTAATTAATCGCTATTGACCTTTGTGTTACGGAGCAATTGTTTTTTTTTCGTTTTTTTTTTGTGTATTTAAGTTATAGAGCAATTGTTGCCATACCAGAACTAAAAATATCACAATCACACACATACTTCTAATAAACATAAAATTCATAGTGCTACCTGTCAACCAGCTTTGTCACTTGAGGAGAAGTTATCATCTAGGTCCCATTTCATACAAATTGTTAAAATTACAAATTTATACTAACAGATAAAAGCTACCGAAATCCTTCAATCTGATTGGTTAATAGCAAATTGGTTATAGAGATCATGCATTTGTAATTATAACAAGTCTGAAGTCTTTATGAGGTGAGACTCTGAAGTCTGTGCTAAACATATCTTGTGATTGCCGAAAATCGTGGTAATCAGTATCCTACACAACAGCTTCACAAATCTAACCCTCTTCAGAATTCCCATCCACAAAAAATTTGATGTTTGAAAACATCTTCTTAACAAAAACTAAACCTCTGACAGACAAAATCTGGAAATGCTCCTTTTTCGAGTTTTGTTCAGATTTTAATAACTTTATATCAGTTTCTTTAATGTAATACTCATTTTCTTTTGCAAATACTATCCGATACACGATGTATCACAACAAGACTTCATCTACATGTAGGATACCATATACATAGGTGATTTTCCAGTATACAGGTACATGTATGTCCATCACCAAGGGTGAAAAGATTATTGTTACTATTGTTATTAATTAAAAGAATGAAAATCAGCTAATTATCATCAAATTCATCTTTTTCATCACCATCAGCATCACCATCATCATCATCATTGTCATCATAATCATCAACACCATCATCATCATCTCGAAAACTTTAAAATGTTGTAAAAATAACAGAAAAACAATAAATAATATTGGCGAAGGTTCAACGAAAATATTAGTTATTAGAATTACAAATTTTTTATTTGTGATGTCATAAACGAGCAGCTGCCCCATACATGTATGTTATTTAATATAAAATGCATACATTTCATTTTCTAATGGTTCGTATTGACTTACTTTAAATTTTCTTTAAAGAAGCGAACTTCCCCTTTAATGCGCTAACAGATTTATTACCCTTATCATCAGAATCAACCAGTCACCCCCCCCCCTGACATAAAATTTGCACATCCTCCACTCCCTGAGGAGTATTCCAGCCAGTCACCAATAAGGCACACACAATGGTGGACAAGCTACAATGACTTTCACATCCTAGTGGGCACCCACTTAGCACCTGGGTGAGAGTGGTAAAGTGTGGATTGACGCCTTGTCAAACAGTGCTCAGCCACAGTTGGACTGGAACACATGACCCTCTGATT
Organism: Lytechinus pictus; assembly: GCF_037042905.1. Taxonomy (NCBI): domain Eukaryota; kingdom Metazoa; phylum Echinodermata; class Echinoidea; order Temnopleuroida; family Toxopneustidae; genus Lytechinus; species Lytechinus pictus. Next base: position 11,670,643 of record NC_087249.1, read on the forward strand.
ACAAGGTGAGCATCAGAACCACTTCAACACAGAAGATCTTCCACAATCAGCGACAACTGAAATGAGGACGGGAGGGAGGGGGGGGGGGCTGAATTTATCACCAGAGCAGAGATGGGCAGCTGCACTTAAATGTCAAAATGAACTCTACGATGATCCATAATTTTGAACCATGAAAAACAAATGAATCACCCATCAAATTCAATATTTGCTTTTCTTGATTTCCTGACCACAGAATTTCGAGTCTGATTCATAGCACTTGTTTATGACAGTTCTATCATCAAAGGGACGACCAGATTGCTTGGGGAAGGGGTGGGTGGGAAGGGGACAGGGGCTAGTGGCAGACTTAAACTGAGGAAAACAGAACTTGAACTTCAAGTCAAGGATTTCAAGATTTGGTACCTTATGAAGCTCGTCCAAGAATTTTCTGCAATATACGAAATTGTGGGGAAAAGTTAAAGATCTATAGAAAGAAAAGTATTAGCTTAACTTTCAATCCATTTTGCATATATAAATGACAAATGTGATTTTTCTTCCAACTTTTGTGGTCACAAAAATATCTTTTAATAAGCCCAGAGTCAAGCATTCACTCACTGCACTTGCCCCATACTGCATTAAAGAAGCCCAAATGCCCAAGGATCTGATATCATAATATCATGTTCACATTCCAACAAAGTTCTATTATGAAACTGCAAAATCATTCCAATATGTTTTTTTTTCTTGATGTAGAAAATAAACTATGCATTCTTAATGATTCCATGAAATGCCATACAAGATTGCAGCTTATTTTATTGAGAGGCAGGCGAATCCATTTTCATCCATTCCTTGAAGTGGTAAAACATCGTTAATTTTCAGGCATCTATTTCATTTCATAAACACATAAAAGCATTTCTGAGAAAGGAATTATTATCAAATAATATCACATTTTCCAACATTCTGTATTTTAAATCACATGCTAGGGCATGTGCAGCAATATCCAATAAAAATTATAGCTCCCACAATAAATCAAAACCCCTATATTGCTACATGTATTCTGAACCTGGCCCATATTAAAATTTTGAATTATTGAAAAGTTTGGGAAAAAGAGTTGTGCCTTTTCAGATGTGCTTCTGTGGAGAGAAACACCCGGTAATGACAAAGACCCTAAAAAATTGAGGGGGAGTGTTTCACAAAGATTTAGGTGTGACTTTAGTTGCACTTAAATTTCAGTATGTAACGCATCGCCGCAATTGATCAGATCATGCGCACAGAACACACATCCATCATACATATATATATATATAACGTGTGCGCGTTGGGGTTTAAGTATAACTCTAAGTCATACTACTTACACATAGAGTCATTAATGTCATTCCAAAAAAAATCACTGTTTCTTGCAGATTATTCCAGTACAGACCTTATTCTCACACCTAATTCTTAACCTGCCTCCCCCCCCAAAAAAAAAAATAATAATAATAAAAAAAAAATCTACACAAAGAAATTAGAATACAACTTCAGCTTTAACTTTTGGGGTAATTTCAAGAAAAAAAGTAACATCACCATAACCATCATCGTCATCATCATCACATCATTATAATCATCCTTATCCTTATCATCATCATCATCACCATCATCATCATCATCATAATCATCATCAGCAGCAGCAGTAGCAGCAGAAGCATCACCAACACCATCATCAACATCATCATCACCATCACCATCATCAGCAGCAGCAGAAGCATCACCAACACCACCATCAACATCATCATCATCATCACCATCATCACCATCATCATCATCATCACCATCATCACCATCATCACCATCATCATCATCATTATCATTATCATCATCACCATCATCACCATCATCACCATCATCACAACTATCATCATCATCCCCGTCACCATCACCATCATCACCATCATCATCACCATCATCATCATCATTATCATCATCACCATCATCATCATCACCATCATCACCATCATCATCATCATCACCATCATCATCACCATCATCATCATCAGCATAATCACCATCATCATCAGCAGCAGCAGAAGCATCACCAACACCAACACCACCATCAACATCATTTCCTAAATCATTTATTCCTTTACTTTTGAAAATGCTTGTGCACTGTTTTTTCTCATGGACCTATGTGCATAGATAGAAAAAAGGTGTGATACATCTGAGGGATTTCTACATCTATTACTCAAATGCTTAAGCCCGATCCCACTGGCTGACGGACACAAAACGAATTCATAACGGATACAGCGGACAAGCAAAATCTCGGGGTGGCTCCATCCGTTTTCATCCACTCCAGACAATGAACAAGATGGGCGAACAATGAAATCCCTGTGGACGGATGCTCGACGGATAGAAAGCCTATGAAACACGTATGCAAAGAGTTCACAACGGATACATAACTTTTTCCATTGGATGGCAAGATTCTTTTCCGTTTTACATCCTCTCTGCATCCGTAAGTACAGTGGGACCAAGCCTTTTTCTTCCTGATTTGAACTGAAGTGCAAAGAACTGTGAACATGATCATGAATAATCATGTTCCAAACAAACATGCAGAATGGATGCATCTTTTTGAATAGATAATATATATCCCATAAAAGTGGTCTCTGTAGAATATCATAATGATAATTACCATAATGTGGTGCATTTGTTTATACTAGTTTTGTTAATGTGGAACTACATGTACATGTATATGAAGCAACTAAAGCTAGGAGTTTTTTCTTTAAATAATTCCATATATCATTAAAAAAAACACTTCTGAAACCATGTGACACTGCAAATTACATACCAATTTAAGGTAAGTTGACTATTGTCTGTACACCTGTCATAAATAAGCCAATGCGGGATTAGATTATTTTTATGTCAATTTGTACATGTATCTCCTGTATTGAACAATGATATATAATTTTGACAGTCAACCTTATGCAACACTTTTCCTAGATTTATATTTTCAGTGTGCGCACATGACATAGCTTCTAATTTTCAAAATGAATTGTCCTGGAATGAACACTAAAACTTTCTGGAAGTTCCTCATTTGTCCTGAAATTATTGTCAGAGGCAAGGACTTCTCTTTTGTTTGTTCTTTTACGTATGAGTTGTTAGGGGGATGAGTTATATCCTTTAATTGCTGCAACACCATTTAAATAAACTATGCCTTGCTATAGTGATTTTGCAATTGCAAGCAAGCAAAAAGGCATATGCAGTACCTAGATCTAAACCTAGATCTACATTTAATTTAGTGTCAATCAAGTATATTTTAATATTTGGGCAAGTTTGGACTCTCATCATTAATATTCTTAAATATCCTTGAAAAATCTGTGAAATTATTCAATTTCTATAATTTTTCTTGATAACCTCGAAATCTCATGAAAACCAACAAAAGTTGAAACCCTGGCATGCAGTATGTTGTTATGAGCATGGACATGTTATGAGGAACCTCTGGGGCAAAACACTATACAATAAACATCGCAAGAGGGCAGTATACAAACTAATTCAATGTCTTCATTGACTCTGACTGGTTAGCATGACTAGAATTCATGAGGCAGATGTGATGAGGAAACTGTGTCAATTTGAAGCAATTCAAAGCTTTCTATTTGGTGCCAGGTGAAAATATGCAGAGGTAGGTAAAAATGACATAGATAATAATGGCATAGGTAAAAATGGCTTAGGTAAAAATGGCTTAAGTAAATATGGCAGAGGTTAAAATGGCAGAGGTAAAAATTGCGGAAGTAAAAATGGCAGAGGTTTTACTGCCATTTTCACCTCTACCATTTTAACCTCAGGGCAGTTCCAAGGTAACGGAGTGACATTCAGAAACAAATTTTTGCATTCAAACAAAGATATCACTCATATTTGAATAGTTACTTGCAAAGAAATGGTACCTGACTTAAATAATGAGATATGAATATTCATAAACATGGTTACGGAGTGATGCAAAATGGACATGCATATTTTAGGAGAAAACATATTGCTCAAACTCTGTGAACTTTAAATTGCTATCACAATTTTGATTTATTGATTGGATTCTATGTTGTTCTAGCTTTAATATGCTGCATTACATTCTTTTACAAAATTGGTGTATTATTTCATTACATACGACTTAAAACGTAAACCCATACCCGATTCACAGAGTGACCGTTACAGAGTGACATCAGAAATATCCAAACACAGGCAACATAAAATTAACTAATATCTTAATTTTTTTTTGATATGATGTAAAATGATGACCTTCAGATTATCCAAAAGAAAATTTTACAAAAAACAAGCAAAATTATTTTCTGTTAAATTGAAATTAAGTAAAAAACAATATATGTAGTCCCATGTATAGAATTTCTTGTATGGTTTTAATTAGGAGACGCGTAAGAAGAAAAAAATTGTGGCTAATTATGTTCCCCTTTTGTATTTTTGAAATTCCATATGAGTTTTGATAGAAAAATTTGATCCAGATTTGAAATAGAGCCAATATAAATTTTTGGAAAATGTCCACTTTTGCTTGGAATTGCCCCTCTATCATTTTTACACCAAACCTCTCAAGTCCTGGTGAAGTATCCTCGAAAACCAGATGAGATGTAGGGGGTGCTCTAGTGACTTACCTCAGTAGGGAGGGGGGTGGGACTGCAACCAAGATTACCCCAATCTAGTACCCCTTTCATAAACCCATCCTCCAATGAGTAATGCGGATAATTGAATAAAAATTGCATTCACAAACTCCGAAAATCTAACAAGCATAAAATTTCATCAGAATCGTATCAAATAGGAAAGTTATAACATTTCAAAGTTTCGCTTATTTTTATGTTTGAATTACATAATATTTAAAGTTTTACAGATTATACAACAAGGACCAACTTGACTGAACAATAAAATCTTAAAACAATGGTAATTCCACATGTTTAGGAAGGAATACACGTGATTCACAGGCCAAAGAGGAGAAAATTAAAATACTTCATATTCCATATAATAAAATATTAAATATGAAATAGTGAGTGGATGAAGTCATCAGTCCCATCATTGGCATGTACAGACCAGGATGCAAAAATAACTGTTTTGTGAAATTAAGCAAAAATTCAAAATATCATGACTTTTAATATTTTAGATCTGATTTTGATGAAATTTTCAGTGAACTGTGCTTGTAGGATTATTCCCTTTTTATTAAAATAAACTTTTTGTTTGGGTGGATTTGTCCTATTAAGCATTTAATAAAGAGTTACTAAATTAGAAAAATAAATGTTCATTTTTTGTGACAAGGAGTGATAATTAGACAAAAGCACCAAAATAAAAATAATAACTTCTTAATAGGCATGCTGTAATAATCATTTCAAAAGTTAGCTTTTCTGATTTTCAACTCCACAATCTGCGCCCCTAAAAATCATGTCGAAGCGACATCGTTAACGTGTGACCTATGATGTATCAGAAGTGTGGGTAAGTTGCTTTAATACAAGTACAGCAAAGTTGGACCAGCAGCACATTCCACTGGGCGACATGGATGATAACCGTGGAATACTTGTAATGTGTTATATTCGTTATTCAATATATTTTCTTTCTTTCCAGTCTCTAATTTCTCCCTACCATTTTAGAGGCAATTTGCAATTTTGCCATAAATTATTTACATGTATTATCATCTTTATTATTATTATTCATAGGCATAGTCATATGATTAAAGTTTTTCATTTCCTGAACAGATTGTATAACATTTTTTTTCGAACAATTAAGTCAAGGCTTGGAGCCTGAATAAATATGATTGACAGGCTTTTGGATATTCTCTTTATTTAAAGTCTTCAATCAGTATTAACAATCCAAACACTCAGACACATTCATCCTAAAATAATTTAGTACATGATTTGTTGTTATGGTGAACTACTCCAGTAAAAATTATACCAGTGTATTCACAACTGAAGTTGTTTTTATTTCTCCTGATAAGGGCTCTCAGTTTTCCTGGAATTCTGCACTATTTCCTGCAATTTGATATCCGTTATACATCATGATTTGACAAATATGGGGCTAAGTGGTATCTTTTAAAAGTTGATCAGCAATCGAAAGTGATTGTGCAACAAATATAGTAAATATGTGGTTGAATTCTGTCACAAAGTGAAATCTGCTATATATTGGAAGATTTTTTAAATATATATTTGTATGTTTTATTAAATCATGAAATCATAATCGAGGTAAAATTACAATATTTACTACTTATTAAGACAGATCAGAGTTTATTGTAACAAAGAGCAATATTTTAAACAAATATAAGTTTTGCTAATATTGAAAGAAATTTGATGAAAATATTATGAAAGTTAATTGAAGTCGAAGAAAATGAGATTAAACTCCTAAATAAAATATTAGAGCAACATTATTACTTATTTCATAGCACTCTTTTCCTTGGATGTCCTGCAATTTCTTGAACCCTAATACTGAAAAAAAAAATCTCAAAATTTTCAGATTCTATTGTTTCTTTTAAGGAGAGCCCAACCTTGATCATAAAATGTGTGAGAGAAGAGAAAAAATAAGTTTAAGGCACTATGACACCAATTCCATCTTATTCTAGATACATATCTATTATTAGGTAGTTTTACTTGAAAAATACGAATTTGCCAACGGTTCCTGTGTACGACGAACCGGTGTTGAGTTATTCCATGGAAATGAACTTCAACGGGAACGCCCACTAAAATTTTCGAAAGAGTCCGACCGATCGACCTGTCAATCATTGTGACGTCATCGAAGGAAGGCTTTCCCAGCTGTGCAGCGGGACCCCTAGTTATTGTACACGTTCCTCGTGTAGTTGCTGTTTCGACCGAGCTCATCCTTAACGGATTTTTTAGATTTTTAAAGAGGTTTTGATCATGGCTGCAGCATCGTCATCAGCTGCGTCTGATTCTTCAGACTTTGAAGATTCAGGTTCTGAATATTATTCCAGCAATTCAATTTATTTACTTTGAATCCACACGTGCAACCACAATAGGCACTTCACGCTCCAAACATCAACAACACTCAGCAGCTTCCTTCCCGGACGTCATAATTGTCACGTGATATATACGAAACCAAATCTGGCTGACTTTTTGTGGGCGGGGCGAATTGGCTCAATTTTCAATATAAAACTGCCTTTGAACCTGATGTGGGATGTTTTTCGGGTAAAATTTTGATTGAATCGTAATAAGTAACCACTAAGCTAACGAATAAGTCAGCATCTTTGCTGTATTTCATGGGACCTTTAAACAAAATGGCAAAGGTTTGAAAGAAATCGGACAAGCAATAAGAAAGTTATAGCTGTTTTAAAATTGAGATCTGCAAGACTATACAAACATCAAATTGGCAACTGGGTTTATAAATTATGGCAAGTAATAAGGATAACTTTCCCATTGGCATCTAAAAAAAACCAGGGATTTGTGATTTTCTTCGAAGTACATCTCCCCCAACCCCCCCCCCTCCCAGGCAGTAATCAATACCTAGGTAGCATATTGTTTACTTTTAAATCCTAACGAAAGAAAATATAATTCAAGCAAAACTTTTGAAAAGAAAGAGCATTATCGCCATTTTATGTATTGGAGTAATTGGAAGAGTAGTCCTCACCCATGGAATTAAAAGAATTCTGTGCCTTTTTTTACATCACAAGGAAATCACCAATGTGGCCAATTTGAATTATAATGATTACCAATTTCTACAACTTTTAAGATATTCCTAACTTTCCTATTTTTTCCAATATCGTACAAACGTTCATCTATCTACTTGTCTGTTTTTTTTTTATTTTCCCTCAAAAAACCTTTTATTTTGGTAAGATTCCCCCTTTTAACTATCATGAAGAGACATGTCAGTCAAGAAACCATGTCAACATTTACTACCTCTGAACAAAAGAGGGCGACATACCACAATGGCAACAAATGACATGGATTCTACATGAACATGCACCATCTTGCAACTCTGATGCAGGACCAATCTACTGAAATTGAAAGAAACATCTAGCAAAGAGTACACATTCATTCTCTATTTCCTTTTGACGAAGAATCCCTCCTGCCAGGTTTTATCCCAGCATGGTAGCTTAGTGGTAAAGCGTCTGCATTATGAATGGGAAGGTCCCAGGTTTGAACCCCGGCTGAGTCATAACAAAGCTTTTTTGTTTTTAAATTAGACCTTCTGTCTTAATGTTTCATAAAGATTTGCTATGATTAAAGATGCACAATTTCTATAACAAGTTTACTACATGTATCAGCCAATCAAATAGAATGATTTCAGTAGCTTTAAACTGTTATTGGAAACTTGTTTTAAGAACAAGCTATATGAAATGGGGCCCAGGCCAGGCTTGGCGCTAAAGATATAATGGAGAAAGGGAGTGAGAACAGAACTTCATTCATTTCAAAAGTAACATTTGCTCCCCCTGTCTCACTATTAGTGGTCTGCATTGAACTCCTGGGTCCCGTCTTACAAAGAGTTACGATTGATCAAATCAACCACAACTATGGAGGGCCTGCTATGCCAACATAAATAATGCATATTTGTTCAAAATGTTTTCTATACAGATATATATTCACACATTCATCGTTTTTATGACAATTCAGTGTGCTCCACTTTACACTATGCCCTATGAAAAGAGAGAGAAGCACACTGAATTTTCAAGAAAACGATTGTACCAATCGAATATATACATCATATCTAGAAAATATCTTAACAAACGTGCAGTTAAGATGTTGACGTTGCTGGCTTTCAATAGTTGTGGTTGTGGTTGATCAATCGCAATTCTTTTTGCAGACGGGGCCTCCACCATGGATGAATTTGATGTTAATAATAGTATTACATTAATTGCCCTAAGGTTGTTCCTTACCTGCTAAGGGCTTGGTCAAGTTGAAAAACAGCAGCTTGAAGGACTGCCTGCGTGGGCGTTGAGTTGGGAGCGTGGTAGCGAGCTGAGAAGAGTGCAATGGCAGCGCCAGCACCATCTCGTAATGGCTGTAACAAAACAAACAATAGCATCTTGAAAGGTCAAGAAAATAGTCCTATATATGAACATGTATGTGGAGGAGTTCTACGTAAAACAATAATAATCTTAAAGATGTTGATATAACAGCAATGTTTTGGGGAAAGGTGATATAAGATCAAAATTTTGTAAATATCACCACAGAAATAATAAAAAAGTCATCAAAAGTATTACTATTTGTTACCCTCTTACATCATTTTTTCATAAGAAAATCCAACTATGATTCGAATACCAATATGTTTGGTTAGAAAAGATTAAGAATTGTCCTTATCAAAAGATAATTACGCTTATTTCATGACGTACACAATTAAAGAAAAATCCAATTTAATGCCCGCTTTCGGCAAAGTGTGTTAAAAGGGAAGCGCCACAATACAAGAAATCTGCACAAATTATGGTTTTGTACCATGGTACAATCAAAACCTCTTTCGAAAATACAAGCCTATATGTACATGTATGTATTCTTTTTTTCATGAATCATGAAGCCATTTTGATAGGATTGGGTCATTTTTCCTTATTTTAGTTCTTGATGCTGTTCATAATATTCACCAACTTGCATCATCAGGAGGTCTCAGTCCCAGGCAATTTTTTTTTTGGGGGGGAGATACTTTTCATAACTTCCTGCTTAAATCTCTCACATTGTATAAGCTTGAAAAATGCAATGAATGGGGATTTGCCGAGGCTCTTTTAAGAATTTCCAGGGCTCTTTTGAGCTTTTCAGGGGCTAAATCGCCCTGAGCCTCCATGTATTTGTTCCCCTGCTCAGTCCGCTCTCTGAGCACGCTCCAACTCATCTTGGAAATAAAGAAAGGGATTCTAAGAATAATCAATTACCGGTACACGTTCTTAACAGAAGGCTAATGACAATATGGCCCTGCATGTCATTTCATGTTGACATTTTTTTTCCAAGAATTTGAGAAAAAAAAAAAAAAGAGTATGAAGTTTGATCAAAATATTGTGATATATAATTGAAGTGCTCCTACAACCAATGTGTAGAGCCTGTTGTAATAATAAGAGATGGGTATCATTAATGGGATTCATCTGTCTTTGCAATAAATGCTTTCCTGTCGTCAAGGAAGTATATTAGAATTGCCTCCAATTTTGTCATAACAACTTCATGCTGCTCTCCGTACATACACATACTACATCGGTCATGACTCACATGTACATGAATATCACATCATCCTAATCATGGTTTCAAAAGTGCTGCTTAGAGGTTTGAAATAGCACGACATGAGTGTTTTAAAGTTTTTATAATGTACTTACAATCGGGGTTTCCACATTTTTAAAGTGGTACAAAACTATCTATGTATAACAGAAAAAAAATTTGCTCCCTTTTAAAACCAACTTTACTCTTGATAAGCCTAAAAAAAAGTACTTCAGTAGTACTAGTAAATAATGTATTCTTTTTAAAATGCTTACAAAGTTTTTATCTTTTTAAACTACAGTTATTTCACATTCAAACAGTATATGATTGTAAAATTGAAAGTTAATTTTCATGTTATTATCAAAATTAAACTTTGAAATGTTGGAAAAGATCATAATGCTCAATCAATGAACAATATAACCCAAATACAGTAATCGTAAAGATCCAGACTGGACACAAAAATGAAATTGACAAATCATATGTATCGAAAGCTTATTCACTACTACACACAAGGTTAATGCATTTTCAATGCTTGTCAGGTGAGTATTTTGCATTATAAAAATAACTCCATTTTGCTTTTAGTTCCAGTCTTGGTCTTTAAAGGGGAAGTTCACCCTGCAGAAAAGTTTGCTGTAAAAATAGCAGAAAAAATAACAAAAAATATTGGTGAAAGTTTGAGGAAAATCTGTCAAAGATTAAGAAAGTTATTCGAATTTCAAGTTTTGGATTGTGATGTCATAAACAAGCAGCTGCCCCATATGTTATGTAATATAAAACGCATGAATTTCATTTATTTAATGGTTCATGATTTTTGTTTTCTTTTCATGATCATGTGTGAAATGATTACGGTAGTCGATTGATATACAAAAGGTACAGTAAAAAACATTTTCAATTTTCTGAGAAAATGACAATTAATTGATTTTTTTTTACCAATTGCTAAGTAGGAATGCTGCTTGCATATGACGTCACAAATCAAATAAATAAAATCCTAACAACTTTTTAATTCTTTGATGGATTTTTCTCAAACCTTCGGCAAGATTTTTTCATTATATTTTCTGCTATTTTTACAACAAACTTTTTTTTCAAAGTTAACTTCCCCTCTAATGGGGTAAAGATCTGCATTTAAGAAGCAGAACAAACTTCCTTAAAAAAACCTGATGATTTCTAGGAAAATAAAATACAAAATCAATATAACATGGCACATGCTCACAACTCATAAAAATTTAAAAATTTTACAATTTCTAACCTTTGATGGACGATATCAAACTATGGAAGGATGATTTATTTAAGTGCAGGATTTTTAAAATTCAATTTCAAATCAATTTCTATAGCCTCAAACTTACAACGTTGTCCACCCCTTGCCCCAAGATGGCACTATATAAACTTAGTACTATCCCGGCATGCAGTGCAAAGTTGTATGGTGGTCTACATCGAATGGGATGATATCATCTTAATAATTTCAGGGAAGATTCATTTTAGCAAGAAAACTCAGAAATCTTGAACTCCATAATAAAATTTTGTTCATTTAAAGTTGTAAAATATGAATATATATATCACTTTTACGTATGCTGACATTGTTATTGTTGTACTGACATTGATATTGTTCAACTGCCCTACCTAAGTCAGCAAGATGACCATGCTTTCAGACGTGTATAAAATCTATGTGCAAAGTTGTATGGTGGTCTACATCGAATGGGATGATATCATCTTAATAATTTCAGGGAAGATTCATTTTAGCAAGAAAACTCAGAAATCTTGCACTCCATAATAAAATTTTGTTCATTTAAAGTTGGAAAATATGAATATATTTCACTTTTATGTATACTGACATTGTTATTGTTGTACTGACATTGATATTGTTCAACTGCCCTACCTGAGTCAGCAAGATGGCCATGCTTTCAGACGTGTATAAAATCTATGTCTTTGTTTTTTTTACACTTATTCCTTTCTCTTGCTATTCGTTCAATATCAACAATGTAAAACATGTATAAAACAACATCATGAGAAGTTTTAAATATGAATAGTGATATTTTTTATAGGTGCATCAAGTTCCAGTGGTATTACTTAGCTAAAATGCAAAAATGACTGTCATGATCCAACACTATATTTATCCCTTTTTTTATCTCCACCTACATGTAATAACTGATCCGACTCTGATGTTCATTCTGAGAGCATCACTTGCCCATTTCGTATTAAAGGTCTCAATTCTTTTCTGATCACCTATCAAACATTGGTGTCATCATTAATTATCAAACATAACTTACCAGGACTGTGAATTTTTCTGATAATAACTCTCGGCTAACTGGTTCCTCGGTGGGGTTAAAGTTTAACAATCCTTCTCGAACTCTCAATTCCTAGAGTCAAATCAGGAAATATTAAAAAAATAATAATTACTGCATATATAATTGGTATATGAATTAAGTTAGAGCTATATTTGGTTATTTAGAGAATCATAAATTTCCAAGTATCAATCTTAAAGTTCAAAGTTCATAAAGTTCATTATGTTGCAGAATATTAAAACATATTCAAAATATTATTGTACATGCATGCTTGGAGAAATAGCGAAGAAAATAAACAAAATCAGTAACAAAGTTTTGAGGAATACTGCTTTAACTCTGGTATATTGGAATACACATACTTTATAAATTGCTCTTCTCGTTTTACATTACAGAACACCCATACTTCTCCAAAAATAAATATATCTATAACAACAGAAGTACAGGTGATCCGAGGCTTAGTAGGGTCTGTCTTTACATGTAGTACGGTACACTCTTGGAACTACAAAAAAAAATCTATTCAACTTGGGCAAAAATGTGTCTTTTGGTAAAATATAAACAATATATGCAATCTGATATAAAGATTTTTTTTTCTTTAGGCTATTATTCAACTTTGAGGGAGTAGACTTTAATTTGTGTATCAATCTCTTGGAACCAAAATAAGTTAATATCTCTTTTTTATTTATAAACAACTCAATCTATTATGATTTCTTTTTTATTCATCTGGACTATTATTCAACTTTGAGGAAGTAGACTTCCACCTAATAGAGTAAAAAATAATAATTATGTCCTCTTAAAAAAAAACAGATTTAAAAAATAAATGTTGTATTTCACCTTTTGAAGTCTTGTTCGAATAATTTGATTTTTAAAGAAAAGAGTAATAAGCACTCGATGATTTTGCCTTATTTAATGTATTGTAACACTGTCTGGGCGAACACATATCACACCGGGCTCCTTGGATTGTTAAAATTACAAAAGAAGATTGTTAAAATATGTTGCATGTCTGATTTTAATGCTCCCTCAAAACCACTTTAAAAAAACTTAATTTCCTAAATGTATATCAGTTGAATCAATATTGTATGGCATTAACGGTTTTTAAACATAAACAAAATAAAGTACCGTATAATCTTGCCTCTATGATCAAAGGTAAAATATTGATCCACAGTTATAACACTAGAAATCCTGAAAATTATTATGTTGAAGAATGAAAAATACAGCATCTTCCTTTTCTTTTAAATTCAAAGGACCTTGAATTTGGAATTCTCTTCCCCATACAATCAAACTGATTTCATATTTAAATTTCTTTAAATCCAAGCTGAAAAACTTTCTTTTCAACCATCCAACATCTTAATTTGATTTATCCCATCATATTTCCTAATTGTTGTATGTTTATTTTATCAGTACAAGTCTTGAATTTTATATTTTACTGTCCATAGGGACTGCCTCGACAGCAGCTTTTGCAGCTTCCCATTTCATGTTCATTTTTATGCATGTACTGTAAATATCCTTGTACAATCTTATCCTTTAAAAAAAATTTTACTTGCATCTTACTATGTATCTTTGGGTGTGTTTATGCTTCCATTGCGAGGACAGAATCAGCGTTTTCAAACGTCGATTCAAAACGCCGATCGTAAACGTGGTTCTGGGAGTGCTGTTTATGCTTAACTTTTCAGAGGCGAAATCACGATCTCCAGCTGGCTTCGCATCGTAATTTTCGTTGAGCAGGAAAGCGAGGTCAAATTGGGCGCGCCCTTTTTCGAAAGTTTTTTTTCTGAGTGTTGTTATGGGGAAGGTAATTCGACTGTTATGTAAACATCGAACAATTTCCGATATTTTAGTCATTGCATGGAGCTTCTTGATATAGCCATATAAATTCCACCATGGTGAGCATAATAGTAAGAAAAAATAAAGAATATTAAGTATACAAAATAATAAAATATCAATTTGTTTATGCTACTGGGGCATCTGGCGATGTCTCCTCATTATAACTCATGTTCCAGGATTTTTTGGTGTAAATCCCTCAACCTTCATCGTGATGACAAATTGGAAGAGTAATACTAGTAATAGTACTACACATGCAAAACAAGGGAGATGAGAGGTAATTCCGTCGAGGTAACATGCGACCATGGAGCAAATTAAGCGACTGTATTTGCCCGCGGATTTTCATCTCACCGGAAGCATGTACCAAATGACGTCATTTAAACACGTTTACGATCGTGGTTCTGTTAATACTCTCCCAGAAAGCCTGATTCTGGTCAAACGACGTTTACAAACGCACCTTTTTGTGAGTTTACGATCGGCGTTTTGAAACAGCGTTTAAATTAGTCTAGTTCTAGACGATATTAAACGAATTTATTTGCACCGATATATACGTTCTATTCCGTGCGTACGCCCAGCCGAGTGTGCGCGCAAAACCGAGAACCTGTACTCCGAGGAAATATCGTCTAGATCAGTTGCTCAGCGGTGACGTCAGAGGTCAAAGGTCAACGGACGAGTGCTCATGAATATGCATGAGTTACTTGTCAATCTCGCTGCGCCGAACAGTGCAACGTTGTTTACGTTTTGCACACTCGTTATCAGCTGTGTGCATACATTGTGCACGTGGGATTGATGTAGTAGATCTATGCAGCGCAGGGACGTGAGCGTCCGTGATCTATGTGATGTGAATACATGTACATGTATCATACGACAGTTTAAGATAGTTCATTACTTTTAAGGCTACAAATAGACATTTCATTGTTGGGAAATTACTGTTACATGCATAATAGTTATTTCACTCTATGTGCATATCTTGGTTAAATCTGTGGGTATGATGTTACCATCATGATATATGAAAGAAGGTGCTAATGTACCAAATTTCAAACTTCAAAACAATACAGACAGTTTTTCCACTTTACTCAGATGGAATAATTAATGTACATGTTTGAATGATATATTTTATATTCTTCTTCATCTACACATGTAATTACATAAAGGCATTTTGTCTTAGTATGGGTATTGAAAATTTAGACTCATACAATGTAATTAAAGTCTCATTCTTGTGAATGGATCACATCACGGTACATTTTACTGTGGGCACTTGTAAATATATCATTTTCAAAGTCTTCTTCACATATTTCACTGTCAAAGACATGGGTGTCGATCACCGGGCGGGGGGGGGGGGGGGATGGGGGGATATATCCCCCCTAATATTTCAAGTGGGGGATGGCCTGTATTATCATCCCCCCAATAATTTAGGGTAGAAAAATTAAATAATGATGATCAAAAATGAAAAAGTATGATCATGATAATTATAGTGATGATTATAGTATGCCATCAATCAGTTTGTTTCCGTCGCAATGTGTGTATATTGTTATTAAATAAGAACATTCTTTTCCAGGACTTTAAAACAGATGGGTGGAGGTTCAAGATGACAAAAATTTAAATGTTTATGTATATGATATTTTTTAACACATGACATAAAAGGACCCCGATGAACTAAAAACAACTTTTGTTGATAGGGTGTTCTATCCCACCAGGCATTGGTGAATAAATACATTTTAATAAATCAATTAATTCAAAAGGGTGGGAAAATAAACGGGTGGAAAAATAAACGGGAGTAAACAGGGAAAACCCCATGGACGTAAATCCCAGAGGGCCGCAATTTTGAAAAAGTACAAATAACTTTTCTCAGATTTACCCCTCCCCACATCCAAGTGCATGATGTTTGTTCCATTTAATCTACAACCCTTTTGAATATCATTTCATTTTTGAAGTTATGTAAAATAAGTAAATCGCCAGGGATCGCTGTCATAAAAAGTTATTTGCAATGAGGTCTGACATGAGGCGAAAGATTTTCGGACATTATTGAGACTACCTGAAATAGATGTTGTTCTATTTCACCTTTTTCTTATTCATTCCCAGAAAATTCAGAGAAAAAGAAAAATACCTTTGCGTTTCTATAGAGTATAGGCTTATCACTTCATTTATTTGCCTGGTTATACACACTCTACCGATGTATGTCATGGTAGTTATATATTAAGTTCGGCATTCAGTAACTTGAACAAGAAAATATACCAAAAGCAAGATGTGCACAAAACGAAAGTCACCCCTACTTGTATATCCAAATACCTTGACTTGAACGATAACTTTTGGTCAATAATATTTTGCAGGAGAGCATCGATGTCCTCATTATCTATCTATGTGGAAATGAGGTGCCTATAGTCATGAAAGAGTGAGCCCACATCAAATGCAAAAATTTCACTTTAAAAAAAGTCATAATGGTCGTTTGGTGATCAGTATCTCATATATGGTGCCTTTGTTGTATGCGGTTGGATGTAATTGATATTAAAACATTTTATCATGTGACCCCATCAGATACCTCTCATGAAAATATTGAGGTTCAGTGAGCTCAATATAATATGATCATATTTTTACAATTTTTTTAATAAGTGAAATCAATTGATGGTTTCAGAAAGAATAATCATTCATTCTCTCTAAAGCGGATATGAGGATATGAACATCGGATGTTTTTTTCATGTTATTCTTGTTATTGTTATGGACTTGAATAACTAAACTTGATTATTTTTTTCTTATTTTGGCAAAAAGAAATATCTTTTGAGTTTGGAAAGGGATGGCAGTTTTACATTCTATATGAGCACACTCATGCGGTACGTAAATTTCATTTTAACACATAATGTATATTAGCTGATATTACACACTGATGGTTCAAGAAAATGTTGGAGAAATATCATAACATGACAGTTGAGTTTTGATTGTTTTAATGTTTGTTTTTGTTTCATGTTAAAATCCAGGGTTAAAATCGTCTAAGGAATGACGGTAAGCCCGATGGCACACGAGAAGCCACACAGTTTGTAATTTGTGCTAGTCTTATATTTTTTGTCCGAATGTGCATTTTATCATGATCATGCATTAAGAAGAAAAAAGATATTGCCAGTCGGGTTAGATTTAAGAGAGAAGTTGTATACATCATGCTCAATAAACATATCACTTTGTACATGGTCCAGACAATTTTTGTCATTTTTCTTTCGTATGGGTTTATAATAAGCTTACTTGTAACACAAATTGAATTTAAAAAAAAATTATATAAGTAAAGTACACTGCAACAATCCCCTACTTTTCCCCTACGTCCAGTGAAGAAACGCTAGTTCATGCTTTTTGCATTAAGCAATTTCCAAGAACACCATGCATATCAACCACTCTCAAATGTCCTAACTTGTAATTTTAGTGGGGGTAATGTTGAAAGATCCCCATCCACAAGAACATTTGTGTCAATCACCCCCCCCCCCCCAACCAAGCATACCGATCGACACCCATGGTCAGAGAGTATGACAAAAAGGGTTGAGAAGTACATGTACTTTGTACAGATTAGTACAGAGCTGTGAAAGGGATAAGGAAAACAGAATAAAAATCATTATTGATTTTTAAAAGTAGATTAATCTCACAAATGTGGATTTTGATGCGTGCATTAGATTTTGGAAGAAAATCTTTACAATTGTCCTTGGAACTTTTAGTTTATTTATTTACTTTACATGAACATGTAGATAATGCGTACAATTATTTTTGTTGTTCAGCTACATTATTATCTAGCTACAGGTAGCCAGGAAATGATATTGCCAATGATGTACATGAAGCCTCTTCGATAAAGACCCTGACCGGTGTAAAAACAATCATATATTAAAATAAAGGTAATGATTCTTCCAATAGTTAAAAATATTAAATAAAAATCAAAGAAACTACTCCTCCAAAGTACGCTTCGATTGAGCACCCCCATGTCGCCTGGAAATGATGACGTCACGTTGTGTCAGGAGGGTTGTGGTTCCATAGGTTTGTGTACAAAAGCATTGGGTATTTTCTTCCATTTCCATGTTATGAATCCATTTTTTTTTCGTTTTCAGATGAAAATGGCACTCAAAATTATTCACTGTTCAAATTGTTGTAAACCTACAACTATTCACTACTTTTTTGTGATTTCTTTGTTTGGCTCTTATTGGGCCTAAATTGCTATGTCAGGAAAAGTTATTATACATAATCTAAATGCAGATAGAATTGAAATTTGCGCCAAGTAAGCAGGAAATAAATATGGCAAAAACTAGTTCAAAACTGTAGATTTCATAAATTCAAGCTTGTGGGTAAAAATATATGTGATATCCCTCTGTGATAGAAGTGAAGAGAATGAAATGCGTTATCTGGAAAGCAAAAAAAATCACCCAGTGTTTCTGTGTACAAACCTATGGAATCACGACGCTTCTTACACAACGTGACGTTAGGGTCTCGAGGCAAGTGAAAAGCACAATAAAGCCTATTTTCTAAGCGGGGTTCGAAGCCCGATAATTGGAATATTCTTAAGCAAAATACTCAGCTGGGAAGCGGTGAAAATTAATATAGCATACCTTGCTGTATTTAGTAGCTTATAAGCTTTCGATTGGTATATAATTTATGAATTTCATTTTCGGGTCCGGTCTGGATCTATAAATAAAGGCATCTTTTCTCATTACCTTTGAAGTACAGTATTTATGAAATATATTTTTTGCAGCCATTATGAAAGAGCATTATGTTCAGATCTACATGTACCTTGCCAGTTAATTAAATTGCTAGTAACTATTCCATTGCAGTGTAACTTTTACATGTAGTTTGCATAGGCGGATCCAGCTTTTGGCGAAAGGGGGGGGGGGGGGACCGCCGAGCGGCGCACATATTTTTGCACTATAAATGAAAATGAAAAGGGGAAAAGTCAAATTCAATTCAAATTCAAATTCATTTATTTCACTTCCATCAAACAAAAACAAATTGTATACCATATATAAACATAAATATTTGTATCCGTTGCAAACAAAATTAATAATACATATGTTGTGAAAAAAAACACTTAGACGATTTGGGCAACACATTGTAGATTTTAAATATATATACTATTTTTCAATAGAAATTAAATTAAGATGGAAATGGAGGAACCCACTAAAAAGCAATGCTGGTACAATGTGGGCCCCTCAAGAAATAGATAACACAACAAATAACAAAATAACAAAGTATAAATACAGATAATCAAATGAGAAAAGAATGAATAAAGGAGAGGGAAATACTCACAAAATAAATACAAAGTAATAAAAAATATACAGTTTGGTGAAGGACAAAACAACCCGTCCTAAAAATATCTACCCTTCCCACCCCCCCCCCCCCAGAAAAAGAGAAGAAAAAAAGGGGGAGAATGCCCTGAGAAGATGGATGGGTGCTGCTGTACGTAGGAAGGCGGATAAGCGGAGAGGAGAAAATAGAGGAGAGGATAGACACAATAATGAGCACATCTGAGAAGGACTTGTGTCAGTTTTTTTTTTTTTTTTAAGAAACAAAGGATAATAATTATTTTATGTTTTAATTGTAGTTTAAAGTAATAATGATGACTTGACAGAAGTCTGACCCTGTCAAATGCTCTTTTCAAAATGTAGGATTTCCAGTCATGCCATTTTGCATGACCACACGCAGATAATATTTCCGGGGGGGGGGGGGGGGCAAATCTCGAACATATTTTTGAAAAATAAAAACGGACCGAGCTGCTCATGTGGCGATTATTATTTTTTTATAAAGTGTAATAAAAGTATTTGGTACACATCTCACATTTGCACATTTTTCATAGTTTTCATGAAATGTTAAGGGAAAAAATGTGTTTTCACAACAACTGATCGGGAATTTGCCCCCCCCCCCTCCCCCCTTGCTGCGTACAACCATTCCCTGAAGTCCACTTAAACATATATCATTACAACATAAACTATACATGAATTTAGACATATAATCTTTCTTAGACATATATAGAGAGAGATTGAAAAACTTATTAAAGAAAGAAACAAGCAAAAAGTAACACAAAATCTCGTGTACTAACCCTTTTATTGCGATGAGGCCGATACTTGTGTATATTAATTGAGATGCAATTTTTTTACTATATATACACAGGGGCGTCAATCTTTTTTTCACATTGGGGGGGGGGAATCATGAATCAACTTTCCAACGGCGCTCGATCACACAAAACAAACAAACTCACACACACTCATATATATATATATATAACTGAAATTTTTTAGTAAACTGACCTGAAAATAGGAAAAAGGTGCCTTTTAAAGACTGTTTGTAGTAACTCATGAGGAGAATACATATCTCACTACACAGATAATGCGAGTGCCGAGGGCGAGCTGAAATTTCTTTATATTCTGACCAGAAAGCTTGATATCCTCTGCATTTTGGTACCTATGATTAAGATGGGTATCTAAAAAAGACAAAACATGCGAGCGCAAAGCGCGAGCTTAAAATTTTGATATTTCGATCTGAAAAAAAATGACAGTTTAATGGACGTTTTTAATAAAGAACAAGATTATATCCAACAAAAGATTATTGCGAATCGAAGCGGGACTTCTTTTGAGGCTTAGAACTGAGAACGGGACATTCTATTCACCTATTTAATGATGAAAAGTGTGGGGTTTTGCTACAGAAATGGTGCGAGCGCGAAGCGCGAGCTGAAAATTTTTGTATTCCAATCTGAAAAGCGGACAATTTGAGCACGATTTTAAACAAAGAACGAGTTGTGTAGCTCAATATCGCTTGCTGATTTCTGTGTAACATTACTATCTTATTTTATTTTTGTACATGCGGAATTATTGGAGGAGGGGGGGGGGGCAAAACGATATGTTTGCCCCCCAATCATTTCTATTGGTGGGGCGAAGGACTATCTTGGCCCCCTGACGAGCTTGAAAAAATAGCCTTTTTTGCCCCCTGACGAGCTTGAAGACCTTTATTGCCCCCCCCCCCCTGACGAGCTTGAAGACCTTTTTTTGTTTTGCTTGTCAATTTTTTTTCCAGGTACGAAGTCCTTTATTTGTGATTGAAGACTTTTTTCTTGCTTGTCAATTTTTTTGGCGGACGGTTTTGCCCCCCCCCCCTGTGGAAAATTGTAGGTACGCCACTGTTTAAAGTGCTATACTGTACGTACAAATATGACCGACTTGTGAGTTTTGTTTTGGTCATGGTTCTTTAGGATTTTTTTTGTTCCAGAGAGAGTTTACTCAGTCCACTTCAATATATGCAAAAGGGAGACAATTACTGTATTCTTGTTCTACTGCAAATTCCAATTATTGTTTGGTCAGCCATATTATGAAAGAACAGTACATTTCAGACCAAACTTGCCAGTTAAAGGACAAGTCCACCCCAACAAGCTGACTTGAATAGATAAAGAAAAATCAAACAAACATAACTCTGAAAATTTCATCAAAATTGGATGTAAAATAAGAAAGTTATAACAATTTCAAGTTTCGCTTAATTTTTCAAAACAGTTATATGCACATCTTAGTCAGCATGCAAATGTGGGGACCGATGACATCATTCACTTACTATTTCTTTTGTATTTTATTTTATGAAATATGAAATATTTTGATTTTCTCGTCATTGTCTGTTAACAAAGTTTCATTCCTCCCTGAACACATGTAATTCCATTATTCTAACATTTTGTGGTTCGAGCAAAGGGGTACTAATATTGTCGAATTCGTAAAAATTGAAATAGTGTATTATTCAAACAAAAACAAAAGAAATAGTGAGTGAGTGACATCATCGTCTCTCTCATTTGCATATCACCGAGTTGAGTATAGAACTGTTTTGTGAAAAATAAGCCAAATTTTAAAATGTCATAACTTTCTTATTTTACATCCGATTTTGATGAAATTTTCACCATTATTCATGTTTGATTTGTCTCTATTTATTCAAATCATTTTTTTTCTGGGGTGGACTTGACCTTTAATGACTTTGCCATTATTTTCCTGCTATATATTACTGTCATGCGAACAAAAGAAGCAACTCTGTGGAACAAGTTTATGAGGAAATGTGTAAAATTGTCATTGTCATTTTACATGTGGAAATATAGAATTTCTTGCTTTTTAAGTGACTCCATTTATGAAACTTGGGGCCACGTGACTTCAATTAAACTGGCATCATGAAGAAATTACATAATTAACCCAAATCAAGGGGAGTGTCAATTTTGAAGGATATAAAGTCGCTACCCTCTTTCCATATATACCCAGTAGATATATTCAAGAAGACATCGTGGCCTCGGAGGAAACTTTCGAGAGCTAGCTTTGTTCTGTAGGATCTTCAAAGTCGTTGTTCCCAACTGTTTGGAAATATGCAGGATGGAATAGAATGACGTTAATTTCCCGTCGCCATCACACCATATATGAAAAAAAACGAAGATAAGTGATCAAGACTTGTCTGATTTGGTAAACACGCAAGAAACTGAATTTGGAAACCGCGCGCTGTATAATTATGTATAGGCCTACACAATACAACCAGGGAGTTGGGAGTCTCCCTAATACAACAGCACGGCAGACGGTACAGTACACAAGTCTATGGCTTATGTTGTGCTGCTTTGTGCGATCCGATTGATTATGTAATCCATATACGATAGTCTACGCTCAAAAACCTTATTGTAGGTATCAGGGGAAACATACACGATGCGATTCATTTATGATGTTTTTGTGTGTTTAATTTGATTTCTTTTATAATTATTTACAACGAAAAGTCCTTTCTTAGGTAATTAATATTCATTTTATCGGTAGATCACACCATATTTCTCAACCCAGTAATCTTCCCTGCTGTTAACAAAGACTAACAGCTGAACGGGAGGCGTGTCCACTTTTAACGACTTTCCCTCAAAAATCTGAGGGAGTGACGTCACCGCTGAGCAACTGATCTAGACGATATTTCCTCGGAGTACAGGTTCTCGGTTTTGCGCGCACACTCGGCTGGGCGTACGCACGGAATAGAACGTATATATCGGTGCAAATAAATTCGTTTAATATCGTCTAGAACTAGACTACGTTTAAATGAAAGTAAGCATGGACGCAACCGTGTATTGGACTAATCACGTTTGGAAACGCTGATTCTGGCCTGAAAAGTGGAAGCATAAACACGGCCTTTGTTTCTTTATGTATTTTTGTTATTTTTTATATGCTCAATGTATTTTAATGGACTTAATAAATTAATGAAAAATGAAAATAAATGAAGTAAGCAACTATCAATGGCGGAAGAGAAATGCTGTATTTCAACATCTTTCTGTGATAAAAACACATGAGCACACTACCCGCCCTTTCACACGGTATCAAAATCAGTGAAAAATAATTCTAATGACGAATTTTTAGCACGTGAGAAACCAAACTAGAATCACGAACGCTAATCACAATCACAAATTCAAATTCTACTCCGGAGGTGAATTCCAGTTAAGTTTCACTCAAATTACGGTGCAAATTTTACGTCTGAAAGGCTTAACCTCCAAAACATCTTTTGGGGGCGGAGCTTACATGACCTTTCAAGCACTTCCGTAGATAATACAAATGTCATGCACTCATTGTAATTTGTATTTGCGATGCAGTGCTTTGATTGACAAGTCATCAAGGACACAATACCGCCTTCGCTCAGGAATTCGAATTCAAATCACAGTTTTCGAGTGAACGTGTGAATGGTACAATGATTCTACAAACGAATTGCAATCGTCATTACAATGATGATTCAAGATTCTTGTGTGAAAAGGCCCTATATTATCGTCAGCTGAGAACCAGAAGGATGCTATTGCAGATTAACCCTTTCAACGCCTACTTCGCACTGATGCACGATCGGTGCCGCGTGAACTTCGCATTTCACGCTCAAACATTCAGTCCATTGTATTTGTGCGAATTGTCTTGATTTCCCCGGAGGTGGCGGTTTTTGTTCAGCTCTTGTTATTATCCACTCACAAGGCTTTCGTATGCGGTCGTTTTCACTATAGATTTACATTGCAAATTTTGGAGAAAAACACGTTTTTTTACAGCTCTTTTAGTATTGCCATCATGGTTCCGAGGAGGTTATTTTCCGTAGATGAAGCTCATGAACTTATACTGGCTGGCTCTTCGGAGTCACCTGCGTTTGTCACAGATTCAGATTCGGAGTCGGAGCATGATGAGCCCACGTCATCTCAACGCAGTCCCACCCATAGCAATACAGGTGGTGAGTTGGATATCGATGAAGATGAACAGTTTACTCAAGATTCGGACAGTGAGATTGAGGATGATGATGAACAAGAACATTCCTTCCTTTCTTTCTGACTTTGGTTTGTTCTTTCTTTTTTTCTTCCTCTCATCTATCACTTTTACTTTACCTTTTCTTTCTTTCGTTTTTATTGCTTGCTTCCTTTCTTTCCTTCCTTCCTTCTTTGTGTCTTTCCTTCATTATTTGCCTTCCTTCTATCTATCATTTTACTTTTTTTATTTCTTCCTTATTTTTTACTTATTTCCCTTCCTTCTTACAATCACTCCTTTCATCTATCCTTTTACCCTTTTTTTTGTTTGCTTCCTTCTTTCTTTCCTTTATCCATTTCCGTTGCTCTTTCTTTTTTTTTCTTCCTTCTATCTATCAATTAAGTTACATTTTCTTTCTTTTATATTTCTTCTTTCCTTTCTTTCTGTTTTTGTTCTTTACTTATCCTTTAATACTGTCTTAATGTCTTTCGTTCAATCTTTCTTTTTTTCTGGGGGGGGGTAACAAGAAAAGACATAAAAATAAACTCTTCTCTTTTTAGAATGTTTTTCTGTATTTTGGGGACTAATAAATTTTAGGTTTGGACCCGTTAAAAAATGGAAAACCGGGTATCTACTGGTCCGACATGAACAGGTTGGACCGTTAGAAAAAAAGGGTCAGCGTGGAGCCCTGCAACTGGCTCCCATAACATGAATGATGTTTCACGATCTTGACCTGGTTGATAAGTATTTGGTATTATCTAAGATGCCAAAGAATAAAAAAATCAATAAATGCACTCAAGGCCCTTCTCAGAGAAAAGAGACAGGATATAGATACAATAGTTCATTGGGTCGCATGGTCATGTACTCTGAATAGGGGGCAGGATATGAGTACAATAAGACACACTTCTCACCCTATTCATTTTTTTTCTTTTCTCCTTGATTACTATTTTTCTTTAGAAACATGGTATATGTTTGGTATCAATGGAAAGCTTATGATCCACTCTATAAGGACAGTGTTTTATGTGAACACATGGTTATGGAGATTCTTATACACTAGGCTTTGAACATCCCTTACCATAATAGAATCATCTTTCTATGAAATTATGGATTATATACCAACTTTTTATCATTATTTCCCAAAAAAATTGATACAGTTGAAAAGCCTGTGAAATTTTCTACAACTTTGCTGTGAAGCATTTTCCCTCAAAATGTTGGAGTAAAAAGTTATAGCAAGTTGAAGTAAGCAAGTGTATTTTGTTTACTTCTCCTGATGCCTCCTTGAAAACAATTCTCGCTACCCCAAATAGCGATTTCGCAGAGATCCGGGAAAATCCCTGTAATGCGCATTGCATTATGGGATAGCTTTTCGGTATTACAACTTCCTGTTCGGAAGTCCAATGCACTGTTTTGCCATTCAGATCAACAGTGCCGTCACGCACAACAACACAACGTCGCTTTCGCTCGGAAAGTTCGTGATCACAACCCTCTCTTTTACGATACAGTTTAACGGCCTTTTCTGCTAAAGTCATTAATTCTGCCCGACGCTTTCCATTGCACGGTATTCCTCTGTCAGTTAAGATTTTTTTTCAGTTCCGAAACTGATTTTTTATCCATTTTGTGGACGACGAAAAATTGAACGGAATGAATGCTGTATATATTTAGCGTCTAGTCGAATACGATCGTGATGTCAGGCCGGTAGCTAAATGCAAAATTTTAAGATATTCATTTTTTGTTTACTTTTTTATAACCAAATAAAAACATTAATAAAAATTATTTTCACATAAAATGTATTTTTTATTTTTATCTATAATTCAAATGGAATCAAAACTGACCAAATTAAATAAAAAGTATTATAATTTGTACATGTTACGCTGATTGGCATCGATTTCAGCGTGGTGGAAAACTCAGTATCGCGAACCTCGCGCGAGCATGACTCTGAACCGGAAGTGGTGATGATGACCCGACGGAGTGAAAATTATCTCGTCTCGCGCATTATGAGATTTTTGTTCCTATTTGGGGTAGCGAGAATTCAGCACAGAGGGGGTTCATGGCCCAGCACACAAAGAGTTAAGATGTTCTGTTGAGAACCAAAAGAGCACTATTACCATTGACTTGGTACAACAAAAAGCCGCCTCCTAGTTCTCAACAGAACATCTTTCAGCTCCAATAACACCCTTATGGCTCTCAACTGACGATGTGATCTTTGGAAACAGGTATATTTCACAAAACCTTATTAAACAGTACCAGTAAAAAAAATACTGCAAAAAAGAACAGTCGGCTGTTCTCTCTGATATAAAGAACTAGAATGATGCATCCAATGAAGAAATAATCCTTTTTTGCAAATTATAGTATCAGATTATCCATGGATACTTGCTTCTAATATTCTAGCTTCATACATGTATGAGTCATATTACAAGCTTATGATTTTTTAAAGATAAATGCCAGTCGTTGTTATGATCTCAAAATGAGTTCAAACAGAATCCAATAAAAATGTCCACCCAAGTGTATGTATGTATGAACAAAAAAAATCTGTGCCAAATGGCTCTAGAAGAAAATGTGTAATTGCTAAGATATGAGCAAAATAAGCAAGGAATACCATCAAATGTCGGGTATTTTTCCAAGCAATATATTACACTGTTCCAAATGCCTTTTTGTGTTAATGATCATCAGAATTATCGAATTTTAGCAAAGATTTCATGATTTCACAAAGATACATGTAAGTATATATTAATGTACAAGATGTACATGTAGATCAATGGTTGTGACCATGAACCTTTATTTAAAAGACTTTGTCACGAAATATTCGTTTGCTGTGACTACTTTCTTTTACCTTTAAGGATGAAAACACATACCTATAAATGACATCAAAATATAAATAGTTTTGGCTGGCATCTTGGAAAAATCTGTATTTTGAACAATTTTTAAGCATTATGAAGCACATGAGAGTGCATAATAGCATAACATGGTTCTACCACCGCATACTATGGCGGGTCCATGATATGGCATACTGTAAGCACCTCGCTACCTCTGCATGTGAATGGGGGAAATTACAGCTTCGTAGTATCAAATGGCACTGCACCGCCCATACAGACTGTGTCTCATTCCAGTGCTAATTCAACGTGACATAATGAAGAAGTGGTCCCAACAGTCTATAGTGAGTCTGTCCGATAAAGGGAAGAGGGGGGGGGGGGTTAAAGGAGAGTGCCAGCTCTCAAGAGGGATTTGTGTTTGCATGTTGTGAGTCATAAGATGGATAGTAGTATTTCATGAATTTATGATATTTTTCAAATGCCAAAATGAAGATGACGGCAATAGTAATAATGGTGATGACGACGATGATGATGATGATAATGATAAAAATGATGATAAAAAAAATGGTGATGAAGAAGATGATAATGATGGTGATGGTGAGGATGATAATGATGACGATAATGATGATGATGATGATGATGATGATGATGATGATGATGACGATGATGGTGGTGGTAGCGGCAGATTGGTGGTGAAGGTGGTACTGGTGAAAGGAGGAGGAAGATGCATATAAAACAATGAGTGAGTATGATGGTAATGGTGGTAGTTGTTATAAGAGAATAAAGAGGAGGAGAAGGATTCTGATGATTATAGTATTGCAGAAGATGGTGGTGGTGATGGTGATAAGGAAGACAATTATCTTGAAGATGATGATGATGATAATAACGATGATATTTTCACTTTTTTACACTGAAACTACTCATTTCTTCAATATATTTTTGCACTAGTTAGTAAAAACTTTGACAGAAATTTTACACACATTGAAAAGACAAAATGAAATGTAAATCTTCATGTACAGACCCAAGTACCGCTAACTAGTTCTTTCCAAATAAAAATGCATTGCATCTGACCGAAAAAAAAAAAAAATGTACATCACGTGCATAATGGAAAAATCAATTTGGCCGATATGCTTCTACGAAAAGCCCCTTTCAGACTGCTTAATATTGTGTAGACCAAAACAAACACAATTTAAAAAAAATTGTGCATTTCAATACACAAGCTAGTGTCACAATGTCATATGCAAAATGGGATTTGCAAGCTTGTACTTCTGAACTTATCCTTCACTTTTAGGGATCATTTTCAATAATGTTTCAGTGAAAAAATTCAAATAAAACCACAAACATTAAGACTGGAAATATTTGAAGTGTGAAGGGAGCTTTGAAGGAAGACCACAGGAGACAGAGGACTGGTAATTGATTGAGGCCTGGAAAGAGGTTAGAAAATATCAGATCTCCATTCGTTACGGAAGTAATAGGGAGAATTCATTGTATTGTGACCATTAAATCATTAAGAGCCGTCTTCTAGATGCTGATGAAAAAAAATATTCTGTAGGAATCGATCCATCATATTAATTCTCTTTCCACTACTATACAGGTCTACAGGTCTATCCGTATGATGTCAAAACACCATCTTGAATGATATTATTATGTAATCTGTTATGTTGTAAAGGAATACATGTAAATGTAAAGAGGCACATGACGTGATTGATTTCAGATAAGTCGAAGTATGCAATGGTATACTAAATAGGTTCATTATTGCGGACTGAAATAATCGCTAGAGGGTATTCATTTGTCTCGCAATCTACTATGGTCAACAAGGAAATTCATGATCACTCTCGCAAAAAGTGTTCACTAGCTTTCTAGGAAATTCGTGATTACTCTCGCAAAAAGTGTTCACTAGCTTACAAGCTCGGACACCACCCTACACCAACAGCTTGTGCACCCCAAAGACCCCATCCCTGATCACAGACATGATGGCGTAGTATACAACATTCTTTGCCAGGGATGTGACGGGTCTTACATCGGTGAAACAGCCCGACCGATAGTTGAACGCATTTCTGAACACAAGCGCGATGTTCGGTTACAGCGAACCGACACATCCGCGGTGGCAGAACATGCTTGGGAGAAGCAACACCACCCAGATTGGGAGGGTGTACATTGCGTTGCCAAAGAGAGACATTGGTATACACGCAGGATTAAGGAGGCTATTAGTATACGTCTTTGTCCTAACAACTTCAACAGAGACAGCGGGATCGACATCCTCAATTTCCTCAATTTATGAATTGTCTTTAACCTACATGTAATAATGTTATGGTGTGGAAATGAGAATGATGCTTTAGAAGGTGTATTTTGATATTTTACCTGAAATATCTTGTTGGGAAGCAGACCAATATAAAAGTAACTGCAGTACATCTAGGCCTTTATTCATACCAGTGAAAAAAAATTAAATACAGGGGCTTAGGGGGATTTCGCCCCCAAAATGCTCATAAGAGCCCTGGATAATCCTCATTTACTCCAATGTTAAGTCGCATATTCACACAGTAAGTTGTAAAAAGAAGTCCCCGGAAATGTTTTTTTAAATGCCCCATTCATAAAGGCCTCCGCACACCTTACGATTGGTCTGCAACCCGATTCTTTAATATAACGCAGAAAAATTTTGATTTGAGACATTGAACATCTTCCTGTTTAAAGTTCTAAATCATGGTAAAATTACTTCAAATTTGTGATTATGCTACCATCTTTATTAGAACAAAAGCGAAATGAATATTTAGTCGGAATGACATTATAGCAGTCGTACGATTTGTTCCAACTTGAAATTTGGCCTTTACTCCAAAATGAATGCTTGTAATCATAAAAAAATTTTATATTAGTATTCTTACAGTTTACTTGAACATAAAACAAAAAGATACTTTTCAATCACATTTTCAGGATGTAAGCAAATTGCTATTTGTTCCAAAATCGGATCATGGAACGGTCTTAAGGTGTGCAGAGGCCTTAAAGGTAAATGCTAGTTTTGGTAACGATATCAAAATGAGTTCGTACAGAATCCAATGAAATGACCACCAAAGTGTCTGTTTGTATGAATAAAACGCATGTGCCAAAGGATTCTGGAAGAAATTGTGTAATTGCTGAGAAATCAGCAAATAAGCACAGGATTCGGGTAGAGCGTCAGGCCCGACGCTCAAAGCAATAATTATACACTGTCCCACGTGCGCTTATCTGTGTTGGGGAAGTTCAGTCTGAACATTATTCAGCGTAGATTTCAAGATTTCACAAAGTTCAGTTTATGTAACTGTACCAGATCTAGATCCTCGATGATATACTGACAATTAAGCCTGGTTTTACAGACTTTCTCATGAAATCAGTGTTTACTGCAACTACTGGAATTTCTCTTTAATATATCTGTCTTTTGAGACATTTATGGAAACTATACATTTGGATGTACATGTATACTGTGCACTAAGCCTGAGTCATATCGATTATTTTGAAAACCGGTGTTCTACAGCTTTAATTCGATCGAACATCGATGCATCGAGTCAATTTTATTTTGCTCCGCCGCGGCCGCGATGCGCTATGCACGCACTGCACTAGCACTGATGACGGAGCAAATTTCGTTTGTATTTTCCATGATCACAAAACACAAAAAAAGGCCGGGGACCAAAGCAGAATTCTTCCCAAAATATCTTCAACAATGATATTTTCTGATGACAACACATAAGTTTAAAATGAAACAATATTAAAGACATGAATCACGCAGAGTCGATCCGAATGATTTTCGGTCTACTAGCATTCGCAGTCCAGACTCCCACACACCTAGCCGCCCCGTCCGCAGCCCCTTACCGTATGCGTACACTCACTCTCCCGAAACGACAGGCGTGCTTGCCAGCGCAGCCAGCAAACAAGTGCACCCAGTGGAGAGCACTGTAACTTGCCTGAGATCTTGTAGTTGGATCCAAAATGAGCTCCAAATTGATGAGAATAAATATAATACGTAATTTTCTCTGGATAGTCACTTGAATTGGTATTTAATGCTGATAATGATATAACGATTGTGAGGAAAGATTATGGAATATGAGTTATGACGATGTTCGAGAATCAATCCTGATATGATAATCAATTTTTTTTTATTGTAGACATAAGAGCATGCGATCGAAATAAATACGAATGTCTCGGATCGAGCTCTGAATTCATATAAATTATTATTGGATGTTAAATTATTACGATTTAATAAGATTTTATGGCCATACTAAGAATATTGACGATGTCAGCAAAGTATGTTATGTTCATATGGAAGTATTAAAACTGTCATATATATTCTTATTCCATCAAGACATGTCCGAGAAAAGACGCACAATGCGCATGCGCGTTCGATGACGTATGACATATTTTCCATTCATGAAATCAGAGCCCAAAGTTGGGCACAAACTAGCTTCAAATTGATGGGAAAAAACATCAAACGCAATTTTCTCTGTTTTGTCATGTAAAATGTTATTATATGGTGATATTATGATCTTGAAAATAGTTTCTGCATGTTGACAATGTTCGAGAATCAATCCTGACGTGATAATTTTTTTTTGACAAGTGCACTCACTCAAGTCGATCGTCATGTATACATGTCCGTCATTGAAAATTGAAACGAAATACAAACGTTTCACATCAAGCTCTAAATGCATATTAATGATTATCATATGCAAATTATTGTTAAATATTACGATTAAATATTATTCTATGGTCATATTAATATTGTTCATGAATGCAAGGTATATTTTATGTTGATCGCGTCAATTTTCTGATTTGATTAAAGCACAGTACTGCGCATGCACGATCGATGGCGATGACTTCCATTCATGAATTCATCGTGCATAAATTATCTCGGCATGAGCAGACGAGTAAGACTCGAATTATGATCGAAATCATCGAAAAAAACTTCAAATTAATAGTGAATAGGCATCATAATTGCACAATCGGTTTCATTTTGGGGGAATATAAATCAAGTATTAGTCAAGTTGGACATTACTGTTTATTTTGATGATTGTGTGAACCAAACGAATCGGCTGGCTGACCATTTTTTTTTTTCTTTTTTTTTCGATGCACCGATTTTGCAAAATCTGCACCGACGCTCGATGACATCGATCGAACACCGATTTTAAAATCGATTCGACTCAGGCTTACTGCGCACAATACAAATGTAAAGGTAGAACTGTCTAACACTCTGAAATTCAAGACGGCCGTCTGCACCAGCCCGAATTTTCAAATTAGCGCGCTATTTCTGATCCGGCAAATTATCCCGATCTGAACAATCTTAAGATTATTTGTAATGGAGACGCAATTATCGCGCTAGTTCGTAGGATTAATCTCGAGATTGCAATCTCAAGTCAACTTGGGATTATTTGCAAAGTAGCGCGCTATTTTACGAATTATCCCGTTTATTCGCAGGTGCAGATTCACTCGGGATTATTTATTCATGGCGTCAGACCATAATGCATCGATGCCTCGCTCGAGCAGGAATTGCTCTTCTTGCGATGGTGGAGACAGGGTTTCTTGAATCTCGAGATTAATCGCGAAGAGGGCCGATCGGGATAAAATTTTGAGATTGAGCA
Source organism: Lytechinus pictus (assembly GCF_037042905.1). Lineage (NCBI taxonomy): Eukaryota > Metazoa > Echinodermata > Echinoidea > Temnopleuroida > Toxopneustidae > Lytechinus > Lytechinus pictus. The sequence continues at coordinate 11,703,458 of NC_087249.1, forward strand.
AACTCGGGCTGGTGCAGCACCGGCTAAGGAGAGCATGGCTTGCCACACAGTACATCGATATCGACAACTTTTTGTTTACAGTAAATAACTAATCTATTTCCTTCTACCTAAAAATCACCCACAGTTTTTCACCGAAATGAAATACACCTACCATAATTCATCATGTGATTTTCCACCACTTTGTATTTTTATACAGATTACATTGACCTAATGACAATGTAGGAAGAAATCATAACAGGAAATTCCAAGAGATATTCCAGTTGAACTGATTTGATATCACTAGGTGTTCCATTAAAGTTAGCTGGCTCGCATGATATTTCTAAACTGAACAATGAAATATAACAATAACATGAAGCTCATAGCCCCCCCCCCCCCCCCCCCCCCCCAGTAGCAGCTCTCTGCCATCATGGGATATTCAGAAAGACACAGTTCTCATTACTATCCTCAAAACTCGTGGAAACCGGTTCAGGAAACCAGTTTGGAAGATCGCTTTGCTAGCGTTCCCATTTGAGTTGGTTGGTTGGTTGGACTTGCATGGGCAGAATATGTACTATGTAAAATTGGTTTACAATTAATAGGTTGATAGACAATACATCTCTTCTAATTTTGTTTGGAGTGTAGTGTCTCATATTGACAAGACAAAAACAATGTTTGCTTGTTTTTGTGAATACGGTTTGACAGTAAACTTTATTGGTTCCAATGAAGAAAGATTTAAAAAAGGGAAGACTTAATGCTGTATGCTTTCAAACATTTTTGTTTGTGATTTCCTGATCATGTGCATAACCATAGGTGTTGACCTTTGGGGAATATATTCCATTTCTGGGGGGGGGGGGGCTGTATTATCATCCCACCAATCTAAGGTAGAACATGATGGTAGTGATATACACACGGCCATTGATTTTATTGTTCTCGCAATCTTTTTTGTTTATTTGGTGGTCTGTCTTTGACAGATCACCTATTAATTTCGTCAAAATTTTTCTTTATTATTTATTTTTAATGGCTACATATTTGTCGCCAAGATATCTCAAATTTGACAATGTCAATTTCATTGAATTTCATGTCATCAATAGCATCTGTCATGGAAACGCCAAAATAAGCTTTTCAAGGTCATCAGGTCATGATGACGTCATCTAGACGCCATTTTGTAAAATCACATTATCAATCATATCTCCATTATCAATAATAAAAAATCAACAATATTTACATCTTATCAACTTCAGGTCAAGTGTCAACTGTTCATGTCATCAAAGGTCACCTGGAGGTCGCGACGCGCGTCAAAATGTCAAAATGCTAAAAATCACTTTTTGACCCAAGTAGAGTACGTTTTAGGTCATTTTAGGCATTTCAAGATGCGCGCGCGTTTCCGCGCGTAACGCCTTCAACGCAACGCAGAAACGCCGTTTTTTTTTATATCATTGCATTGATAATATAATTCTGAGCAATTTGATACCTTGATCAACCTTCTACGACCATTAATAACGAAATTAACATCCGTTATAGTTTGCAGCACGTGTGCGCGCGAGCTCTCACTATAGGGCATATATGGGCAAAAACATGCCTATTGAAAATTCACTGTAGCTCTTTAAATAGTCCGTTGACCCCAATTTTTTTTTTCATATATCGATAGAGTATGAGTTGTAAATTTGATTTCATGTCACCATTGTCCCTCAATTTGATCATGACGTCGTCAAAATTGCGCCTAAACTGAAAATTTCATTTTTTCAAAAATGACGTCATCAAATTTATGCAAATTTGATTATAACTCCGTAAATATTTATCATTTTTCGCCCAGATTTCGATATGATGTAGTTTAGAATGTACCCTTTATCGTAAGTTAACCTGAATTTTCATTTTGAGAAATGCATCATGGTGTAAAACAGCGATGAAAAGAGGCATGTCATTTGTCCTCATTTTGCGTGTAATCTCTATGGGACATGACTTTTTCTCAAAACTAGATTCTACATTCCTCTATTTCGTGAGCTATATCTCCATTTGTTCTTGTCAGTTATCCCTGAGCTTATAGCATGTTGTAGCAGAGATTCTAAGCTTTCGGAAGTGTTGCCTTCATTTTTCGATCAGATGCCGGGATCATCCCCGTTTTTCGCTTGCAAAATTGGATTTGTAATTCTCAAATTTGCTTACGTGTAATCTCTATGGGAACGTGTAATCTCTATGGGGAATATCGTGGCTCAATGGATAACGCACTTGACTTGCGTTCTCGGGGGCGCAGGTTCGAGTCCTGGGGTGAACAAGACAATTTTTTTTTTTTCTTTTTTTTTTCTTTTTACCACCTCGTACATGATCCTTTATGATAATTAAAAGGTATGAAAGTTAAAATTTAGCAAGATAAAACAGATTATAATTACTTTTTTCATATCACATGTATTTTCATATATGACAGAGACCCTTTTCACAGTGCTTTATCATCTCCCGTCTTTCAGAAGTATTCCATCCATAATGAACATTCCGTTGTCATCATGAAGATCATATTGATCTGCATGAACATAGCAATAGTGATCATGATGGCGAGAATAAGGACAGACCACCTAATTCGTCCGCATGACGAATTAAAATCTAGTTGTTTTTGTCTCCTATGCATAGCAGAGTGACTATAGGCACCGCTTTTCCGACGGCGGTGTCAACATCAAATCTTAACCGAAGGTTAAGTTTTTGAAATGACAGCATAACTTAGAAAGTGTGTGGACCTAGTTCCTAAAACTTGGACATAAGCGTAATCAAGTATCACCGAACATCCTGTGCAAGTTTCAGGTCACATGACCAAGGTCAAATGTCATTAAGGTCAATGAACTTTGGCCATGTTGGAGGTAACTATTAAATTGCTGTCATAACTTTCAAAGTTTATGGATATAATATGAATTGTGGACACAGGGGTAATCAAGTATCACTAACAAGTCTTTGGTCACATGATCAATATCAAATGTCATTTCGGGTCAATGAACGTAGTATGGTATCATTATATGAATGGTGTTTTTGTGAATTATTTTGTAGTAGTTTTAAAAGTCAGCACTGCTGCTATATTGAATCGCATAATGCAGGTGAGACTGCCAGAGGCGATACACTTGTTTAATAAAAGCTTTCCTTTTGGAAATACTTCTGATAAACTGTTCATAAATTATATCTATATGTTTTATGCATTATATGTGACGTGATATTTTCAAAATTCACCCCTACCCGCAACCTATTTGAATATCAGTTTGTTAGAACTCTTTATCTAGGTTTATGATGTAGTGGAGGAAATACAAAAAAAGTGAGATCTGACATTTAAACGAGTGTATGAAAGGGAAAGAACCATCAAAACTGACAAAATTCCTAAAAATTGCAGATTTTTAGGCACTAATAAAGAAATTTTAGCTTGTGCTATGCATGTGTATGCTGGAATTTCGTCATTGATCAGTTTTATAAAAATGTACTTAAAACTCCAGTAACCCCCCCCCCCCCCCCCCCCCGGAAAACACTGACATGTAGATGGCCATGGACCCCGAAAAAGTCTCATGACCAAGAAAAAGGAATAACAATAAAAAAACAAAAGGGGAAAGGAGTGACACATGTTTTTTTTTTCTTCAAAATCTATTCACAAAATTTGATTCTTTTATTTAAAAGGTCAAAATTGGCTCACTTGTTTCACTGGAAGCTTTTTAAAATAGAATTTCTGTGAATTCAAAATGAGTATCTCGGTTCATTCAATCATTCAACTTTTATCCATGTTTTGTACATGCCTTACTTCTGTTTGTTAAATTCCCTATTTTGTATATTGTAAAATTGAAATGCCTTGGCCTTGAGGTTTTCAAGCCTTGGCCTTGGGTTTCTAAGCCTTAGCCTTGGCCTTGGGTTTCCAAGCCTTGCCTTGGGTATTGAAGCCTTGGCCTTGAGGGTTTGGGCCTTGACTACAACACTGAAGTGAGGATAACTGTTTTTCGGGAAGCGATCTTCGCATTTTGAGCATGCTACTCCACACACTGTGTAGAATGTCTACGCTGCAGTTTCAAACATGCAACCTCACTAAGAGCGTTCCCATAGCAACAAGATCGCTTTACGTGAAGTGATTTTGAAAACCACTTTCGGTGATCAAATGGGAACGCTAGCAAAGGGATCGTCCAAACTGGTTTCCTGAACCGGTTGCCAGTAAACTAGTTTTAGAAAGTGTAATGAGAACGGGGTCTTTGCTCTCCCTGGCTAAAACGTTCAGTTGTGACATCCCCTTGAAAGACGTACAGTAATGTACACACATAAGAATTCTCTCTCCACTAGGAATACACAAAATTTGAAATTCCTGTTTAATCACTACTAAGAAGATAGGAAGTATAAAACTTGAGCCATTTAATGAGCATTCCAGCAAAATTTGAGCTCTCCAGGAGCTATGTATATGGTAGTTATTTCACAGACCATCTTCACAGTAAACAGGAAAGGATTTTGAATTTATGATCATTTATCCCTTCCGGGGTGCTTTTTCATCTGGGAATGATTATGTATCACCACACTCTAGAAAATGCACATTAATGGTATGTAACACCATGTGACCTGAATGGTAAATTGCCAATTTGTCTACTGCCAACTCGTCCACTCACCACATGGTCTACTTTCATTTAGTCTAATGCCATTCCGTCCATCAACATTTCGTCTATTGAACAACCATTTGGTCCATTAACCATTTGGTCCAATTATCACTTCATCTAATCACCATTTCGTCTATGACCATTTCGTTTCGTATTCCCAGTTGGTCTAATATCCATTTCATTTTCATTCATTTTGCACAATTTAACACTTAGTCCAATTAGACCAAATGGTATATGGACTAAATGGCTATTGGACCAACTGGTTATTAGACGGAATGGCATTAGACTAAATGAACGTAGACCATGTGGTGAGTGGACCAACTGATGGTAGACCAAATGATAGCAGACGAGTTGGCAACTCAATTTGCAATAGACGAATCGGAAATAAACCACCTGAATCTGTGAGTAGTCCAGTGCAGTTTATGAGAGTAAACAAGATCAAACTTACATGTATATCGTATTTTCTTTTCAATATTGATTTTTCATTGTAACTCCATGTAGGCCTTTTTATTCTACATGTTGTCCAATTGCCAAATTACATGCAAGAAGCATTATTAGCTTATTCACAGGAAGCACACAATAACTGAAAATATCTGTTATCAGTACATTTTTTCTCTAATAAAATATTGTTCTCTCTAATCACATTCTTCTCTTTCTAATCACATTTTATCTCTTTCATTTGTGATCACTAGCTAGCTAGCAATTCAGAATGAAAACTTTAGACTACTGCTTTGCCAGCCTTCACAGTAATATCCAATTCAAGTTCAACCTTAATTTAACCCGAGCAAGGTGAAACATGCCTGCTTATCCTGCTTAAACACGGGCATTCCAAGAAATCCTTAGCATAAACCTTGCGGACGGGGCCAACGTATGTGTAGTCAGGCAAATTGGCAATGCAAGACAGAAGAGTGACGCAGGGAGGAAAAGGAAACAAAATGATAATTGATGGATAAACCTTAAAAGGAAATAACATAAGCCCACCATACATGTACATGTTTGACAGCTTATTATGTATTAAATATAATTGATTTTATTTTAATCAAGGTTCGGCATGAATGAACTGCAGCCAAAGAGGTGTGTCATGGGTCTTTCTCATCTGTTAATACTATATATTATCATATTATAACACAAGAAAAAGAGCGGATGAAGAAATATAAACAAGGTTTCCATGCTATATGTTATTTGAGGTGTGTACATGTATGACAACACAGACAGATGACATTTCTGAAGTACTGTTACATGTAGTATGCACTATGCTAATGTGTTACATGTAGGCCTATAAACACATTCACTACAATACTGATCGGCCTTTAATACAATGTGTCCAAAATTAGAATCAATTTACTAATGGTTCATGATTATAATTCCCCTCATGAACATATTCTATCTCCATGCAAAGGAGATATCCACAGACTCATAAACATTTGATGTACATGTATGTCCATCTAGTTGATTGAATATCCTGCATTACTGGGAATTTCAGAAGGGACGTTGATGCCTTGACTGAGCCCAATAGCTTCTGAATAGCACAAACTTGACCAGAAAGAGTGCCGGTTCTCACACCTAATCCACCTGCCGCAGATGGAATGAAGCACTGATGGAATATTTAAAAGGGAAAATCCAAAATGAATGTATGGCAAAATACATCGCAAGATGAGAGAATATTATCTCATGGAGCGTTATGGCCCAGAGGATTAGACTCCAAACTTTGTCACAGAGGGTTGTGGGTTCCAATCCCAGCCATGGTATAATCATAGGATGAGAGAATATTATCTCATGGAGCGTTATAGCCCAGTGGATTAGTCTCTGAAATTTGTCACAGAGGGTCGTGGGTTCAAATCCCAGCCTTGGCATAATTTCCTCCAGTAAAAATTTATCCACAAAGTGCTGTACCCAACCCAGATGAGGTATATGGGTACTGGCAGGAAGTAATTCCTCAAAAAGTTGTAAGCAACGGGATCATTAGACTAGCTTTGCTGGAATAATATTATATACAGTTGGAGCGACTTGAGCACCTAACAAGGTGGATATGTGCGTGATACAAATACCTTATTTAGGGACAGTGATTTTCCGCGATTGCAGAAAACGGACGGAATTCAAGGAAAGGGCCTTTTGAAACAGAAAGTGGCATTTCAAACGGAAAATCACGGAAAACATATTTTTCCTCAAAATACACAGAACAGCAACAGAAATTACTCCAAAATCTCAACAAAATATGAATATTAAATGGCCACAAAACCCCAGAAAGCACGATCTCACTTCACTACAATCATGACAATTCACACATCTTGACTGCACTTGATATCATCACACTCGATCGTACATGTACCCCGCGCCCGTACCCGGCCGGGGGCCGGTTTGGGTTTCACATGCACACATCGTTCGAACAACACGATCGTGTGTTGCTGCCCTCTACGTTCGAAGATGTAACAGCACGATATCGAGGTCATAAAATCCAAAATGGCGGATTGGCGAAAGTCGTTGACTGCTGATAAAGATGTCCAAAAAACCCAAAAATTATCGATGAAATTTCATTTAACCGTAAAATAATGCTAATAATGTGAAAGGTGAGGATGAATTCAGGTTAAATGTGTTTGTCAAAATATTTTGTGCACCCACATAGATCCGATTAGAACGGATTCTATTGCGTTGTTGGTACAGTGGCAGATACAAATTTTGACCAGCGCGAGTGTTGTGATATTGCTATTCAATGGGTAAACGGAATTGTCACTTTTCCGTGTATACAAAGTCTATGGGGAAACGAAATTTCCGTTTTCTGACATGCTGAAACTGACTTTGAGATTTTCTGAAACGGAAAAGGCAATTTTTTTAAACGGAAAATCACTGTCCCTACTTATTATCATATTAATATTATTCATGCAAATGCGAGTTAGAGCAAGGAGCTTGTGTTATTGCTCCTTGGTTATAGCAACAACCTCAAAATGATTTCAAACAGTTGGCCTGTCTATGGAAAATGAAAATGATCACCCCAGTGTTTATGTATATATAAATAGAAATATATGTACATGTGCCAAATGTTTCTGGTAGAAAAGGCGTCACTGCCGGAAAATAAACATGATCAGCAGATCATTTCTGACTGGATGACAAGTCTTTTTAAACTCAGTCTCAAAAGAGCTTTATACATGTATCTTTATTAGCAATCTTCGGTGTGCTCAATTTTTAGCTATAAGCAGGGCTTGACATTAGCAGTGGCCCGGGGGAACCAAACATTACAGTCGGGCCACCAAAATTCTGTAAATGCCAACACTTGTTGGGCTACCAAAGTTTTGATAAATTTTAATGTTTTCTATTGTGTTAGAGTTAGGGCTACTAAATTTGCTTTGCAGGGCCCCCAAAAGTATGATATTGATGAAAATTTTTAGTGTGGAGCCTTGCTATGAGTATAGGATTTCACAAAATTTAAGGTTTAGTAAATTATGTAAATGTGCAAAATATTGATCCATCCTGACATGGTGATAGTGACTATTTTTCTCATTCAATTATTGTTTGCTGCCACTGCATGTAAAATTATTTTTAAAATTCTGAGAAAATAGAAATTTATACAACTTAAAACCATTACACACCATATGTGACAAACTGCTTCCTGGTTGCAAAATAGGCCTTGTCCTTTTTTTTTTCAAAGGGCAATTTTTTTTCTACATAAGTATGTTGATGCAATGTCTTTCACAAAATTTCAAAAGCAGAAGAAGGCATGGTCTTCTGACAAACGTCTGAAATCAATTTCTGTGGCAGAAATAGAATAGATGGAAAACACCTACATGCCAGTCACCCACTCAAACCACCATTACTGAAAAAATGGGGCTAATTCATTACACACCATCATGCATGTCATTGGATAAATATTGAAATAATCAAGGAAAAACGATTTAGTGTTTAAAGGAGAAGTATCGAATTCCATTAGCATTATATGTCTTGGTGTAAAATACGAGTGAAATGGGTAAAGCATACAAATTGACAAGGCCATTGAATGTTGAATGCACTGCACATGTTTTCAGTAGAAGATGATAGTTAGGCCTATAAAATCTGATAAATCATAACCACTACAATGTAAAATTACAATTAACCTTGAAAAGCGTTTTTTTAACAAATTCTTAATAACAGATAATTAACGAATCTCATGGAGATGGATTTTACCTAATTTTTTTCATTAGTATTCTCTTCTTTTTGTTGCTTAATTAAATCTTGATTAACATCCTTTAAACACTGAAATAATAATCAATCATATAACCAATACATAAAGGCAATGTACATGGGCATGATGATTGTGACCCCCCGAAATTGCTCTTTTTCATTCTCATTCCCCAGAACATTATTTTTTTTCATGATTAAACTGAACATCGCAGCCTACCACACAATGCCTGCCAATCTCGAGCCAACTCATCACTGGCTGTAGCATTTGCTGGTCTCTGTAATGGGCAGAGATACAATTTTACCATACATGTACCAAATAGGCATATGTGCAATTCATGATCAGTTCATATTGCTTCACAATAATATAATAACATATTACTAGTAAGTGTTAGTTTTGTTGATTCCCCCAAAGTGTGCTGTTAACTTTTTCCAATATGTTATGGTTTAATTATTATTTCATTGGTGTGAATTTGCCGTCTTTATCAAGCCTGTGTTTGATGTGTTGTAAATGACTTCATACATGTACTTTTTATGTCAAATAACAATGAATTCAACAGTTGTGTTATTATGAATGTGTCCGTTTTAAAAGTGGTATGATATGAAATAAAAAAAAATAAAAAATAAAAAAAGAGGACAGCATTCACTACACTGCAAAAACGCCAGTGTTAATTTAACACCAGCCTGGTATCTATATCGGAACACACCAGAGAAGTTTTGAAACAAAACCAGTTTGGCATTAGGCCAACACCAGATGTTAAAACAATATCGGTTTGATTCTAAACTGGTGTTGTTTCAACACTTCTCTGGTGTGTTCCGATAAAAATACCAGGCTGGTGTTTAATTAACACTGGCATTTTTGCAGTGTACAATAAGGTGTAAAAAAAATCTTGACTGTGGAAAGAGAATATATTCTTCTGAAATCACCATTCACCAATAAGGATTTGAAAATCTATTTTTTTATATCAAAACCTTTATTTGAATAACATTAATAAAAAAAATAATTTAAATTAAATCAATCAATCTTACCCCATGATTTCTGAATAGTTCTAGAGCCCTTTTGACATCAAACTTCCTTGCCATAAGGAAGCGAACAGCTGTGCTCCACGACACCGGTGGTACGTTGTGTTGTGCTCTCACTCTGTTTAAGTGTTCCAGGAATTGTCGAGTAACCTAGAAATAAAAAAATAAAAAAAGGATTTTAATCTTTTAGCAGAAACATCCATTAGTCTATAAAATATAATTTTTTCAGAAAATTGAAAATAGTTTCATGGCGGAATTCAATATATCATCATAGACACATTTCTATGAAAAAAATATATATTTTCAGTCATCATAAATCATCAAATAATTAGAATTTATGGGTTTTATATATTATGACATACAGGCAGCTGTACATGTTCATGTACATCACAAATTCAAAACTTTCACAATTTATAACCTCTTTATTGATGGATTTCTGTCAAACTTTCATCAATATCTTTCTCCACTAGGCTATTCTCTGCATTGTACTGCTTTTATAAAAAAAAACTGATCAAAGCGAACTGCTCCATAATAAAGCTACTTACAAAATAATGAGATAATCTGCATATATATTGCTCCAAAGAACAAATGTTACTTTGAATACAGGTCTGACTGAAACTGGAATGAATTCTTGGCAAAACCATCCTATTTTCTGAGGTATCCCTACTCAGAACACATATACCCTGTAGTGTTGATACAGTGAATCTAAGGCACCTTCTTCTACATATATATGTCTTCCGAGAATCCTGAAGACGTGTATGCATCCTCCATCTTCCCAGAAGCCTATTAACACAAACACCTACTGGTACGCGTACACAGTTTGCACACGTGTACAGCATTTGGCTTACAGTTACCCCAAGAATAAAGTAATTATGGATAGATGGTCATCACTCACAGGTACATGTATACTTGATGATACATACAAATTGATATCTAATTATTAAGGCAAGTTTTTTTAAGGGCCTCCAAAATCATTTTTATTTTACATTTGCTTTTTAATAATAAAACATACAAGTAGACATTTGATTATCAAGGCATGTTTTCTAAAGGCCCCCCCCCCCCAAGTCATTTTTCATTTAAATTTGCCTTTGAAATAATGCTCTCCTATGAAATAAATGAACCTGTCTATACCCCAATCCTTTCAGTTCGCTTGATAACTTTTCAGTAATTGTCATCTCTGTTCATATCAGGTATAAGTTTTTATATGAACCTGACGTAGCAACATACATTAAATGTCACCTTGTCCAATAGTGCCTATAAAAGATAATTAGAATAATAACAAAAAATAATTTGTATTTGTCAGGTTTTCCAACTTATTCACATATACAAATTGCCATTTACAACCTGGGAAAGCTAATAAGAGAGAGTTCCAAATGTCATCTCGCAGCAAACAAGTGCTGTTGCTAAGAAACTTGAAGTCTGTTTTTTTTTTCACATACATTTTTATGATGGATAACGAACAATTCTAAACCACACACTGTACATGTATAGATGGCTGCTGGATTATTTGTCAGTAAAAACAGCATGTCTCCAAAATACCCTGAACATGTATTAAAACAAGTTTGTCATACCATGTACATGTATAATCATACCTATCAGCTGAATTTTTTTTTTAAAGATCATATTGCAGGAATAAAAATCATGTTGCAACCTATAGCTTAAAGGGAAGTTCACCCTGGCGAAAGGTTTGTTATAAAAAATACAAAAAATAATAATAAAAATATTGTTGAAGGTTTGAGGAAAATCCATCAAAGATTATCAAGAAAGTTATTAGAATTTCATGTAGGGGGGTTCGAACCCGCGACCCTCTGTTTCAAAGTCCGAGACTAATCCACTGGGCCACAACGCCCCATGATACATTCTTCATCTTCATAGTAATATACTACACCATACTATGTTGCTTGCATACTGTTACCCACGATTATTGTATTTGTATCGTTATGTGGGTCATTAGATGCTACCGGGGAGCATTTCTTAAAATAAATAGTCTGTGATTTTCACTATTACTACTTTCACCTCAGCCAATCATATGCAAGGATTTGCAGTTAGCATCTACAACTATAGCATAATACAGATTTCATGAAACACCCCCTCCCCCAGCTGAAAACAATGTCAATGCCAGTGCATAAAGAGTACAGCCCATGCGCAACTCATTTGACAATTTGTCTCGTTAACTGCTGAAATGATCGGGTATCCTGACAAACTAATAAGATTCCTTCCCTCATTTCCTTCTCTGCCATCAGGCCGCAAAGGTCATCCCTTTTTGTGGCTCTTTTTTTTTTTAGCCACAAAGTGCCTATGAATGACTGAGTAGTTGGGTGTCCTCATGTCAATGCCCTTGGTTGCACAGTAGTGTATTTTAGCATCCACTTCGCAGACGCTTTCTGCAACATTCAGAATCTATTGAAAATGCCCATCAAATCACAATGGACAGATTAGAGGTCATTGTCGAAAGTTGGTAGACCGGAAGAGCACATTGTCTTACAAATAATTGCACGTCATTTGTCCAGGATGACGCCGCTGTACACTGTGATTCACAGATTTTCGACAATGGCTGCTTTGTTAGAAAGGGCTTCTGACAAAATATTATCTGCATTGTAGAAAGCATCCATGTAGTGATTGCTAAAATGCCCTAGGATCAACTCGGTCAGGTTAACATCAATGACATGATTTGCAGTGGTGACATTGTCAACCAAAAAGGGATAGTTTGATAAATTTACCTTTGATAATTATTCGAGTGAATGCTTTCTACACATGAACAAGCTTTCTCAGAAGTACATTATGTAATTAATGAACCGTGATCACTGTGTACATTTCAAAATAACACAATCCTTCTATCCAATGTACTATTCAAGCTGCATGCAATTCAGTGTATCAATAGCCTACATCATAGGTATGAATGTTATATACGCCAGTAACAGCAACATTTCTTCATCTCCAATGTGTTGCTCTATCTTGTGCATTACTGGATGCCAGTCGATCCAGACCATTTTTTTTTCATTTTCGGGGGCTACCTTTCCCCACCTACTGCTTATTAAAATCTGCAACATTGCAGTGAATGGGGTTTTCCCTGGGCTCTTTAATTGCATTTCAGAGGTGAAAGTAATCACCCAGAGCTAAAAAAAAAAATTTCCCTGGCACTGGTCCATGTTAAAGAAAATTCAACTTCTGTAATTCATGCAACTATGCGTATGACATATAAATCCTACCAGGGATTTTTCTCTTAAAATTCAAATCAACCTTTTTGTTGGGTGGACTTACCCTTGTTATAATCACTGTGGAATGATGATATACATGTACTTTAATTTGTTTTGGAATGCAACCTAGGCTATAACTTTCCTTCCAATGTTCATACAAAATTACATTTTGTATTGACCCAAATACATTTAGAAAAGCCCTTTTCAAAGGGTAGTTGTACATGTATCGACATTATATAGGCCCTCATGTATTTTTAGAGGGTACATTGAATAAAACAATACATGTAGACTTTATACATGTACTGTACTATACATCTCTAGCTAAAAAAACATGGCCACTTCTCAAATGTCACAAACATACGCTGCAAGTACTTGGCACTATATAGGCCTACACCATTTCCTTCAACATACAAAGATTGTTTATTAATTTATACTGGCACTGAATGGACGACGTGTAATTGGAAATTGAATATAAACAAGAGCAGTAGAATCGCATTATGGATCAACCCAATCATGTACACATCGATACTCATTAAAATTCTGAGCCCGTACAAATCGCATAGAGCGAATACCGCCATCTTAAGCAGAGCAACGTGCTTGGGATTCGGGAACCTTTCTCCCATGCATCTTACCCTCTTGAAAGGGTTGGATTTAACCTCTCAAAAAAGAAACGATGGAAGCCAGGCAAGAAGCCGAGCTTGGAGGCTCCCTATCAAACGACGACGCCTAAGGGGGGTGTTTATGGCTTGAGCTGATATGTCAATGTGTGATTCATTCATTACCACTAGCTTCTCCAAGCATCATGAATATAAAACGGTCGCCGGCAACAAATGGCAAGCAGCGGGCAAGGTTCTGTGTGCATACACTGCCTATAGATCTATCAATTACAAACTAGCCTGCAGATGTAATACATGTAAATGAATTAGTCTAGTGGGTCGTCGTCGTCGATGAGAAAGGGCTTGCTGCTTCCACCACCACGGCCAAGGACCACGATGACTGGCTCGTTCATTCACACAACAGATTGAAATGTCATCAATATTAACCCTGGCCGATCGCTAACGGTTAATATTTCACGCTCACCTGAGTTTGTGGGGGAAATTTCTTTTCATAATAAAGCTGTGGAAATAATCTTTGTTATTACGATGACTAAGCCCAGTACCTTTCCTTGCCCTAGTTATTGTTGGGTAGTGGAAGAGGGTCAGGCCTACATGTACATCTTTATTTACATATTCATCGCTGATATAAAGTATGCAATATCAAATACTACTTCTATAACAGAAATAATAATTTTAATAGTTCTTAAGTTTTATTTACCCAGGATAGCCACTTCAGTTGGGAAGCTGCTCTACCAGCAGTCCTTACATAGGCTAATCGTGTACTGATACATGTATCCAGAATCATTGACAAAATGAAATAAAAATCATAGGACAATTTTTTTCTTTAAAATGCCCCCTCCATCTTCCCAACACAGAGAAAGAATGTACACTCCCAGATTTTAAATGTCAAGTCCACCGAAGAAATCATAAGCTGAATCTTTAGGGAAAATCAAACAAGCATAATGCTGAAAATTTCATTGAAATCGGATGTAAAATAAGTTACAGTATTGCTTATTTTTCACAATACAGTTTAATATATGCACAATTAAACCAGTGGTATGCAAATGAGAGTTAATGATGTCCCTCACTACATGTGTTTCTTTTGTTTTTATTGTTTGAATTTTTACAGATTTGACAATAAGACCAACTTGAATGAACCACAAAATGTTTTAAAAACAATGATTGATCTACATGTTCCGAAAGGAATAAAACTTTTTCACACATGACAATGAGGAGACAATTCAAATATTTCATGTAATGAAATACTAAAAGAAATAGTGAGTGAGTGATGTCATCAGTCCCCTCATTTGCATACCGACCAGGATGTGCATTTAACTGTTTGTGAAATTAAAGCAAAACTTTAAAATGCCATAACTTCCTTATTTTACATGATGAAATTTTCAGCATTATGCGAGTTTGATTTTTTTCTATTCATTCAATTATGTTGGGGTTTACTTGCCATGTATGTACATATACATGTATATGTAGGCCTTATTCGTTAAAATCTTACAAATTAAAGGAATTGGGCGACTTGGGCTGTGATTAGGGCAAAATCGCCTGTTGACCTCATGTATTTCCTATGCTGGTTGTGACATGCACAGTTGCTTTATATCTGTGTTGGTAATATTCACAACGCTAACTTTTTTTAAATAAAATTTCACACACTGAGGTTATGTAAACGAACTAGATCTTGAATAACAACATGACAATTGACCTGGATTTTAAACCCTTTTTTTCAAGAAATTATTATTTTTGTTTTAATACTGCACTAGATCTACTTGAGTTTTACATTTACAACATCCAATTTTAATAGACACTAGACATTCATATTACCGTACTCAAAAGGGATTTTCTCATGATTGATGCATATTTGTTAACCACTGCGATAACCCTTTGCTTTCTTGGAAATTGTGCAGCGAGCACAATGGAACCACTAAAGCATTCATTGCTAAAAGTAGCATTTCTATCAGCTTCCAAAGAAATCCAAAAGCCACAACTCTGAAAACACTTTGTCACAGTTTTCCAAAGTGCTAATATCCCATGAAGCCCCCCCCCCCCATTTCATTTTCTTCGTCCTTCAGACTACAAAGAAAATCCCCTTCATACAACCTTTAAAATGTAGATTTTAGAAGAATTTTCTTCTTCCCTATAAAGCTGTCGTAAACAAGAAGGAAACAGTGCTGTTTACTGATTTTGTTATTGTGAGGATAATTTGGATGACATTTCATATTTAATAGTATGTATCACATGATTTGATCGGGGAAAATTTACATGGGGCTGGGAGGTGATTTTTTAAACCCCCCCCCCCAATGCTCAAAAGAGCCCTAGTGCAGATTTAGGCAAAAAATAACAATAAAACAAAATAATTTTTTGCCTGCATTTTATCATGTCAGTGCCAAGGAATTTCGATAACCAGCAAGATAGGTGATCTAAAATCACATTCTAAAATAGTAAGGGTTAGAACCTTCTCTGGCGCATAATCTTATTCCATACATGTACATGTATATCTATATCCTCTTTTGTTTGTTTCCCCCTAGCCTTTTTACTCCTGCACATCATTTGAATATTAAACTAGGGTCAGAAAAGTTTTACAGGTAGGACACTCATTAATGTGTATGCCTTTATCAGTTGCCTAGCTTAGCTGGGGTAATGATAATAGAAGTGCCTTTTTAAAGCGCCACGAGCAACGAAAGACAGACCTGTGCGCAATAAAGTAGCCACCATTATTATCATCATTATTAATGAAAATGATTAATACTCTGGACTATCACGACGGCCTTACGTAGAACTTACCCTTGATTTATTGGCATATGTTGTTACCATGGCAAAGTACCTAACATATAAAAAAAGAAATGTGCCTTGTCAACTTGTATGTTTTCACTTCAAAGTTAAAAACAAATGTGATTGCAAAGTCTCATCAAGATCATGAAGTTAATTTTCTTCAAGATTTGCAACAGATAGACTGCATGACCAACCAACCATCTATTAAAATGAACACCAGATTCCTAGATATTCCTTTCGAAATTTGTTGGAAAGGGTACAATGAATTCTACAGAAACTGCTTTCTCTATTTCTCCAGTCAATATTCCATGTACACGTAGGCCCATAGCCAGTCCCCTTTCATACACCAAATAATCATTTAAACTAATAGACACCATTCTCATTATATTTTTTAAAACCGGTTGACTGGAAACCGGTTCAGGAAGCCAGTTTGGAAGATTGTTTTGCTAGCGTTCCCATTAGATCACCCGAAAGTGGTTTTCAAAACCACTTCACGTATTAAAGGCGGTATTGTTGCTATGGGAACACTCTCAGTGGGGTGACACGTTTCGTGCGAAATTTGAAACCGCAGCATAGGCATTCCACATACAGTGTGTGGAGTAGCGCGCTCGAAATGTGCGAAGATCGCATCCCGAAGAACGGTTGTGTCCGCACTTACACTAAAACCCGTTTCACGAGGCAAAGCGGTCTTCAAAACTACATTGCAAGGTGGTTTTCTGAAACCACCTCGGAAGATCGCTTCCAAGACCGCTTTGACCATTCTCATTACACGTTAAACTAGTTTCCAGTAAACTTGTTTTTAGGACGGTGGTGAGAACGGTGTCTTAAACTGTTGTCCTTGTGTTAAAGGATGTGACCACTATTCCTTCATCTACATAGTATAAAAGATATCGGGCATATTCTGGATCCTGTGGATATTGTGGTTGATAGATATGGTTTGATCAAGGTAGGGTGTAAGGACAAAACTATTCATGAATTCTCCTTTCATTTTCATCTTGGCTACATGGGGTGGAAGAGACTGGATTTAGCAAAGATTGAAAGATTATGACAAGGAGGGGTGAGATAAAGGAAGAGAGAGAGAGAGGGGGGGGGAGAAAGACACATCCCAAAGGAGGGGGGGGGGTCCTCTCAACAATATCCACAAATGCAAACAATGGATCTTGTCATCTTGAGCATGGATATTGCACAAATATCGCCACCGAAGTAATACATTCATAGTCCATAGAAATGCAGAGCATAGCATGGTCATTTGAATTATAATATTTCATGAAAAAATTTTATTAAATCAAATTTTACTTTTATCATAAATGTATTTTCATGGAATTCAGAAAATATAAGACAATTATAGATCCAATATTATTCTTTAACTTCTCACACAGCTTAACAAAAATACACTGTTGATTTAATACCAGCCCGGTATTTATATAGAAAAAACACCAGATTAGTTTTGATGCAGCACCAGTTTGGCCATACAATGAAGGCTAACACTTGAAACTGGTGTTGCAACACTTTCATGTGTTTTCCTGTAGAGATAGCAGACTAGTGTTAATTTAGCACCATGCAGTGTAATGACAGTAATATTCTGTTTACTATACGCTAGTCCCACGTGTGGGTGATTATGACATCCAGATTCATCGGAGAGCCAATGCCAGTCCGCTTATTAGGCAAAAAGGATTATGTTTGATCAAAAGCTGTCACAGAAGCTCAAAAGTGGATGACTATCTCCCCACGAAGTGTCAACAAATTATGAATCATGCTAGATTTATGAATGGTATGACTACTATACAGGCTGCCTGAATACAAATTATGTATATATTTGCTTTGTAGGCCTCGCAGAAAAGCAAAACGAATGCATGCACATGCTTTGATTTTATTCAACTGAGAACCAATGCAGACTGTAAGTTTAAACATAAGAAATTTCTAAAACATGAGTTTAATATATAAAACTAAAGCTGTTAAAAGCCAATTTGAAAACAATCAGCAAACTAATGTTCTCTCAAATCTTACATTAAATCATGGTATCCAAAACAGAACTACAACAAATTATAAATAGCTGACTTAAATGGAAATGTCATTTCATGCCCAAAATTTTACTTTTCAGTTGCAAATGTTCGTAAATTCATAATCTTACAAAAATAATTGATCTTTTCGTCAGCTCATTACAGTATGTCCTTACCAGAGCATGTTTCAAGATTTTTTCACTAAAGAAGTACTCTTTATTTGTGATCTAATTTTAATGAAATTTTTAGCATTTTACATGTACTTGGTGAATTTTACTCTATTTATTCAGAAATAATCATTTTCAGTCCAGGGTACCCTACTGTATTCAATATTGCCTGCCGTATGTGATGTTATGTACTATAACTTTTCAATCAATTCTTGTACATGTAGGCCTACTTAAGGAAGGAAGATTTGGGGTACTTTCTACAATGCACAGCAAATTACAAAATGAAACTTGGGTTTTAAAGCATAATAAGAATTACATCTACATGTACTCAATTCACTTCTAGTGCCATTTCCCGTCAATCTATACCAAATTTAGCAAAAATTATTTTGAATGTGTGTCTACTTTAATGGTGCCTCCATACCCAATAATCAGGGAATTCCTTGTAAATGACAATATGTAAATCCTGGAAAACTGATGTGCAGTTCTGGTTTATCTAATCTCAGTTCTGTGTCTTTCGTTTAGGAAAAATGTACGCTGATTTTATAACATTAGCTGTTGTAACAGCGAAATAGAGTATCATGATTCAATACCTACACACAGATTGGCAATAAATAAATTCAGTCAAAACATCTAAACTGAAACAATACTATCACAACTGCCTGTGGGTGCATACAGGATATGAATTTTAGTTTGGCTTGTTGATCAAATAAAAAGAATGATTCATATATTTCACATTTTAACAGTCACGCTCACCCCTATCGCATTACATCTGTTGAGCCTCAATGTTTTTTAAAGTATAAATCCACTTTAAATGGTATGGAAACCTTAAATAGGAACATGTTTTAAACAAAAAATGAAATACATGTATTACATGCTAAGCAAGTAATTTGTACATAGATCTGAAAAAAATAGTGAACAAAAATTTGCAAATACTGTACCATACAAATTCACTTCCAATTTGCTTATTAAATGAACATGTACATATTTACAGTTATCTTTAATAATTTTGGTGAACTCATCCCTGAAAAAGCAATGTCACTACTGTATTTCAGTTTCTTACTACATGTAGACTGTGTGGCCTAAAAGTGTTATGATATGAAGGATACAAAAATTAAATGTTTTGAGTTGCCTAATCTAAATAAAAACATTTGCCTATTTTTTTTTTTTTTTTTTTTTTCCAAACCCTGACACAAGCATGGAATGGGCTGAAAATTTCAGGATATAATATCTTTTTCTGTAGCTTTTATGTTTGATTTAAATTTGTCATTTAGTGCTGAAAGTTTTTAATAATAAAAACACTAAGAGAGGGCACTAGATACTATAATTAAAAAAAAAAAAAAAAAAATTAAATTCTAATGGCTGAAAAAAAGGCCGTTACATTTTATTGGTATGTTAGACAACAAAGGAGTACAATTCACACTTCAGACCCTTTATCAAAGCTTTAGATCGGCTTTTAAGAAGTAGAAAGGAGTTTTCTATATAAAAAGTCTTGAAGTATTTCAAAGGTGATCTATCATTTGCGTAAATTGATGAATGCTGCTATCTCCCTTTCCATGAAAACATCTGGAGAGTCTATGATAACCTTTTGATACAGGCAACCAAGATGAGCGGACAAGGATTTAATATGTCTAGTGCCACTGGCCTATACAAATCGAGGGGGCCTTGGGCGTACCATGGCCCCCCCCAAAAAAAAAGTTCCATTACACAGGGGAAAAAAGAGAAAAAGAAAGACAAGGAAAGGGGAAAAGGGTGAAATGTGATATGATTTTGGAAATTATCGTCAAAGTCACGCAAATCAGTTTTTGCGCTCAATTATTTTTCAGAAGAGATGCTTCTATTGGTTGACCTATTGTTTGGTTGATGATAAAATATTGGGCGTGTCAGAGATAAAATAGGGGACGTCCTTACAGAGATAAGACAATTTGCAGAATACCGATTTGAGACAATTTCAGCGAGCTGTTATCTTGCTGAGTTGCAAGAAAAGTTACAAGAATATTTAAGACAATTTTCAGAATACCACCCCTGAATAATCTCAAGATTACATGTATTTGTAATGGAGATGCAATCGTTGTGATAGTCCGCTGGATTAATCTCAAGATTGCAATTATAAGTCAACTTTAATAGGATTATTTGCAAAATAGCACGTTATTTACAAATCATTCCCTAATTTGCAGGTGCAGATGCACTCCAGATTCGACTCGGGATTATTTATTCATGGCGTAAGACCATCATGCAATTTGCGTTTTACTTCCACCTTCGTCTTCCGAAACGTAAACACATGAGTCTACCTATTAAAGATTTTTATTTCACCAGTCCTTTTGCTAAGATTAGAACCATCATATTTAACGAAGAAAGGACAATTTCCACTGAGTGATGAGGAGAACAACCGCGCCAAGTTATTCAAAAGTGTTTAAACTCTAAGATCCAAAAGTGCGCATGCTCGAAATATTGGGCCTGATGCCTCGCTCGAGCATGAATTGCTCTTCTTGCGCTGGTGGAGATGGGGTTTCTTGAATCTCGAGAATAATCGCAAAGAGAGCTGATCGGGCTAAAATCTCAAGATTGAGCAAAACTCGAGCTGGTGCAGCACCGCCTTATGTTAGGTTAATAGGGAGAAAGAGCTTCCATACACCAAGGTCCCATCAACTGTGTAAACAGCAACCTGGGAAGCATTACGACAAGAGTTTTCAAAGTCAATCACCAGGCATACATGTAAAACATGGCTTTCATATTCTACCGGACATCCACCTGGGTAGGGAGTGGAAAATTATGGCTTGATGCCTTGCTAAAGGACACTACTATGTACCGGTAGGTTCTGGAGGGATTTGAGCACGTGACTCTCTTGACGACAAGACGAGAGACAGAAGCACTACACCGCAATGCATATATAATGGAATGAAAGCCTGTGTGCAGTACGTATATACAGGTAGATGTATGTGCACCTGCAGTATGAAAATGGTTGATTTCTCCACACATGACAGGGAAACCCTATCCATTCACCACTGACGGGTTTGTCAATGGATCTGCATAGAGCACCCATGACAAGTTCTGATATTTAGCATATTGCTGTTAGCCATACTCAATCAGGAGGAAGTCTCTACTCGAAGTGACAGGATAGATTTGGAGAGTGAAATCTCAAGTTCAGTTTCGCCAGGCCCCCTCTCATCAGAAGTGATTCAAATATTACCCTCGTAATAATGCATCATATCCAATCCACATGGCTCAATTACTAACGCTGAGAGGGTGTCTGTTTTTTGTATTTCTTGTGAAATTGACTTTCCTTTAAATTCAAGCCAAGTTTCTCT
The DNA here is from genome assembly GCF_037042905.1 of Lytechinus pictus. Taxonomy (NCBI): domain Eukaryota; kingdom Metazoa; phylum Echinodermata; class Echinoidea; order Temnopleuroida; family Toxopneustidae; genus Lytechinus; species Lytechinus pictus. Next base: position 11,725,250 of record NC_087249.1, read on the forward strand.
ATATTGGGCAATTTCAAGCCCCATTTCAAATCTTGATCTCGTCTCGATAATGTACATACATTAGTATATGGCAGGGACTAAGAGGAAGACAGACATTAATACCGCTTTCATTAATTCACCCAAGAATAAACAGGATCTGGATAGTGCGGACACTGCAATAAAATTTGCATTCATTATTTCCCAAATAGTCCAACATATTTCTAGCAAGAGCAGTGAGGAATATTCAGGAAATAGTCCGGATAATCGTCATGAAACCTGCTAATGATAAATCATGCTGAATTTGATGGTCGTTCGGATTGTTTGCAAACACAGTGAAGTGCCGCGGTGCGCATGCAAGAAGTGACCGACCTTTAACCTCAGATTCTGCTCTATTTGGGAATCTCATTAATAAATTCCAAGATTCCAAGAAGTATAGTGCGGACTGTGCCCTCCTAATAACAGTACTCCAATAATCTGGACTACATGCATCTTGTCATCCACTTTTCATTCATTCATTTTTTTTAAAGAAATACAATTACAAGAAATACATGGAGTTTGATGACAATCCTCAGTCATTTCACACCCACAAATTAATGAAGGGGTATTAAAACTAAAGATACATATGTATGGAATGTATTTGTACCACTAGGTGGTTTAAAACCGCCTCAATCATAAGAATCCCCGTTAAATTACCTGAACATTTTTAGGCTAAAACATACCCATTAATTATTCCTCCATTCACACCACCCTGAAACATACCCTTCGGAATAAGTTCCTGAAGTTACAAGCATGCGCAGTATGGTCTGAGAAGCAAGCAAGGCGCAAGATTCAAAATCACTAGCTCAGCAGCCACCCACGGCGCCCGCACCCAACTACACGCTGGGCTAAGAGTTCCCGTAAACTGCTTTCACATTGCCAAAATACCTGCAACCTTGGAAAAATCCCCGCGAAAGTTCTTGTAATTTAAGTACCTACTATTTAGTGGGTATTTTCTTTCAGGGAGATTACGCGTAATTTGCTTTCACATTGCCAATATTACCTGGTATTTTCTGATCAGGGTAAATTTCCCGATCAGAAAATCCCTGGAACTGACGAACTTCAAGGCGGTCTGAAACCACCTACTGCCAAAAAGATATGAGGTGACATTGGTAACCTTGGGTCATCCCACCACTTTCATGGCAGGGGAAAAAATACATGGTGGCACAGGGCGATTTTGCCCAAGAAATGCTTATACAAAAAGTATGTAAGAGCCCTGGAAAATCCCCAATTCATTGCAATATTAAAACTTATGTTGCAGATTTAGGGAGTAAGATGTGGAAAGCAGCCCCACCTTCGCTAAAAAATTAAAAAAATCAAAAAATACGGTACATGTTTTGTCTGCTTCATGATTATTGGTCTGAACTACAAAATGTGTTTGTCTAGAGTTGAATGAGTTGAGCGATTTCGTCGGCTTCCTGCAAGAAGGGACTTGAGGGTAATCTTTACTGTTTTACAATTATTGTTATTTCCTGATATTTTGAGCTTAAATTGAAATTTCAAAATAATTTTTGCATCACTGGATAGGCTACGTTGTACTCTTTCAATATTCGAAAAAAAAAAATTGTAAATATTACCCCCGGAGTCCCTTCTTGTTGTAAGAAGATGATTTGTAATTAAAAGTTTACCTGGGCAATTCCCAGGCAATAGCTACACATACACCATAAAATGTATCATGTCATAAAACATATTTGTCCTCAACAACAGACATACTCCAAACTCCCTGCTCGATCTATAGAATAAATGTAGGTATCCTTCCTTATGACAAGGACCAAAGAAACAGAAAATCATGTCGTCATGACACCAATCAGTGACCATGAGTTGAACAGAGTCGAAGGAGAGTATTAAAATCACAAAACAGCATTTTTCCTAACAAGACATCACAATAATTTGCTATGCATTTTTGTTTGACCACTACTCAACATTAATATCCAGACAGCAAGACTGTACTGAATATTGTTTACAAGTATTTTCCCTTCAACACAAGCAGGTTGTCAAGTTTGGGAAGCAAAGATATTCCCTGCAATACAGGGGGGAATTTATATGGGGGCTTGGGGCAATTTTGGCCCCAAAATGCTCAAAAACCGCAACCATGGCAACGTTAAAGTTAATCCAATGTTGCAGATTCAAGCAGTATTGTGAAAAGTAAATGTAGGCCCGAAAATAAAAATGTAATTATTTCCCTACTGCAATATGCAATACATTCCCTTTAAAAGAAATCTACATATATGTGTAAAAGTCTACCCCATGCACATACACGTGTATAATGTCACTAAGATAGATTAAGTTAGTTACTGGGCGATGTGCTAATCAAATGATCCATAAAGCCTATTACAGGATGAATCATCCAAAATCTTCTACCCATCTCTAAATCACCATCTCTACCCTTGGTGCTTTCAGACCAACTTGACAACTGAAAATACATGGGATTCTCTTTTCAGGAAATTTACCCCGATCTAGCCAATTTACAGAAAACATGGACAACAGGGGAAATTTTGCCCCCGAAATGCTCAAAAGAGCTCTAGGAATTTTTTTTTAAATAGCCCTGAAAAATCACAAATTCCCCATTCACTTTCATGTTAAAGCTCATCCAATACGTAGCAGATTTAGGCAGTAGTATAGCCTCCGAAAAAAAATTGAACAACATATTTTGGCCTGGGTGAAAGCAAATTTCCCATAATATCTCCAGAAGTAGAGTACTCAATAATTAGAAGGCACTTTCAAATTACAAAACTTTTACAGAGATTTGTCCAAAATTGTGGCATTCTTGCAGTGAGAAAGAAAATTATGAAAACGTTGCAATCGCAGAGAGAAAGCTGGGCACGGCCACCGCAAGGCACTTGGGTTGCTAGCTTGCTGAGCTAGCATTATGTGCCTCATCTGCCACCAAGACCATAATGCGCATGCTTATAACTTCAAGAACTAATTCCGAAAGGGTCTGGTTTGGGTGAGTTGAGCATGAATACAGAAAAAATTATATTGAGACCTGGCAAGTTTTGTAAAGACGAGTTTTTGTAAATTCTTGGGTATTTTGGTCATCGAGCAAGTATAAAAGCACCTACTGAAACGAGGGTGAATGACGCAAAATCAATGTCTTACTCTCAGCATTGGTATCATTTTTCATGCCTACGCATTTATCACCTCAGACTCCAGCACTCATCCATTTTGTCCTCTTCTTCTTCCTCTATCCACTAACACCCTTTTTCATCTCATTTATTTTCAAACTACTCCAACATGATGATTTTTTTTTACAATAGATCTACAAAACAATCTTTAATAATATTCTCTCTTTTTTGAGGGGGGGTTTTAATAATCCATTTCTATTTTTGAATTAAATTTTCAAAATAACTGTTCTTTTTTATATATATGTCATTCCTTCAACTAATTTACAACTGGTAATTTTATAACCTATGGCATATGGAGTTCAATTGAAGCATGTAATATAGGCCTACATGAAATCTACTTCTTGAAATCTACGCTGAAAAATGTTCACACTGAAGATCACCAACACAGATAAGCGCACGTGGGACAGTGTATTATTATTGCTTTGAATGTTGGCCCGATGCTTGACCCGAATCCCATGCCTATTTGCTAGTTTCTCAGCAATTACACAATTTCTTCCAGAATCCTTTGGCACATGTTTTTTTATTTATACAAACAGACACTTTAGTGGTCATTTCATTGGATTCTGCACGAACTCATTTTGAAATCGTCACCACAACTGGCATTTATCTTTAAACATGCAGCTTGCAGATGATCCAAGTGTACATGTGTGTAGCTCAAATCATCCTTGTTATAAAGGCATAGTATAGAAAGTCTATGCTCCGTCTTTAAAGGTAAAAGAGAGTAGTTGCAGCAAACAATTATTTTGTGAAAGTATTTTAAATGAAAGTTACTTGTCACAATGTTATCATAGATCTAGATCTGGTACAATAATGTAAACTTATCTTTGTGAAATCATGAAATTTCAGCTAAAAACCGATAATTCTGATGATCACTAACACAGACAGGCATTATACGTGGGGCAGTGTATTAATAATTGCTTGGAAAAATACCTGACATTTGATGGAATTCCGTGCTTATTTTGCTCATTTCGCAGTAATTACGCATTTTCTTGCAGAGCCACTTGGCACATATTTGGCACATAACCATTTCATTTCTATTTCAAGTAATAAAATATGGATTTTCATCTTTTCATCTTCATTTTTTAATTTAAACATACATGTACAAACACTTGGGTGGTAATTTTATTGGATTACAACTGGTATTCATCTTTAAGCAGGAATCCTGCTAATAAAGGTGATAAGTATCTTTCAAAGTAAATTTCCCCGCATTCACTGTATCGTATTGTCCATAAACTGGGAGGATTGTCCATGAAAAGATGCTTGTGGGACTCCTGCATGAAATAGACAACTCTCGACTTTTGTTTGGATGCGAAGGGAGCCTACATGTACGTGCGCTTAAAAAAAGAGATAACCCAAATATAGGTTAAATAGGAATGCATTCAACACAGGTTTACTTTTAGTTTGAGAATCTGTGATTTTCTCAAGCCTCCATTGTGGCGCTCACTCTGCATCTGGATGCTAGCTCATCTCATGTTGCAAAAGGACCCGAGGAACAACATCACGCAGCCAGACTGCACTCCAGCAGAGGTGCATCCTTAATGCACATTTCATACATCCTCCCACTATGCACAGAATGCAAATACCGCACAGCCCAGTTATGCCATCAATGCCAGATAGACACAAACGTCTGTTAACATGGCAGGCACCGAGGGGGGTGGGGGGAGGGGGGGAGAATTGGCATTGGACAATCATCCCATTGCGAGGATGGACATTCTCAAGGAAGCACTTGTCATCCTGATGCTTTAGTCATCGCCCAGCATCTATGGCAGTCTGATGAAACAGAGAAGCCAGTCTCGGGGGACGTCAAGCAAATTCATCCAAAATATGACGAGGCATATATACTGTCATGATTAGCCTGTTGATGATTGGGATCAAATCCCCGGGATTGTTGATCACTGACTTGTACAGTTTTTTTTTTCACAGAGATTTCAAAGTTTACTTATAAACAAAATCCTATGGTCCGAGCATGACAGACACATGAGATGATTATTTTCAGGTTCATGATCCCTTCGGGGAATGGGACAAACCGGTCTCCCAAATTATAGCAAAACTGAATTTTTTCAGAATGGATCAATTCAAGACAGTTCCAAGACTAGGTTTTGATTAAAGATAACGGCATCTATTCCAGAGTTAATACAATGTTTTTTAAATTTAGGATGAATCCGGGACATTATACAGTTTTTCTTCAATAGTAGACTCAATATACACATTCTGGAGCAAATAATTGCAAACTTGGTACATGTAGGTGACGATGTGACTGATACCCTTTTTACACAGGATTTTCTTAACCCCGGACTATCGCTAACCCCGTACTATCCTTAACCCCGTACTATTTTTTTTTCCTTTTCACACATGCCAAATTGTTATCGCTAACCCCGGATAAGGAATGCTTGCTTTTCACACACGAAACTCGCTAACCCCGGACTAGTGGTTTTTGTCGATCATTCGTAGTACAAGTACTTCACTCGTACCTTTTTACACACGCTAAAATTTCCTTAACCCCGTACTATAGGTGGGGCTAAATTGCCATTTAGCCCCACCTATAGTACGGGGTTAAGCTTAGCCCACTTTCGTTTTACACTAGCGATCTTAACCCCGTACTATCGCTCTTAGCACCGCAATTGCTGGGATAACCCTGCTTTTTTGCAGGGCCAAATAATCCCGTACTAAAGGTGGGGTTAGCCCACTTTGCAAAAATGCTGTGTAAAAAGAAAGTGGGCTAAGCTTAACCCCGTACTATAGGTGGGGCTAAATGGCAATTTAGCCCCACCTATAGTACGGGGTTAAGGAAATTTTAGCGTGTGTAAAAAGGGTATGAAAGAGCCAGTAAAACCTTCTGAGAATTCTGGCTGTGGCCACATTCTTACTACACCCTGTCTCAGCTGACAGCTCGCCGATTGTCATCTAACAGTACCCCTATGCAAATGACGGTTCTCACAAACACTTGACTAGAATTACACCTAGTCTACATGTAGGTGGAAGGTAGTATCAATGACACTGATGGTCCCCATTACACATTTAAAGATAATTTAGCGTTGTACTCTCAGTCTTTTTCCATAGGCCCATGTCGGTGCTGGGGTAATACCCAACATATCACAACTTTTCTCTAGCACTTGAGGCCCTACAAGTACATGTACATGCACACAGAGCTGCCAACCTTGTGCAAGCAAAAAAAGGAATCATTATGGCCAAAAAAAGGAATTTCCAACAAAAAAAAAGGAATGTGTTAAAACGAACCTTAAAACGACATGCGACAAACATCCAATGCAAAAAGTATGTATGCAGTGAACAATTTAAAAAAAGTTAATCTCTAGGCCTAGTCTGGGCTAAGTAACGGAGCGTTACAAATTGGACCCTTATTTTAATTAAGTCAGTAGCAGGGCTTGAATTAAGAATTGAGAGGGGCAAGGCCATTTTCAAATGGGCACTTTCAGCTTGGGGCAACCGGCAAAGTGGCCTTGGATGCCCCAAAATTTCAAGGGGTATCAAGGCCATTCTAAAGGACATGAAGGCCACTTTTATTCTAGTCAAATGGGCACCTAGGCAAATTTTTCTAAAAATGACAAGTAGGCCTTTCATTTTGTAGTGCAACCTACTCCGGCACTTATCAAAGTGAAGATCTGTCGAGAAAAAATTCTTTCAGGGGCACCAAAATCAGTTCTGGTGAACATTTTTTTTAGGGCCCCATTTTTCTGGGGCTTCCTTTCCACTTCTAAAATAATTAATTGTTTTATGTTGAGTTTCCTGACAAAACTACCAAATTGTAGACTAAGAGAAATATAAAAACAAGTTGACATCAATTCAGACTTCTCTTCCCAAGTAACATTGTTTTTGCCAAACAGTACCCTTTAAAATTACAGTGTCATAAAATGGAAGTGTACATGTAACATTCCACAAATATAGAAAAATTATTCATAAATCAATCTAATCTCAAATTCAAATAGATCTATAGATAAGAAGTTGAAATCATTCCACAAAAGTCCCGTCGTAAATCACTTCACGATGTGCACAGCTCAGCCTCAATCACACTGCACGCACACTCAATCATCCCCAGCAGTGACGGCACTATAGAGCAGACATCTAGGCCGCCAGAACCGGGGAAGAAATCTTCCCATTCCTGCTAAACTGAATGCTAAAGTGCCGACTTTTTTAATGAATTCCAAAGACAGTAGGACATCTCTCTAGTATAAATCATGTGAAACTATCAATAAATGTTGAATATCACCCAGAATTATTACTTCAAGGGACAATGAAGAGCTTTCCAGGTCTTTTCAAAGCCGAATTCATCGTATTTGTTTGATACGATTACGAGTTGATGAAAATTAACCAGACAGTACCATTATCCGAAGGGAATTGATATTAATCAATTCAAGAAAATAGCCTCAAAATTTCATTTCTTTATCACAAAAATTAATTTTAAAGTATATGAAAAATATCTTTTGATGATTCAATCTTTAATATATATGATGAGTATTTTTGTAAAATTTTGCAAATGGAATAATAATTTCCCTCAAACCTCCAAATCCCCCTCCATTACAAATGGACTCTTCTCTTACTACATTTGGGAATTACCCTACCCAATTCATCGTACTCCTCGCTCTGCGCTGCAAGAACAAACGTTGGCTCGATCACCTGAAGAGTGTTGGCCCGTGCGTAAAGACAACGTATTAGCAGTAACGTTAGATCTAAATTCTGAAATCTGATTTTCTGATCGTTTTTTTGTACATAAAACATCACTTTATAGGAAAGAAATTACATGCAAATTTAAGATAAAATATATAAAATTCAGAAATATCGTACCTTAGACCGCAGTTACTGTTATTTCCTTTCAAATGATGATCAAAACATAATCATCCTCGATCCTTTCGTTTGTCATCGTAAGTTGCCATCTTGGATGACGTCATCATCCTTACAGACGTATTTACCAGTCGCTATACATCGCGATTCGTACCATGCATGCCGCTCGCATATTCAACTAACGTATATGTACGTGCACGCTATCAAATTATTAAAGTGCGTTGGAAAACCGGCCGGCGGGCGACTACGCACGCGCAAATACCAGGCTCATCTCGGGCTCAACCACTGAACTAGAAATACGTATTTCTAGTTCAGTGGGCTCAACACGCACTCCACATACATGCAATTATGTACACACATTATCAAAATTGTCAAAAAACGTAATTTGAAAAGAAAAACCATAATGCCGTAATTTGAATGAAAAAACGTAATGATTACGGCAAAAACGTAATGGTTGGCAGCTCTGTGCACACTGTACCCATCATTAATCAATTTACCTCCCTTGACCAAGATCTACTGTACATGAAGGCAACGGTGCTTGTGTGCAAGAATTCACTGAGCAAAATGCCGAAAATTTCATCGAAATAGGATAACAAATAACAAAGTTATTGAATTTTAAAGTGTAGCAATATTTTGTGAAAACAGTCGTCATGAATATTCATTAGTTGGGCTGATGATGTCACATCCCCACTTATTTTTTTGTTTATTATATGAAATTAGTTTTATTCAATTTTTTTTCCTCCAAGAACTAGAAAAATTGGATTGACAACTGATTTAGTGCATTAGATATTTATTGCTGCAACTTAATATTTCATTATAAGGGAGACATATTATTCACACAAGTATGAAATAATGAAAAAATTAATATGTAATAACATAAGAAAACGGAAAGTGGGGATGTGACATCATCAGCCCACCTAATGAATTTTCATGACGACTGTTTTCACATAATATTGCTAAACTTTTATCTTCAATAACTTTATTATTATTTGTTATCCGATTTTCATGAAATTTTTGGCATTTTGCTCAGTGAATTCTATTCTATGTATTAAGATATAAATATTTTCAGCCTGGACCATCCCTTCAAAAACAAGCATTGTTTGATCAAGTGAATTTCACTTTTTATTTCAAGGAAAGCTTGATTTTTGTTTTATCCCAATCACCTTTTGATTTCAGGTGATGAAACAAAAAATCACTTCCCTCGTGAGCTTGATGTACACACGATATGCTATCTTTCCTCGGCTTTGCTTCAAAAGGATAGCTACATGTACAAGCCTTTTCTACAGATATTATTATTCAAATTTCTCATCACTCCTGACAATTACATGCAGTCTCAGACAAAACAAAAAGTAAACCCCAGTATAAGATATATTGGCTTGTAACAATTCACAAACACATATAAAATTAGAGAAATGTAAGTGAGCCTTTTTAAGTTGAGCAACACATATCGTTTAACGGACTAGGTACCTACAAGTATTCACATTTTGTCATTGCTCATGACAGAAGCAGACAAAATTCACTTGCAGCGCATCTAAAATGAGAGATATGTTGTGCGCCTTTTTGAGTTGAGCAGCACATATCGGTTAACAGACGGAGCACCGGAAGTAAGGCTTCCTTCCTTTCCTTCCTGTATGGATGTTGTTTGTGCTATAGGACTACCCAAAAAACTCCTTTCTCTTATCTAGAACAGAGCAACAGAATGAGTAACTGCAATCTATGCACACAGAAGTACTGTATTTAAACATGTACACGTACACAGTCGCATTCAGTATAACATTGAACATCGGTTGAAATGTGCAGTGCTTCACCAGCTTCTCTGTTTACAAATCACTCGGTTCATTAATCATCAAAATTTATTTTCAGTACGCTCTCTGCATTACATTAAAGTCACTGTTCTATATTATCGCTCTCTAAGCATTACATACAAGTGTATTTCAGATCAGAATACACGAACGCAAAACACACTGTTATTTTCATTACATGTATGTGGTCCTACATGTAAGAGATTAATTAAACGGTTCACAAAATTAGTGAACAATAATTTGCTTTCAATGGCCGTTTGAACAGCTTTTAAAAGTTTTGACTTAGCCCTAGGCTAGAGTCATCTGTACCTGACGTAATGTGGGTCTCCATGTAAAACAGAAAAAAAAAACATAATTACAAAGGTCAATCATTTTGATGGGAAAAACAATCTATTGCACTCCTCCCATTCTAACAAAACAAAACAAACAAATAATATAAAAACTTTAAAAATACACACTGACACTGCATAAAAACATTATGTCAATAATTAAAAAAAAACTTTAGGCCTATAGATAGATAAAATTGCATGATATCCCAGCAAGCAAACATATCATTTCAAATCGTTCAATTAGTTTAGGAATATTGAATGCTTGACAATTCAACCTGGGGAAAACCTTCATACAGGAACACTTCATATCAAGTTTCAATGAATCCCCAAATATGTACTGGTAGTAGCAGAACTGGTGCAATGATTACTACTACCTGACCAATAATTGCAGTCAGACGGCAGGTCCCAAGAAAGTGGCTTCTTTCATCCAAGTGATATTCATGACTTGAGATGTTTTGCATACTTAATGAGCTTGATGCAAACCAAAACACCTCTTTTCATTCGGTCATTGCTGCTCTAATTGTGCATCGAATTTCATGAGTTTGGTATCATTGTAAAGAAGAAGAATCATTCTTTCAGGTCATGTGTTTGAATTTATTCAAAGATTTTGTAATATAGGTCAAAATTTTGATCTAAAATATGCTACAAAATAATTATTTAACCTGACAAAAGCTGCTATTTTCACACTTTATTTTTGTTTGAGCCCAAATGATCTTTCGATCATGATAAAGCTGAATATGTATGCTTTAAAATGATAAAGGTTTCAAAATAAGAATTGGTTTAATCGGGTCAAGATCACACTTTTCATTTGCCAAGTACATAAAGCAGCTTGAAAACAAGAATACTGTACTCTGATTGGTCAATGAGACCACACACTGGCAAATTCCAACGGTTCCAGTGCCTGGGTTCATGGGAAGGTCACATTTCCCATGTGGTAATCTCCTCAAATACCCCGCGCCTGTTGTTCTGTGAACCTTATCCAGCCAATCAGAACTCTGGATTTCATGCAAGTACAAAATTTCAGAAATCTCGTCTTGAACCTTGGTGGGAAAAGTGTGATCTTGACCCGATTAAAAGGTGCCACATATCAAGAGTGGCATTGTGAGAAAGTACAGAAGTTCAGCTTCATGGTGATATAGATATCATTGAGGCTCAAAATAAAAAGTTTTGCACAATTTGCAAAGAAAACAGAGGAAGAAAATTCAGTTTTGAGGCACATTTTCAGGCCAGAAATTTACTTATTTAACAAAATATCGTATACAAAATAAATGACCAATATGAAATAATAATAATAATAATAGCCAATTTTTATAAAGCGCTTTTCCCAGAATGGCTCAAAGCGCGTTACAGCATGAAAGAGTAACATTTACTCTATCTGATGGTGCAATAATATTTCATTTAACTTGAGGTTAAAACAGGTAAATTCTTAGAGAAAGAAAATCTCACGAATCACGAGATTTTGCAAGGAGGATTCAGCCAAGAGATGATTTGGATGAATCTGGCCTTTTTGCTCATTAGCATAGGGACCTGCGGTCTGACTGATTGCGTGGAGTGAATGTTGATGTTGAATGCTGGTGATCCATGTGCATGGATAATGTGTACCTGTAGGTACATTAAATGTGCGGAGGTTTGGGTGCTGCTTCAAACGTTTTGAAGATCTTTAATATTGGATGCAAAATTTGGAATTCACAAGTTACATGTATCTACCGGTAAGCTCCAAATTATTATAGCCATGCAAGTTTTTTTTTTAAAATGACTTTGCTAAATTGAATAGCTATGATAACATTTTAATAATAGAAAGTTCCAAATCTGTTTCCTGTTTTTCAGATTACAATTTCAAGTTTTTAATAACAATTTGCATGAAGAGTGATCGGAAAGTAAATAATAAACAGTATAGATAGCATATACAGCTACATGTACATGCAGTACTGCTATCAATCATGATTTGTGATTTCTTTATTTGCCTATTATTTGACTTGGAGGAATACTATGTCAGGCAAACCCGTAACATACAATCTGATTACAGATCTATACATGTACATTGAAAGCAGTGACAACTGGCAAAATTTGGTAAAAATATTATTCAGTGTTGTAGAGTACGATACATTCATTTGCGGAGAAAATAGTTTGGAGAAAATAGTTTGGATAAAAAAGAAAAATTTGAACTCTTCTGTATTTTGTAATTATGCATGCCATGTCACGAAAGATAACGTCATAAAACTCGGGCCGGTGAGAAGAAAATACTTCGCTGATACATCGCCCTTTAAGACGGTAAAAAAAAATCGTAATTTGAATCATGATTCCAGTGAAAATACGGCTAACGAATATTTAGCACGTGTGAAACGAAACTAGAACATGATAAGAACCACGAACGCTATTAATCACAGTCACGATTACAAGAGCAATCATCATTACAAATACAATGACAATTCAAGATTCATGTGTGCAAAGGCCTACAATGTATAAGGGCCAAACACTGAAAATGCAGGAAATTTTTGTTGTTGTAATGTAATACTTTGTTTCTCTTTCTATTTACGTCAGGTTCTTTCTGCTTCCTGCATCAGGCTGCATGGCCCCTAACCATTTTCATTGGTGTAAGTTAATTAATAGCATCTCGTCCACTACAATACAAATTCCTGTGACCCGAGGATGTAAATGTATCACTACAAGACAGTGTTATACTCGGGCATAAATTAAAGACACAGGAATTTGACAGACAGAAAGGGGATGCAACGCCAGGTGAGGCAGCAAAACGATCTTTCCCTTTATAGCGATTTTCAAATGTTTGATGGAAAATGCTTTGTTTACGCATAAGCTGTCCACGCAGAGATCAACGAGTTCCCAATTTCCTTGCACGATTTTCTTTAAATAGATTTAAATGTACAGTTTATACACCGCTCATCTCTCATATACATGTACACAGTGTGTCCCACAAAAAAGGGAACCCGTTTTCAGAGATGCTTTTACTATTGATACTTATGGCAGGAGTGGAATCTCATTTTTAATTTGAAACCAATGGCTTAGCAAATCGTTCACGCACGGCAGATTACTAACAATAACTATTGAGACATATCAGAAGCGATTCGCGCAGAAAATTATGTGTGAATCTGAATCCAACATCATTTCAGGGATCAGTGAGAGAAACTTAACAAAGAATACAAAAGAAATGCTTATGAGTCACCCGTCGAATCACAAATCATCTTGTCCAATTTTTCTGCGCAACCTGATATTGACATTAAAATTTAAAACTCATCTTGGTCATTAATGCGTGAACTGTTTGCCTCATATTAGGTATCAAAAGATAGAGGAATAATTGAATTGTATGATTATGTATTTATCATAATTCATTTGCCCTTTGAGAAAAAGACATGGAATTCCGGTTTCCTTTTTTTTTTTGGGGGGGGGGGGGACTCACTGTATTAAAGGCAAACATGAAGTTACAATTTTTTTTATTGATTCATCTACCCTGCATTTCCCGAGTCTGCAGGCGCACAGACTGCGATTGGAACTTTACTCAACAAGTAGGTTTTCACTCTTCAGTCTTTACACAAGAATAGACATGGACCTCAGGTTGCATATTCAGACCACTTTCTTCCAGTGAAGGATTTGCAATAATAAATTTGGGGCATTTCATGTGACGACCTCAAAATGCAGCCTTTCTCATCAAAATCCTTGTTTCGTGTGTAAGTGAATGGGTGAGCAGACAAGGGGCACGCATTGTTTTGTTCAATCTGAAAATTACTGTCCGAGGGTTTTTCCAAGAAATTCATAGGCCTAGGCCCCTACTATATTTTTTTCTATAGAGTTAAGTCCCCAAACATCGGACAGTTCCAAATATCGGACGAAAATGACTTCAACTCCCTCCCCATAACTACAGGGACGCGCACTAGCAGGGGACTTGCATGCATAAGGTACATGAACATACCTGCTATTGAACTGCACACACAGTAGATCCAAGTTCCAGCTCAAAAAAAATATTCCAGGGGTTAAATCAAGGGGTAAAATCAATGATTGTGACTTCCAGATATTCTTATGATCCTCGCTAATTATGGACTCCAAATGATCGATGACCAAAAAAAAATCTTGTAAGGGGGAAGTGATTTCCGCCCGGAAATATCGCTGCCGAGATCGCACATGTTCGATCTATCACAAAAAAATCTGCAATGGCTTCCGCGGCCGTGGAGATTCCTTACGGCGGGATATTTGACACCCTTCCAAATATGGCACGATCCCAAACATCGGACATATCGGCCGATTGAATTGGAAATGAGTGCTGTTGACGCGCGCGCGCTCGTTTTCAGAACAAAGTCACGCCGAAAGCCGAAAGAGGTCAGTTTGGTAAGTAAATAATCATTATTTACTGATTTCTATATCAAAATTATTGATAGTAATAATTAAAATTGGCATATGCGCAGCTAAAATAAATTATTTTATCAACAATTAAGAAATTATTTTGGGGTCTAGAGCGCGATTTAAATCGCCGAAATTGATAGCAGTGCACAACACATCCGATATTTGGAAACTGCATCCGATTTTTGGCAAAAAAAACAAGCTTCTGGTAGTAAGTAAATAATTTCCATTTTAATACTGTACCATATTTTATGACATTAATATTCAACATTTGCACTATGGAAATAAACATGATTTTTATTTGATTCAATGAATTCATTCATAATACTGCAAGAATCTTCAGGATTGAAGGAGGCAGTCAGTGTAGCTTGAAACCTTGAAACATCATTGATAAACCTTATCGCAAATAGCGTTTGTCGCGTGAGGGCGTATGTCACTGCAAAGGATCACGGGAATGAAAAGGGAGCAAACGCATAATCGGCTTTCGGGAAGCCATACAAGGCCACATGTTTTGTGTAGTGTCACTCAAAATCCATGCTTTTTTTAAAGTCTGATTTCTTTGTATTGAAATTATTTTGGATACTTGAATGTGGATTAATAGAACAATCTTTGTATCATACCTTGGATAATACCTTGATAATACCATGATTGCACAGTGAAATTATGAACTCAATGCTCACAATATTTTCATAGTTTTCTGGGGCTAACTTTGGGAAGTTGTGTAAGAAAAGTGAGCATGGCGATTGCGGGTCAATGCCAATCGACTTTAGACAAGAGCACGTCGGAGATCCGAAGAGAGCCTGAGGCTATTTTTCCATTAAAAAATATTGACGAGAATCATAATGTAGACCATAATATATTTCATCTCCATAACTTATAAATTAAGCTAGCTTTTGTTATTTTTGGGTAAATATAGTCCTCGAGCGGCCTGAGAGACCAAGTAGCAAGTATATTAAAATAAGCTGGTGTATAAATATTTTTATTAAGAAATATATATAGGCCTATGACCAGCACAGAATAAAGATTAAATCCCTGAATTTAAAACATTTTATGATGCCGTATAGGCCCTAGTATTCTTCATGGTCTCCCTCTAACCTCTCTGTATTTTTATTTTGTCATGTAAATTGTCATATAAATGATATATATTCAATTTTTAATAAAACAAACATTTCAAAAGTTGAATCTTCAATTAATTTCATCGCATTCAGTCACTAATTACTTCTCTCACAGATCACCTTCCTCATTTCATTTTTTTGTTACTTATTTTTCTCTCAATACTCTCATACTTTCATCTTTTTTCACATCTTTTTTTCTAATTTACTTTATTATTTTGTCTTTGCAGTATTATAAAATCTCGTGACCAGGACAGTAATAAAACTTCAGAATGTCCGGCCATGATCCTGAATTACATCTGTGGAAAAGAAAACACAGCTACATGTAGGTAATATCAGAATAAAATCATGATTTTATGATTGAGATTATTACTTATGAAACATGTTTTTGACAACCGATTGATATTAATACATTTATAACTAGAATAAAGTAATAAAATCTACTGCAGAGTTTGTTTTATTGACCGTCATTTTATTATTTTCCTTGGCTGGAATTTCAGGACTTTTTTCCACCTCGCCGACGTACACTGTCCCTGGGCCGAGAGTGCCCGCAGTCCGTGCATACAAGCGCACCTTGCACAGTCGTAGCTGCACATATCTCGGAATATGTACAGACAGTGTGTGAAAATGAACCAAAATTGCACTTGTCTTCATAAAATCTGTGGTAATTCTTGCAGCTATAGACGGCAAATCTATCCCTGCCACCCATAATTAAGAAGAAAAGTGATGTTAGACTCTGGAACAAATATGACGAGGCGTTTACTGGACCTTAGCAAAATGTTTGCTGCAGGCGTCGATCGTATTTTGATACACTTTGGAAATCATACACTATATTGTCGGCTTGCGTTCGCATGGTCGCATCCGGACAATAGCGGCGCTGTTGCTCCCTTTTCGATCCTTTGCATGAATCTATTTGCGATAACAGCCGATAAGGTCTATTGTATTTTTGTTTTGGTCCAATTATGCTCAAGACAAGTGTCCGTTATTTGGGCAATTACTCTAGTCTATTTCTTTCAAATTTTCATGAGATTTTTGGCACACTTACTCAGAAGAATATAACTATAAGGAACATTATCAACTGAAAACTTTTTGTGGAATAAAAATAAAATTATGTTTAATCTTAAGTTAAAGTATTAGGTGCGCAGGCATGGGGCTAGCCAGGAGGCTTCTAGAGAGTAAAAATCATTTACTAACGTAGGCTTACTCTCAATGAAGCCAGGTCTTCCTTCTCATTCACCTACACGTAGGACCCCAAAACCTGAAACTTTCACCCCCGAGATTTCTACTTTCCTTCTAAAAGATCTAGCCCTAAATCATGTACATGGGATAAAACTTCATTTCCGACATTTCTACGCTCTCGTTGTTATTTTTAAACAAGAATTCATTTAAAAAATGAGAAAAATATTGTGAAAAGACGGAAGAGTCTTGCCCGATGTTTATGCCTCCACCTTGTTTCCTATTGTTCTTCGCCAACGTTACAGACACGTGCGTTGCGTAATGTTGGCGAAGAACAATAGCGATACAAGTTTACGGCCGATTCTTGTCGCGGTGGCGAAATATTTTTATTCTTCCAGATCAGTTCTATCATGTCAACATTGTAAATGATCATCTCACTACTTCCACTGCGAGCTCCGGCACATGATTCGACGATTGACGACGGATATTTGTTCTAAAGCCGTTTCCTATCGGATTTCTTGGTTTTTCAGCGGGGTTTGTGTCTGGTCAATACAATTTTGATTAATTCTACTTAATGTTTACTTTTTGTTGCTTCTTTTTTTCTCGTAAAATCTATTCTTACAGTTTCTATGGACACTGCGCCTACTCTCCCGCGCGTATCGTTTGTAATACGCAATCATTTTAACGCACGCAAGGTGGTCGGTTTCAAAAGAGGTGGTCGATATGTGGTAGTCTCACCATACCGTACTTCCCCAACGTTACTAAGTAACGGACACGAGCGTCGCGTAACGTTGGGGAAGTACAATAAGAAACAAGATGGCGGCGTAAACATCGGGCAAGTCTCTTCCGTCTTTTCACAATATTTTTCTCATTTTTTTGATGAATTCTTGTTTAAAAATAACAACGAGAGCGAGAAATGTCGGAAATGAAGTTTTAACTTTTATCCCATGTGCATGATTTATGCAATTAATTATGGCTAGGCCTAGGAGCCTAGGCTAGGTGTTTAGAAGGAAAGTAGATAGAAATCTCAGGGCAAAAGTTTCAGGGTTTTTTGCGGTACACGCAGATGAATAGGAAGGACTCCCTGGCTTCGTTGAGAGTAAGCCTACGTTAGTAAATGATTTTTACTCTCAAGGAGCCGCCTGGCTAGTCATGGCTCATGCATTCCCGCTTGCTTGCATCAAGCTCGAGTTCGACTCTATTCCCACACTCACTGACTCTCGCCTCTCGCACCGGCGGTAGCTAGTTTCACTTTCATTCTTATTTCACACTCTTACCTTTTCTTCATCCGTACTCAAAACAGTCGCCATATTGCTTTCCCTCAATAACATCCTACAAAAGCTGAGATGTGAAATATAATTGAACGCGTTCAAAAGTCCACATACAAAATCGAAATTTCCGTTTTCACTGGGTCAGGTACATGAACGGTACGTTGCGTTGTAGATCAACCGGATGTATCCGCACGACATACAGCTTGCTCGGTCGGCCGCGCCGGATCGAGACGTATACCAGACACAGGCTCAGGCTAGGCGCAAGGAGTGAAGGTAGCTCGAGATCCTGTGCAAGCTCTATCTTCCATCAAAGTTATGGTGTAGATTCCGAACGCAAGTTGGCGCTATTGCGAAATGAAATTTGTTTATTAAACATAGGCTTATATAATTATATCAATTTTATTAAATGCTCAGAATTTAAAAAGTCTTTATGTTTGGATTTCATCATACAATACCGCATTATTATACAGTAAATACAAGTGAAAATAACTGTTTTCTCTGTTTGTATTATGGGTTGTGATAATCTTTGTTAAAAAAATGTTTATCATAATGTATAATATTTCATTTGTTATATTGCTGTATATATGTACTTCACTTTATTTCATATATTTTCTTTATTACCCTTGTATGTATTAAAAATGTGATATTATCTGAATAGAGGCTAAAAAGCATTTTTTTTTTAAGAGCTCTTTCTGTAGAAAAGAGAAACATATTACGGTATCGTGTATTTTATAAATGTGCTGAAGTGTCTAAGATTTGGACTGAAATAGGAAACAAATTACATCTTTCAAAATTCCTTGATATACAATGGCTAGAAGTATTACTTGGTGTTAGAGACAATATAAAACACAATGCTCTATTAAATCATATAATAATTTTGGTCAAATATATGATTAACAATAACCTACAAAAAGCCCGCCTTTTTTATAATTCGGAACCCCCCGTAATAAATCATGGTTACTGTCGTGTGTGCAAGGATATAGAATAAAGTTTCATCGAATAGGACCTTCTTCTGGCACTGAATTTTATGCCTGCACAAAAAGCGAAAGAAATAGCACAAGGATGGGATGGCGGTATAGTGTTTACCCGCTCCGACAAGAAGCGCGGAATTTTGTGTCATCAAGTGAAAGAAAAATATTCCTTTTCATACTTCACATACCTATTTCTACAATAATTCCATGTGCGAATGTATTACATAACGAACTATGTTTCCGATTTAATGTCATAGAGAGCTTATAGGGTCTGTAAACGTAGACTATATGGAAATCGTATGTGTAGACGTTCTATGATTTAACGAAAATTAGCAAAAATCGCACATTTTATAAACATGTTGGAGTTGTCATGAAATCTTTTGATTAATTTATTATTAGCAAAGTTGCCTTAGCATTATCCAGTTGTTTTATTCGAGAAAGCTGGTTGATTAGCAAAGTTAATTAGGTTATTGTAGTTGTTGAAGTCATCTTTAGTAACTGTTTTATCAAAGTGTTAAAAAATGCATAAATACGAGGAGTCGATCGACATTAGGGACGATTTGTGTTACGGCCCTTTACCGTACTGCAAATGCTGCCCTTCAACTCTTGTATATCATTTTGCTCTGTACAATGATTTATCTTTGAGAAATTAAAGGTAAAGATCAAGCATTGAACCTACACTCTAGACTACGTTCTTATGAGTGCTATAAAGGAACAAATGATTGGTGTACGGAACCAATATTGGTGACTGAATGGTCGACGGATGTCCGATTGACTGAAATGAGACGAGAGAGGTGATCGATTGCAATCGACGGATGATCTGACTGGAGAAACCAGAGACGACGGTTGGTGCATGGTTGTTAATCAGTCTTTTCCATAAACCATCAGCAACGGTCATATACACTACTCAAAAAAAGTTAAGGACCACTTTTTAAAACGTACATAAAGATTTTATACAAGGTGTTTTATTTCTGGAAATACCTCAGTACAACTGTCCTAAATGTCCTTAAACACGCTGTAATCAATTTCACGCATGGGTGGTTTCAGTTGTTGCACAATGTCTCTCGCATCACTGCACATCCTGAAAAGTGGGCCCCGAGGGGTATCAGCTACCGACATGAAGTGGTAAAAACGAATGTCTGAGTGTCTTTCAGGCAGTTCAGTAACGAGTGTGACCACCTCCTGCAGCAATAACGGCTTCACAGCGCTGTCTCATGGAGCTGATGAGGCGATTGATGTCTCTGACGTCCAGTGCATCCCATGCAGCCTCCAGAGCCACACCCAGCTGCTGCAGTCCAAGTGGATGGGCTTCGAGCTGGTCGAGACTCCTCCCCATCATGTCCCAGACGTGCTCTATCGGGTTTAAGTCCGGGGACCTCGCTGGCCACTCCATACGCTCAATCCCCTGGCCCTCAAGGAACTCGGTCACCACCCTAGCTCGGTGGGCACGGGTATTGTCATCCATGAAAATGATGTTTTGTCCCACATTTTCTGCAAATGGCACCACTATAGGTTCAAGGACCTCATCCCTGTACCTCACTCCTGTCATTGCTCCCCCTGGGACCACGTAGAGACGAGTACGGTTGGCGTAGGTGATGCCTCCCCACACCATGACGCTGCCTCCCCCATAACGGTCATGTTCTGCAATACAGGGGTCTGCAAATCTCTCTCCAGGTCGCCTCCAGACTCTCTACAATCAACAAATTGCTGACAACAGCAATGCCAAGATACAGCTGTCCAGGATGCCATCAAACACAATGAAATCAATTTCACACATGCAGTTCTTTCATGTCTCTTGCATCATTGCAATGTGCCCGTACAAAAGTGGCTTCCAAAGCATTTTCTGTCTTTAGTCTCTACAATCAACAACTTGCTGACAATAGCAATGCCAAGATACAGCTGTCCAGAATGCCACCAAACACAATATGACATCAATTTCACACGTGCAGTTCTTTCATGATCGATGTCTCTGGCATCATTGCAGTGGGCCATAAGACAAGTGTCTTCCAAAGCATTTTCCGTCTTTAGGCTGTACAATCAACAACTTGCCTACAACAGCAATGCCAAGACACCACCTAAGTGAAACAGATGTAGCCAGAGCCCTAGGGATGCTGGAAGCTGGCCTCAGTCAGCGAAGAGTAGCCAGAATGATGGGCGTGTCACACAGTGTCATTAGCAGAGCAAATCAAAGACACCGAGAGACAGGGCTATACTCCGAGAGACCCCGCAGTGGCCGACCAGTTTCGACAACCCCTAGAGATGATCGCTACTTGACGAATCTCAGCCTCCGCAACCGCTTTCACAGTGCACGCCGCCTCAACAATGACTTCGCTGCAGCAACTGGAGTGATTGTTTCCACTCAAACAATCCGTAACCGACTTCACAGAGCCAATATGCATGCCAGACGGCCAGCTCAGTGTGTCCCACTCACCCCTGCTCACAGAAGAATTCGTCTCAACTGGGCCCGGGAGCATGTCAGATGGACCAGACAGCAATGGCGTAGAGTTCTGTTCACAGATGAGAGCAGATTTTCCCTTGACCACAATGATGGACGTTCGAGAGTCTGGAGGCGACCAGGAGAGAGATTTGCAGACCCCTGTATTGCAGAACATGACCGTTATGGGGGAGGCAGCGTCATGGTGTGGGGAGGCATCACCTACGCCAACCGTACTCGTCTCTACGTGGTCCCAGGGGGAGCAATGACAGGAGTGAGGTACAGGGATGAGGTCCTTGAACCTATAGTGGTGCCATTTGCAGAAAATGTGGGACAAAACATCATTTTCATGGATGACAATGCCCGTGCCCACCGAGCTAGGGTGGTGACCGAGTTCCTTGAGGGCCAGGGGATTGAGCGTATGGAGTGGCCAGCGAGGTCCCCGGACTTAAACCCGATAGAGCATGTCTGGGACATGATGGGGAGGAGTCTCGACCAGCTCGAAGCCCATCCACTTGGACTGCAGCAGCTGGGTGTGGCTCTGGAGGCTGCATGGGATGCACTGGACGTCAGAGACATCAATCGCCTCATCAGCTCCATGAGACAGCGCTGTGAAGCCGTTATTGCTGCAGGAGGTGGTCACACTCGTTACTGAACTGCCTGAAAGACACTCAGACATTCGTTTTTACCACTTCATGTCGGTAGCTGATACCCCTCGGGGCCCACTTTTCAGGATGTGCAGTGATGCGAGAGACATTGTGCAACAACTGAAACCACCCATGCGTGAAATTGATTACAGCGTGTTTAAGGACATTTAGGACAGTTGTACTGAGGTATTTCCAGAAATAAAACACCTTGTATAAAATCTTTATGTACGTTTTAAAAAGTGGTCCTTAACTTTTTTTGAGTAGTGTACTTTGACCAAACGAACGCAACTGACGGTCAGGCACGGTGGCATCTTGACAAGAAAACCGTGTCAGCTGAAGGTTGGATTATAATAGAGGCCGTCACACGTGGTGTCAGAAGTGGGATTGCTGCTGGTTTGACTGGTTGGTGCAGAACTGGTTGGAGAAGGACTGGTTGGTCAGAACTGGTTGGATAAGGACTGGTTGGTGCAGAACTGGTTGGAGAAGGACTGGTTGGTGCAGAACTGGTTGGATAAGGACTGGTTGGTGCAGAACTGGTTGGAGAAGGACTGGTTGGTGCAGAACTGGTTGGTGAAGGACTGGTTGGTGCAGAACTGGTTGGCGAAGGACTGGTCGATGCAGAACTGGTTGGCGAAGGACTTGGTTGGAGCAAAAATTTGAGAAAGATCAATCGGTTTACAACAGTTGACAATCACCATTTTCTGAATTAAGCTGTCGAACATGGAATCAGTACAGGGGAATCCTGCTTATCATTTAACACCTGCGGAGCTGATCCAACAAGTGGAAGACCATATTACAGAAATCAACGAACAACTCACTGATTTGCACCGAACGTCTGGGTCTCCACTGCCACGTCGTCACTCACAGCAGAGCACTCCGCTCTTCCAACATTCTGGTGATACAGGGATTGCTAGCATGCCTCCCACTGGCGTTAGGACATCGGCTATGAATGACGGAGTGCGAGAAACAGAACCATCTCTTCAATCGAGAAGGCTGATCAGAGGGAGTACCGCACATGAGATTGCGGCTGACTCAACAACTCCTATCGGTTATCCACGCATGCCGCCTGTAGGAAATTCCCACCAAACATTTGATAACTTGCCTACGACGTCTGACCACATAGTAGAGGGAATTCGGCAGAGCCCTCGAGTCAACGTGCCCCTTCCCTGGCCTTCCTTTCCTGGGTCATCTAGTCCTCAGATGTACCAACAGTTTCCAGTTAGGGATGAAACTGCTTCAAACTATCAATTCCCTGGCCGAATGAGCGACCACCATGATCGATTTAATAGTCGACCATCTTTCAAAGGACAAACAGAGGACATTAATGCAAAGCCTTGCATGTTACCAGATCGCTTCGACGGGAAGGCTCCAATCCTTGATTATACTTGGAGCATTTCGAGGCATGTGCTGTCATCAACAACTGGAAGGACAGGCAGGCATCACATTTCCTGGCAGCTAGTTTGAGGGGTCCGGCACTGAAACTTTTGGCGAAGCATGGTGAGATGGAGCTGCCATATCAGGAGTTGGTCAACAGACTTAAACAACGTTTCGGTCCTTCAGGGAAGGCTGATGTAGCAGAGCTAAGAGCACGACGTAGGAAGCCACAAGAGACACTCCAAGAACTTGGGCAAAGCATCCGAGACCTGGCAGGGATGGCCTATCAAGAGTTTGACCCAGATGGTCAAGATAAACTAGTCCGAAGTCATTTCATGGATGCAGTGGTGAACCCGGCAATTCGGGAAGGTCTGTTTCGAGCTCAACCACGTACCTTGGATGAGGCCATACAGGCAGCTCTGAACACAGAGGCATTCCTTAAGATGGAGACAGAGCGAAGCGAATTCAGACATTCTCCCCGGCACAGTCATAGTCGGGCACTGACCAACAATGAGCAGCCGCAGAGCCCTGCTAGCCCCAATACAGCAGAAGTCGTCAGAAAGATGGAAAAGATGCTAGCTGATCTTACAGCTAGGTTGGATTTGCTAACCAAATATGTAAGCAGTGCGTCACAGGGAGGCAACACCGGACCGCAACTCCAAAAGAGACGACAGTCTGACGGAATCTGCTATAACTGCGGACGTACAGCAGGGACATTTCGCCCGAAATTGTCCTTATGAAGAGAAAGACACCAAACGCTGTCACCTTTGTCATGGAACCGGCCATTTCAAGAAGGACTGCCCAAATAATCTACTAGATATTGAGAGGGGGCAATCCAGTCATTCCAGTCCAGATGGAAAAGATTCAGGCGGGAACAGACAGCAAACATCTAGACCGGATGGCCAACCAGGAGCTGGACAAGTTCGAGTTGGTACGTCAGGAAACGTCAAGCGGCAAGGCATTTTCATTGAGTCTAAAGTCAATGGGCAGTCAGTAACATTCCTGATTGATACTGGATCGTCGCAATCTTTTATTGCCGACAATGTTTTCAACATGATCGACAAGGAAAAGCAGCCAGTCTTGGAGGAAATGAATAACACGGTGCATCAGGCTGATGGATCACCTTTAGACACAAGGGGAAAAGCTGCGATGGAACTGCACATTGGAGAATTGGTCTTCATGGTCGAACTGACCGTGGCTACATTGAAGAATGAGGGTATCATCGGTCTTGACCTGTTAATTCAGATGCATGCTGAACTAGATTGCCATAAGATGGAACTTCGAACACCCTGGCAATCCATCCCATGTAAAGACCAGGAGGGCAGACACTTTTGCTGCAGAGTCGTGGCCTCCGAAACCAGTATCGTCCCTGCCGGACATGAGGTTGTTCTCAAAGGAGAAGTGGCTGGATGTAACTCCATGACCATTAGCGGGGTCGGATTGTTGGAAGCCCCTACCAGTTCGACAGAATTGAGCAAGAAGGGCCTCCTAGTAGCCAGGGCTGTGGTTCAAGCAGATGCAGAAACTTTGCCAATAAGGATCTTCAACTCAACTAGAAGGCAAACCACTGTCAAGAAGGGCATGATGATGGCAAGTTTGAGTTCGATTCAAGAAGTAGAAGATATGGAGGAAGCCCGCTGCCCCCAATCTGACCAGATGTCGAACTCTGTACCAAAACATAAATCTGTATCAACGAAGTACAGAGCAACTCCCTGAGCACCAGCGTGAAAAAGTGGTGGCATTGTTACAGGATTTTGCAGACATCTTTGCACAAAGTGCAAATGACCTGGGGAAGACCAGCCTGGTACAGCATTCGATCAACACAGGGGATGCAAGACCGGTAAAACAGCCAGCAAGACGACATCCAGCAGGCCAGAGGGAAGAGATCGACAGGCAACTTGGTGACTTACTGACTAAAGGGCTGGTCGAACCGGTGTCAGGTCCATGGTCCTCTAATGTTGTTCTGGTTACCAAGAAGGATGGCACCAAGCGGTTCTGTATAGATTACCGTCAACTGAACGAGGTGACAGTGAAGGACGCATACCCCCTACCCAGGATTGACGACACCCTGGATTCCTTAAGTGGTGCCAAGTGGTTTTCAACTCTAGATCTTGCCAGTGGTTATTGGCAAGTCCAGTTGGATGAACAAGCCAAGTTGAAGTCAGCATTCATGGCCAATGGTGGGTTGTATGGATGGCGTGTCATGCCCTTTGGACTGTGCAATGCGCCCGCCACCTTTGAACGGCTGATGGATAGAGTACTGTCCGGGTTGACATGGAAGATGTTGCTTGTTTACTTAGATGACATCATCGTGTATGGGGAGACGGTTGAGGAGGAACTAGCTAGACTAAGAATTGTCTTCCAACGTTTGAGGGAATCTGGATTGAAGCTAAAACCGTCAAAGTGTCATCTGTTCCGGACCAGTGTCGTCTATCTGGGGCATGTGGTATCAGCAGATGGAGTCACAACAGACCCAGAAAAGACAGAAGCCATCAGAAATTGGCCAACTCCACGGTCCGTTAAAGAAGTCCGAAGCTTTATTGGACTAATGTCCTACTATCGACGCTTTGTGAAGGGATTTGCAATGGTGGCAAAACCATTACATCAATTGACGGAGAAGAACCGATAATTTGAGTGGACAAAAGAGTGTCAGGAAGCGTTTGAAGAGCTGAAACGGAGACTGATTACTCCACCTATCCTTGCTTATCTATCTGCAGAAGGGCGCTACATCTTGGACACCGATGCTAGTGACATGGGCATAGGGGCTGTCCTTTCTCAAGTGCAAGGAGGTGTCGAGAAGGTGATTGCCTATGCTAGTCGCACTCTACACAAGACAGAGCTGAACTACTGTGTCACCAGGAAGGAGCTTTTGGCAGTGGTGGTATTCCTGAGGCAGTTCCGCCAATACTTATATGGCCGACATGTCACCATCAGAACAGACCATGGATCTCTGCAATGGCTGGTTCACTTTAAAGATCCAAGAGGCCAGTTTGCTAGATGGATGGAGATTATAGCTGAGTACGACTTCGACATCCAACATAGGCAGGGACGGAGTCATGCGAATGCTGATGGTCTTTCCCGGAAACCTTGTTTGCAGTGCTGCCGGGAGGATGAAGGTTGTGTTGGACAGATTATGGCTACATGGGAGGTTGCACCCGAGCCAGCAACAAACATTGGTGACTTACAACGAGAAGACGAGAATATCAGCCCTGTGCTGAATGCAAAGACCTCAGCAACCAAACCTTTGGAGGAAGAAAGTGCATCATGGTCAGTTAAAGCTAGAAGACTCCTTGAACACTGGGAAGCACTTATTGTCACCGATGGGGTACTCTACCGACGCTGGGAATCTGAGGATGGAGCAACAATTCGCCGGCAGTTGGTCGTCCCAAAAGTCATGATCAAGGACATCATCCAGGAGACTCATGCAACCTTAACTGGAGGTCATTTTGGCGTGGAAAAGTCAATGGGAAGGGCTAGACTAAAGTATTACTGGGTCGGAATGAAACAGGATTTCCGTTCTGCTCTAAGAGAATGTGACATCTGTGCTAGACGGAAAGTACATGGCCAAACAAGACGAGCCCCCTTGCAGCAAAGAATAAGTGGTTCACCCATGGAGAGGATTGCTTTAGACATCCTTGGCCCTCTACCCAGGACCGACAATGGCAACAAGTATGTTCTTGTCGTTGGGGATTACTTCACAAAATGGATGGAGGCATACCCAATCCCCGATGAGAAAGCTGAGACGGTGGCAGAGAAACTTGTCACAGAGTTTACATGTCGGTTTGGGGTTCCTAGGTATATCCATTCAGACCAGGGGCGCAACTTCGTGTCTGAAGTCTTCACAGAAGTCTGCAAGATCCTGGGAGTCACCAAAACCAGAACCACTGCCTATAATCCCAAGTCCGATGGGCTAGTCGAAAGGTACAACCGTACCCTGGTGGATACAATCGCTGCATTCCTGGACATGGATGGAGAAAGGAATTGGGATCAATTCATCCCCTTCGCTACATGTGCTTATAGATGTTGCCCCCAGGGATCAACCGGTGAAACACCCAACATGTTAATGTTAGGGCGAGAAACAACCATGCCTATGGACTGGGATCTCCCTCCTCCCGAGACCGCCGAATATGATGACCAGACAGACTACAGTGCCAGGCTCCGGAATCGTCTAGAAAGAGCTCACAAGGTAGCAAGAGAATCCTTGAAGACAGCGAGTCGTCGGCAGAAGTCGTTCTACGACAGGAAGGTGCATACAGCTCTTTATGCTGTGGGACAATTTGTATGGCTACGAAAGAAAACCAGAGAAAAGGGCCGCTGCCCGAAACTGCAACCACGATGGCTTGGCCCTTACCTAGTTGTTACTCGCCTGTCAGATGTCACAGTTAGGATTCAACAGTCACGGAGGTCTAAACCACTGGTCGTACACATTGACAGGCTGAAGCCCTATCAAGGCGTAAGGCTTCCCACTTGGGAATTCAGACCCGCTGGAGAAGACTTGGTCCCGGAGAATTCAGCGGATGAAGAATCAGGACAAAGTTCGCCAAGTAGTGCCAACAGGCATGACACAACCGACCCACCAGACCAGACGCCAGCAGGTGAAGACGCATCTGATAGACCAGAAGATGACACGTTAACAACTGACCATGATACTGAAAGTTCCCCAGAAGACGTTATGCCAGATGTTGATGTGCCTGGAGATCCACCAGACAGAAGCCATGCCGCAGATGATACCCTTGCAGGTGAACCACATGAAGCTTCGGCGGACGACCACACTTTGGAAAGCTCCTCAGGAGACAATCCACCCAATGACGATGTACCTGGAGAGCCACCAGACAACAGTCCAGCAGACGCAACAGATGGAGCAACAGCAGGGGGTACAACTAATGAACAATTACCCACTGCTACAGGAGAAACCACACCTGAAAAAGAAACTTCAGCCAGACGGTATCCCTCCCGTGACAGACGACCTGCTACATACCTGCGGGATTATTTTGTGACATGAGTTTCCTACAACTTTAACCAGGACTAAGTTACCAGTTCTGAAGGATACATGATAATGAACTCAATTGCAATCTTCAAGTTTTTTTACGGATACCGGACGTCAAAAATATTGACTTTTGTGGACTTTAATCAATGCATAATTTCAGTGTTGCTTTGCATTGTATAAAAACAGTTGTACTGAATTACCTGTTACAAGAAACTATATGACAAAGTCTTTATTGTGTTTCGAAACTTAAAGTTGAAATTATGTTGTTTTGGAGTTTTTCGTTACCTTCTGTTTAGTAGTTGACAGTTTGTTATTAATTAGCTTGGGGACCAAGCTCGAGAGAGGAGGGAGTCGTGTAACGAACTATGTTTCCGATTTAATGTCATAGAGAGCTTATAGGGTCTGTAAACGTAGACTATGTGGAAATCGTATGTGTAGACGTTCTATGATTTAACGAAAATTAGCAAAAATCGCACATTTTATAAACATGTTGGAGTTGTCATGAAACCTTTTGATTAATTTATTATTAGCAAAGTTGCCTAAGCATTATCCAGTTGTTTTATTCGAGAAAGCTGGTTGATTAGCAAAGTTAATTAGGTTATTGTAGTTGTTGAAGTCATCTTTAGTAACTGTTTTATCGAAGTGTTAAAAAATGCATAAATACGAGGAGTCGATGAGCATTAAGGACGATTTGTGTTACGGCCCTTTACCGTAGTGCAAATGCTGCCCTTCATCTCTTGTATATCATTTTGCTCTGTACAATGATTTATCTTTGAGAAATTAAAGGTAAAGATATCAAGCATTGAACCTACACTCTAGACTACGTTCTTATGAGTGTTAGGGTGCGTTTATCCGCCACTTTTTTACCCTAGAATCATGATCTGAATCATGATTCAAATCATGATTCTGCAGAATCACGATTGCGTTTAGTCGAAATTGAATATAATCATGATTAGAATCACAAACATGAAACACGATAAAAGGGGCGTTTGGAAAGACGTTTCTGCAGAATCACGTACGAAAATGTTCGAATAAACGATATCGTGATTACAATCATGATTCTATGACCTCACTGTTGTGTCGGGCTACTTTCGGTTTGACTCTTGCCAAGCTCAAGGCGCTCTATATGCTCATTGTATGTACATGATTACGTACTACGCATGCATTTCTTGTCATGTTCAAGTTCTGTGTTGGTCATCGCATCGTCCACTACTTTTCATTTTTTGGTCATGTCTTCAACTTCAAGTTCTAGTAAATGAATTAACTGGACAGACAATGATCTCAGTTGTTGTTGAGTATACAGTATCAATATTAAATTGGATCTACGCTGAAATTCACTTCCAAACACCATTTTGGATAAACTAACGAGATGAATAGAAACATATGGACCCTATATGATAGAAGTAAACAAAATGAGGTATAGACTGAATTCTGGAAGCAAAAGATTTTTCGAGAGCAAAAACACGTGCGAAAAACTTCCTCTGTCAAACTGCGCACTAGTGATGCGCACTGGATTGGCCCGAATCTGAGGAGAAACAGCATTGGAATGAAGGTCGTCTAAACGCTGATTCTGTGATATTGTGATTCATGTTTTTGTTTTGAATCATGATTCAAATCATGATTCTGGCTTGAGGTCGCATAAACGCAGCCTTATAAAGGAACAAATGATTGGTGTACGGAACGAATGTTGGTGACTGAATGGTCGACGGATGTCCGATTGACTGAAATGAGACGAGAGAGGTGATCGATTGCAATCGACGGATGATCTGACTGGAGAAACCAGAGACGACGGTTGGTGATGGTTGTTAATCAGTCTTTTCCATAAACCATCAGCAACGGTCATATACTTTGACCAAACGAACGCAACTGACGGTCAGGCACGGTGGCATCCTGACAAGAAAACCGTGTCAGCTGAAGGTTGGATTAGAGGCCGTTATACTTTCTGGCCAATTCACGAGTCGTACACAATAAACCGCCGGCAGAAAAGGCGTGCAGAAAAAAAATGGAAAAAGCGATTTCGTAATTTTCCCGCGCGGAAGCAAAATTTTTGTATGAAAAAAAAAAAATAATGAAAAACCATGTGTACCCCTTCCCCCTTTTTCTTCTTTCACTTTCCCATTCTTTGTTTCTTTTTGGGTTACTAAATATTCTTATCCCATCAACCTACTCCACCCCCCGACTCAGTAAGTACTATTTCCCCCTTTATTACATGCGCTGAGATATAAATAAAAAAAATCCTACACCAAAGATTGCAATTCATATTAACTCGTGCAAGGTGAAAATTAAACTGATCTCAATCCCCCGGGGGGGGGGGGGGGGCACTTACATTGACGAGTGGATACCATGCGCGACCAAAAAAACACGCAAAAAGGGTGTCTTTTTCAAGATAGGGCACGTTACGTACGTAACGTGATAAGGGTGTCAAAAACACAAAAATATTGAAAAAAGGGTATCTATTTCGCTCGGAAAAATATACGTGTTTAGGGTCAAATATGCGGGGATGATAAAACAAAATCAAAATGTTCTATAAAGGATGTCATTTTTGCCCCAACACTACGTGTTTAGAGTCCGATTTGCGCGAGGTGTGGAAGGTGGGGCCGTACTAAACCAAAATTATGGTGTCTAAAGGTAAAACCGACGACCGACGGACGCGTGACATATAACAATAAAATATCTATGTACTTGTTTAGGGGTTCATTTCAGCATGGACCTATTACGAATAGGTCCATGATTTCAGGGAATACTTGCTAATAGTATCGTTTTGTTTCCAATACTTGTTAAGGGGTGCATTTTCAGAATATGGAAAATACGTGTTTAGTGTGCTTTTCAAGACCCCGTGGTCGCGCATGGTATCCACTCGTCAATGGAAGTGGCCCCCCCCCCCTGGTCTCAATCACAACACCCTCAACTGCAATTTCCAAAGGACCCCGCTAAGGAATTGCCTCTCAAAAACTGAAAGAAACATGTAATTCCTGCTCAGCCTTAGTCATATACCCTTTGTTAAATGGGCAATGCTCACCCTAAGTAGGAATAGTTTTCCAATTATTTTGTATCCAGGGTTTGGCTCATCTTTCTTCAATTACAATTACAATTGGGTAATTGTAGAAAATAATGTTCAATTAGTTTTCACTTACAATCAGCAATTACTTTTGTCAATTACATTTACAATTTCAATTACTTTCTATAAAAGTCATGAATAAAATCAATTTGTACTCTGTATGTACTACTAGCACCACCTATTTCAACATACTTTATAAGTTACAGAGAAACTGACAAGATGAAGGTTTATGTTAAAGAGCACAGATTCTGCCTATTACACTCTTTGATGCTGAAAAAAAGTTGACATGAAAAATGTCATACATGAAATCAAATAATAAATTGAATAAGTTTATTGTCAAGTAATTGAATGTAATTAAAAGTAATGACAGTATTTCAAGTCAATTACATTTTTTTCAATCACTTTCCCTTTCAAAATTTCAAATACAATTTAAAAAAAATGTAATTAATTACCTAATTGATCAATTATATTGTGATTGAGCCCAACCCTGTTGGTAACATTATTTTGAAAGTTGAGTTTATTGGCTTTTATAACTTAAATAAATATAAATAAATAAGTAAAGATATATAAATTCTTGCTCGTATCCTGCCAATGGTTACAAAAGTCTAAAGTCTAAGTTCATGAAAAAACATAAAATTCAGCTCGCACTTCGCGCTCACATTATTTTCTTTAGTACGACCCGCCACGACCTAATTCGGTAACGTTAGGCGTAATGTATTCAATTACAGTCTTTATGAATAATGCCCTCAGATTTTAGCTTTACAAGCAATCGAGAGGGAAAATGTACATTTTGTTAGCACCCCCTCTATATTGGAAAATGGTAGATCAA
Source organism: Lytechinus pictus (assembly GCF_037042905.1). Classification (NCBI taxonomy): domain Eukaryota; kingdom Metazoa; phylum Echinodermata; class Echinoidea; order Temnopleuroida; family Toxopneustidae; genus Lytechinus; species Lytechinus pictus. The sequence continues at coordinate 11,757,527 of NC_087249.1, forward strand.
ATCCGCCCCTGCGGGGGGGGGGGGGGGGGGAGTTTCTCCCGGCCCACACAAATTGCTCTCAGGCAAGTCATCGCACCCATCGCATTCACGCGCGTAAGCTCGCATTATAGCGCGCTCGCAGCTAGCTAGCCTCGCACCCGCCCAATATGTAAATATGGCCGACTGGGGTGAGTAACATGTGCAGTGACATATGTCAGAAAATTATAGTGAAATATTGATTTGAGTAATTCCAGTGCAAAATAGTACATTTATTTCTTACATTTATCTTATGATTCTTTTTTAATCAGAGGACGACGATTTTGATCCTGATGCGGGTTTCGCCAAGGCGACTGCCGGTGATAAATGGGAAGGAGAGGATGAGGAAGAAGATGTGAAGGTGAGATTTTGCTTAGCCCCACTCCTTTTGACTTGTGTTGTGTATGTGTCGGAGTGCATTTTATTTTAGTGGCGAGTTTGAAACAGTGTCACTCAGTGGCTTTAATTTTATTTCTTTTACTTATATATAGAATCACATCACTACGCCAATTTGATTAGTTTAATTGTATGTTTATATGTATATGATCTTTTAGTTTTATCCTTTTTTTATACATTTTTGGGACCTCAAAATAAAAGGTTGAAAAAAGTCATGAATTTTTTTGGGGAGAAAAGCTGCAGAGTCGAGAGTATTATAATGACAATGTTAGCCAGAATTTCAAATTCAAGCACCATTGACTTGTACAAAATCCACAGATGTTTAACGTTAGGCCCTAACCAAAATTTTAGGTTTAACTTAGAGTTAGACTTCGTACTTTTAGTAAATAGTAGACTAATAGATTAAGCTGGCTTGGCTTGGAGTTGGATATAATTTGCAATATCGAGACTGCAATAAACAGTAGAGGCGCACGGGCACGGCCAATTATGGGAGACTATCTCCCACGAGAGAGATTATCTCCAATATCAGAGACTTTTGTAAAGAATTTGAGAATCCAATTTTAGAGTCTGGGAGACCAATTTCCTTCGTTTACATTTGCTGCCAAAGGATTACGTTGCGTTTGTGGCAAATAAAAATGTTCCTCATGAAAAATTACCCCTTTTCACCCACTACTTTAAAAATTCAGTCTAATTTTGTTTTAATAAGGATTTTTGTTGTCATCCACACACAAAACAAACGGGCTTTGATTCTGACCTCAGTGAGACAAAATTTTGGGTGGAAAAAATTATGCTTTTGTTGGTGTTGTTTTGTTCTTTTGCAAAGCAAGTCTGCAATATAGGAGATTGTCTCCCGTATTGGAGAGTCTCCCATATTGGCTGTGCGCTTCTACTGATAAACAGTAGATTCTAATCTAGATCTAAAAAAGTGACTAAGTTTACTCAAAGTTTCTTCTTAAAAGAAAATTATAATATCACTGGAAATTCATTGAATTGAATTTATTTAAACCAGTAAAAAAAAAAAAAACGCGGTGCTGACTTTCTAAAAATGTACCCCCTGTGTATGCGTCATTGTCGACCAATGAGGTCAGTGCTGTAGGATTGGCCTTCTTTGCCACAGGCACCAACTTATGAAATTCAAGAAAATAAAACCCCAAAAGTAATGGAAAATTTATTGATTTTTTGTTGTTGTTGCACAATTCAGTCATGGATAGTAATCGTGTCTAATGAGGTCTAACTTGGTCTTGGAAGAACAGAAATTGAAGCTGATTATTATTTTTGTTTTCTAGGATGACTGGGCTGCATCAGATGAGGAGGAGGAGAAAGAGGAGAAAAAGGAGGCAGGTTCTACAGAGCAGACAGCGACTTCTGGAGATGGAGGAGGTAACTTATCAGGCTATGTCAGCCAATAATCCCACCAATCCTCAAAATTGTTAAAAATCCTACTTAGGATATCAGAAAAAATATAGAGAAATGCGGAGATATCGAATTTGTAAAGGATGAAGCCTTTTAGAACACTTGCTTCTGCTGTCAATTGCTTTTGGTATAAGTCTGAGGTTAAAGCTCTATGCTGCACCGTCGCAAATGGCACTGGTTGAAGTTCTGCTCTTGTTGGCTAATAGTCAAATTATTCATTCATTTCTAATCTTTATAACAAAAGCTTATTATACTGTTGAAATCGGACCAGACAGTGAATTTTGACAATGAAAACAACAATCTTTGCTAAATTTTCACTTGGTCTGGCAGATATAATGGGAGCTTGGTATAATGATACAAATTTCAATCTCTTCAAAGTCTTAACCAGTTCATTTCTCGATACTAAGTTCACTGCCACATCTTGTAATTTGAGGGTAAAATGCTCTTGATGTTAATGAATTTTGCTGTCCCTCTTGAAGCATTGTTATTATAATTGTATTTTTTTTTCAGCAGTTTATAACTTGGAAGAAAGATGATTTAGACATTTTGAAATTTGAATGTTGTGTTTATTATGGTCACACAATGGTCGTTAGTGATTATAATGAGTTATTTATATATTCCACAGCATTTCAAGTCAAAAAGAAGAAGAACAATTTAGAAAAAGCATTGCAAAGGAAAGCTGAAAAGAGGAAAGAGAAGCTAAAGGAAGCTGAAAAGGTAAATATTGCATGGATTCTCGCGCTCTCTCTTTATCTCCTGCCATATTCAGATTGAATTCTTTTTACCAACTCCAATGTATACGATTGTATTCACTTGACCAATTGACTTATATGGTCTAATTCCCAGATTGTCTAACACCATCTTGGCTATACCTATTTGGTCTACTACTGATTAGTCCAACCATCTCTGGGTCTTTCAAATGATCTAACCAGCCAATGGGGGCGTTGCACGAAACTTGTGATCAATTGCAAGTCTATTTCCAGTCCTTAAAATAATCCTATGTCTTACAATTAATTGTAAATATGCAATCTGCTTCTTAAATCCTAAATTTTGAAATTAATAGCGAATTTGTAATTGATTGCTAATCTGTCTCGAAACAAGCAGTGTAATCTGATTTGCTGCAGCTAAAATTGATAAATCACTTGTGAATTACAAAAGAATATTAGCAATTACTTGGAAATATTTTTTTTGCAATATCCCCTAGGTCTGTTATTTGGTTGGATGCCCTGGGGGGTGTTTCACAAAGATTTAAGTATGACTTAAGTCGCACTTAAATGCTGACGCGTACATGATTTGCAACACGCGATCTTATTGATACGCAGTAGTGCCCGTCCTCATGACACCATCTGACCAATGTGGTGAAGCCTTTCATACCGTACGCAACTCGGTATTTAAGTTTGACTCTATGTCATACTTAAATCTTTGTGAAATACCCCCCAGATCTAATTTCTACTTTGTCAACATTTTGGAACTTAGCTAAATGAAATTTGGGTCATGTACGTTCCATCAAATCATACAGACTAATAGACCATATGGATATTTGACAAAATTTTTATAGCCTAACTGGACTACAGTAGATGGTGAGTATGCTGAATGCGCATAATTATTCCCTGAACCTTCTATAACAATTTAGTTAGAGAATTTTACTTGTATGATGAATTGACATCAACAAAAGCTTCCTCTAAAGGAGGTTTGTGGTGCGCTTTGCTGAACAAGCCTATAGTATGGATCACAGCATTATGGATCAAGAATTTAAGATAAATGCCAGTGGTAACAGAATTCAATCAAATGACCACCCAGGTATCTCTATGTATGATAAAATTATATGCCAAAGGGTTCGGGAAGAAATTGTGTAATTGCTGAGAAATAAGCAAAACAAGCATGCAATTTAGAGCATATTGGGTCAGATGCCAAAAAAGTAGCAATTGCTGGAAAGCATTTGCTTTGAGCGTAAGCTATACATGTAGCTAGCCAAGCAAAAGATAATGCTTCAGTAATTGCTTTAACCCATTGCCTGTGCTTAAACACTTTTCTTGCCTTCAGAAAGTCTTTGCTAGCGGTGTGGACAATAGCGATGTTGCGCTGGTGCAAACACGACTTGCAGAACAAAGGGTGGACTCAAATGCAGAGGTGTGGCAGTGCAAAATACTGCCTCTCTCATGTAACATCTTTTCCTTAGATGTGGTGTCAAACTATTCCTTTAACTTGTTTCTAATTAATAAATTTATATAGTTTGCATTCGATTTGCACATACTTGGAAGAAAACATGTTCATGTAAGCTACTGTACACCTTGGGGCTCTCTCTCAGGTGCACACACATGATTAAAAAACGCAAACGCCCTGATCAAGGTAACGCCCAAGCTTCTCTGATGGAGCTTAAAAACAGCCCAAGCAAATGCTTAAACGCACAAGCAAAATGATCGCTTTACGCATGCGCTTTTTAGCAATAGCTTAATCATCAAGCAGATGCTTACAGGCAGCTAGCAATTGCTTGAGCGTACAAGCAAAAGCATTTGCTCGCTCATTTTTATGCATACGGAATCAAGTAAAAGCATTGCTACTTATTATGCATCTGACCCATTATCTGGTCTTATTCCAAGCAATGATAATAATACATCATCCCACATGCCCTTAACTGCGTTGGTGATCATAAGTGTGATTTCTCAGCTTAAGAGTTTGTGATTTCACAAAGTTCAGTTACTGTAACTGTACCAGAGCTAGATCTAGGATGATATGGTTACAATTCACTTTGTTGTTACACTCTCTCTCATAAAATCAGTATTTACCAATTGCTATCTTCAAAATAAACAAAAAATTTTGTTGTTTGTATTGTCATCTTAAGGTTACGTTAACACCAGAGGAGGAGTTAGAGGAAAAGATGAGACAACAGAAACTGCAAGAAGAGTCAGACCTTGAACTTGCAAAAGAAGCTTTTGGTAAGAGAGTCCTGCTTCTATATCATTTTTCTTAAAATTCCATGAATATCTGGAAGCAAATTTCAGTTCGGGGGGGGGGGGGGGGGGGTGTGTTTCACAAAGAAATATGACTTTGAGTCGCATTTAAATGACGTGGACATATGCATATTATTGATCGATACGCAGTAGTGTGTGTCATCTTGGCATAAGCCCTTTGCAGAAAGAGTTGCGATCAAACGCAACTCAAAAAATCTTGCGCAACTTGATTTTCAGCCAATTAAGCACCGGTATTCGGGACTTGCGCTTGATATTTTGACTTGCGTTTAAACGCAACTCTTTCTGCAACAGTCCCCTGACCAGTGGGGTTATGCCTTTTATATAGCACGCAACTAGGCATTTAAGAATGACTCAAATTCATACTTCAATCTTTGTGAAACACCCCCTTGATTATATGTTAAAAAACTGTTTCTAAGCAATTTGGAGAGTCACATTGGTTTTATAGCATAGACGAAGGTGTCTATTGTCTGAGATCTGGAAGTTTTTTATTGCTATTGAATTTTGCTTGCATTCTCAACAGATTATTGCACAAGGAGTACATTTATTGGACCATATATCTGAATTAGCAATTAGTCAAGACTTTCCCTAACTTTTGTCACAGTTGACTTACCTAGTTGTCAATTTTGAGATCTACAGTCTTAGTGATTTATATTTCAAATGGCCAGAAGTTGCATATTCATCATTTTTCTGATTTCTTTCAACTTTGAACATTCAGGGGGGGTGCTTGTGGTTCTGAAGAAGGTTGGTTGGGTGGATGTTGCATGGTGTTTGAAGTCACAACTGAAAGATACTCTGGTGTGAGGGTTGGTAAATGGAGGTTCATGCGTGTTAGTAAGTAGGTTTGCAATGCTCTATTCCTCCATGCCCTTGTATTCTCTATTTTCTCTTCTATCAATCTCATCCCTTTCTCTCGTTTAGCAGTTGATGATCATTTGTCAAATGTGTCAATTTTTTAAAAATGCCTGGAAACAAGTTTTGTGTATTTTCATACATGTCAATCAATTGTCTTGAATCTTGAAATTTGATTCCTGTCTCTTTATGCAGGTGTAGGGCTTGATGATGGTGGATCACTATCACTAGACACCATGAATCCCACAACGGAAGAACAGTTTACGGAATTTGGGAAGCTACTAAAAGATAAATTATCATCGTTAGAATCTTCAGATTACTACCCTTATCTTCTAGAGGATGTTTTTCAATCATGTTGTGTTTGCCGTAAGTAAAGCTTGTATTCATGTTAATTAACCCTAATAGAGCCGGGTTTGTCGGACCCATCTCACAGCCTGGGGGGGGGGGGATGATGTCATACACATTCAACTCTTTTATGCTCATTCTACTGAAAGGAAAACAATTCATTCATGCTGTAATGTTGTGAAATCTGTATTACATGTCCTCTGATAAGGCCTGTTTCATAAATAATTACAACTGTTTTATCTTTGCCATTATGGCAACTACCATGGTAGCAGGGCTCAGCAATCAATCAAAATCGAGGTTTCCATGGTAGTTACCATAATGGCAAAGTTACAACAGTTGTATCTCTTTATGAAACATGCCCCAGATCTTGGAAAGACAAGATATGTACTATTGTAATTGGGAAGTTGTACACGTTTGACAACAAAGATCTTGGTTGCATTGCTAATTTTACATAGTATTACTGATCTCAGTATTCAAATACTCACAACTTGCTATTTATTCAATCTTTCTCAAACTGCCATTGATCTGTTCCTTTGATTTTTTATTTATGCGAATTCAACTGGTTTCATTTTCCTTTAAAGCAGGGAGGGATGATGATTTGCTTACTTGATGCAGGAAATTTGAATGTTCCAATTTAATTTCTAGTAGAAGCAGGAGGAGAAAACTGTATTTAAATTATTACTGTAATTACTGTTTTATTTATAGATATGATTTTACTATTTATGTTATACTGCATACAACCAACTCGTTCTTTAGAAGTCTTTACCATTGAATCAATTTGCTACATGTAGTACATGCATTTTTGGTTCCATGACATTTGCTCTGACCACTATTGCTCCGATGGAAAATATGCACATTATACAAAAGCCTAACGTAAAACGTAACATCCAAAACTAAATAGATACCAATCCTTATCTTTACATTATTCTGAACCATAAACTCTATTACAATCCTAACTCTATGCCTTCTGAGATATTAAGACCGGAGCAAATGTCGCAGGAGCATAAATATATATGTTGCGTCGCCATATTTTTAGACTGACTTTGTATTATATATTTCATTTTCAGTTGACAGTGAACAAGTAAAGAAATTAGGAAGCTGTTTAACAGCAATAGCAAACGAGAAAGCAAAAGCACAAAAGGTATGTTAACTTTGATGTATTGAAATTTTCACAAGTTCCAGCGATAGATTGCATGGTATTGCTTATTTGGGTATTTGATTATGGTCAGCTGTGAAAACCATGATAACGCAATGTATTATCCTCAATGAATAGATGTTTATTATAAAACTGATTCAAGGATGTAGCCAAAAAAGTCATATACGTCTTCATCCTTTAATTCCACGCAACCTTGCTGTCATGCTTTGTTTGTGCAGCACTGCATTTTGGGTGCATATTCATAACGCAAAGAGACTGGAATACTCATTCTTTCAAAGGAAAAGCTATTGGTGCCGGTGCTTATGTAGACGGCATAGTAGATACATGTACGCCTGTGATGTCATAATAGAACGCAGGCAGGGATGTGACCTCTTCATCTGCGGGATCTCCCAAAATTTTTTGAGTGATTTGAACAACCTTTCCACTCTGAATTTAAACTGCCTACCCGTTTTATAAAACAAATAATGCACAGTTTTGAATTCATAATATCGATGAAGCAGGCATCTCGGGTGTTTGCAGTAAAGTGCAAAAGCACTCGGCGCAGGCAACTTGTGCTTTCGCATAGGACTGCAAATACCCTTGAACACACTCATAAATGTGCATTATTTGTATATAATGTGAAGTAATGTTCACATACTACTGTTTTTCAGGCCTCTACACTCAGGGGGGAGGGGGGGGGGGGGGCTGGTGCCTGTTTTGTCCCGTCTGCCAGGTTATTGGGAACATTGAATTACTTTTTGGCTCCACAAATACTTGACGAGTTGATAAACATTGGACATGAATCACATGATATTCTCCAGATTTGAGTCCAAATCTAAATCCCCCCTTTTTCCTTTTTTTTTTGGGGGGGGGGGGTGGGGGAGGGGGTTGTTGGTGCAGAGATCATGCAGATCTACAAATGTACACTATTTTCTTCTTGAGAAAAATGGTCTCTTGATAAAATGTAATGCAGTACCTGTATATGTTGGCAATGGTATGAATATAATTTCAGGTAACCTGGCAAGGGTCATTTGATGTCAATATCAGAAAATACAGTTTTGGAGATGATGGAGTGAATATTCACGTTCCCTTAGGTTAGCAGGTCCCTTTTTTTGCCCCCTTCCCACCTCTTTTGCTAGAAATTCCTTCTTTTGCCTTTATGATTTTTTGTTTGTTTTGCATGCGGATTTACACATGTGCATTATTTACTTTTTTCAGGCCTCTAAAGGAAAGAAAGGCAAGAAGAAAGCAGTCTTAGCAGGGAGTGGAAAGTCGGCAAAGAAGGACGAGTTTGACGACTTTGGTTACGGTGGAGGTGAATTTGACGATTTTATGTGACGAAGACTTTTCATCTTAGGCCAACCTCTCTTCACCATCTCTATCCAGCCATGCGTACTTGTGAGATTGAAAGTTATTTATGGAACACTCTAAGACAAGCATTATACGAGTAGATAAACGATAAAGAGCATGCATTTTTTTTCTGTGATGTTTATAAAAGTCTATTTAATTGATTTGTTGAGACATTCTATCATGATGTACATGTACCTTTGCTTGCAGGCAAAAAATTATCTTTTTTATTTTCTAGGGCTACTTTTCACAACTTACTGCCTTAATCTGCAACATTGGATAAGCTGTAAGCATTTCGACGTGTGGGGAATTTCCAGGGCTCTTTTGAGCATTTTGGGGCCTAAATCGCCAATATTCCCCGTGTAATTTTTTTACCATGCTTTGCAGTCCTGTGTCATAAATCACCTAGAAGTTTTGTATTGAGATGAGTCTAGTGGCGATTTGATTTTAATAAAAGAAAAATATTTGGGAAGGTTTGATTGAAAAGGATTATGAATTTAAGGTTTTTCAATTTGTGACGTAATATGCAAGCAGCTGTTCCATATATCCTGTAATATAAATCCCATAAATTTCAATTTTTGAACAGAACGTCATGCTTAGAAATATTTTTCTAAGAGAAAGTGGTAGGAAATTCAATTTTTGAATGGAACGTCATGATTAGAAATATTTTTCTTATAGAAGTGGTAGGAAATAATGTGTCTAGCTATATTCACTCCACATATGATTTCAATAATTTGTTTGAAAATGAAAATGTGGGGAACTCGTATCACACAACAAATTGAAGAGCTGCTCGTCTGTGACATCACAGAATAAAAAATCAAAACTTCGTAACTCTGTTATAATTTGAAGGATTTTCATCGAAACTTCGCAAATGTTTTTCTCCACATCGTCGGGTGAATTTCCCCCTTTGATCTTTATATCGGCCTTTTTAATTCGATTTCATTTTTACTATGAATAAGTTGTATTTACTAGGTTAAACATGCTCTGTATTTGTGGCTATCCTCTTGACTGATTGTTTTTAAATAAACTTATTATCTTGTGCCATCCATTTCTTTCATTCATGTGTATTGGATTTGAAAAAGACTCATAAGTGATTAATTCTTTTTGACGGCCCCCAAAACTGAGAAGTAAAAACTACATGTAGCTGTGTAATGATAGCAGCAAAAGCTTTGTAATTTAATATTTACATGAATTCCTTTTTTTTCTCCTTCATATGAGACTATACATGTACAAAAGGGATATTTCAGGCTGCGACTACTGATTTAGATAGAGTGAAATCAAGTAACCAAAACAAAACTAAAAATGAATTCAAAGATCAGATAAAGAATAATACAGTTATAATAACATTCTAAAGTTTGTATTATTTTTGTGGAACAGGTCAGTTCAGGTCATCATGAATCTGTCATCTTCCCTTTTATAAGAAATGAGAATTCTTATTTTCTTCTTCATGGAATTTTCTATAAATGAAGTGCAAGGTCATTGTTAGCGTAAATGAGTTTATTTACAAGGCATATATTTTTGTACACTTTTAAATATGAAAAATTTAATTTGAAAAAAAAAACCCCCAGAGGGTAAGTGGTAAAATGATATTGCTCAATGCATTCTCATGATTACTTGCATACTCCTGCTTCACTGAAATAATGCAGAACTTTAACTAAATATTTTTGAAGGTTTACATGACGAAGAAGAATAGTGTAGTAGGTTTCACGGTACTTGGATGAACTTTTTAGTGATTTGCTTCTTCAATTTTACTCAGTTTAATAATATCTATTTCCAACCTGAAGCACCCCTTAAACTATATCGTATTTTCTATTTTTTTGAAAAATTTTGCCATAAAGCAGGTAACTGCTTTATACTTCTTTCTCTTAAAGTTAACTTTTTTGAAATCATTATTTTTCTTTTAATTTTAACCTGGTGTGAATATTGATACACTTCTTTATTACCCTTTAATGTATATTCAACAGACAGTCTTGTAAAAAATAAAGAAACTTGTCTTCCGTACATTTTAAAGCTTTATTTTTTAAGGACATGCGTTATATGATTGTATTTTTTTCTTACAGGAATTATTAAGCATTCCATTTTCTGTTATTTTATTACATCTGGTGGGTGTTTCATAAAGCTGTTCGTAAGTTAAGAGCGACGTTTCTTGTGGAAAATGGTATATTCATTGACCATGGTTAAACGTGTAAGAAAGGTTCACCAGTCATTCTTAAAGTTGCTCTCAACTTACAAACAGCTTTATGAAACACCCACCTGAATGGTGCCAATGTCTCCATGTGAGATATGCCCTTTTATGGCGTATCCAAGCCTTCCAAGCCTTTTTACTGTAAAAAAACAAGACACCTGATTGAATATTCATTTTTACCCCAGATGTTTTCTTTGAAAATGTTTATATTTTCAAGTATATCTTTTAAATGTATTGCCTGTTATTAAAGCTTACAAATTCATTCAAAGTGACAAGTCACAGGGTTCATTCTTTTGTAATGGGTACATTCATTTGGCCATTTTTCTTCAATACGTGGAGACCTTGCTATGTGTTTAGCTGTATGATCTGATGAATTCATTCATTTAAAGGGGTACTCCAGGCTGAAAATGTTATGATTTGAACAGATGAGGTAAAATCAAACAATACACTGAATTTTTTTAAAATGAAAATCGGACAAGGAATAACAAACCTATGACATTTTAAAGCTTTGCATTATTATTTTGTTAAAGCAGTTCAATGCATATTATCTTCATGAATATGCAATGAGCAAGCCGATGATGTCATATCCCCACTTATTCTTTTGTATGTTATTTGAATTTTGACCATTAAGAATAAAAAAAAAGATTGACCACTGATCTAATGTGTAAGATATTCATTGCTGCAACTTGAATATATTGTTACAATGGAGGCACACAGTATTTTGCACATGCATGAAAGGATAAGAAAAAAATGGATAGTGGGGATGTGACATCATCAGCCCACCTGATGAATATTCATGATGGCATGCAGAAAATGTTTGAAAAAAATATTGCTAAACTTTAGAATTGAATAACTTTATCAGATTTTGAAGAAATTTTCAGCCTTTTGCCGGTTAGATTTTACTCCATTTTTTTTAGATATAATTATTTTCAGCCTGAGTTACTCCTTTGAAAGTACATGACAGAATGTGTAAGATCACCTGTTAAATTGACTAGGGGGATGGGAGGGTCCAAATTATCAGATAATGCATCTTGTCACCAAGGGAACTTGGTTATTAGAAATGATTTGCTTGATATATGTCCCCAAACATTTCTTTTGCTGCCCATATCCTTGTTGTAAGAGATGGTCACATTACACATTCTGTTTCTGTTTTTATTCCTTGGTCTTGTAACACAAAGGTTAGCGATTAATTGTACGCTTGATTTTCATGAAGAATTGTACATTGTAGTCAATGCAATCAGTCATAAAAATATGTTCTACGATGATTGCTAAGCTTTGTGTTACGGGCCCATGGTGTGATATGACCTACATTGTAAACAAAGAAATAAACATGATTTCTTGTTTTTAAATGGCGAGTAGATGCAAGATGCTTGGATAAGTTACTCTGTGTCAAGTATTAAAAATAGGTTATCAAGATACAAAATTAGTTCCCATGCTTTGATGGACATTCAACCTTGCAGGATACAATTCACAATCAAAAAGTAGAACAAATGGATATCTTTGCCATGCACATTGCATGCTGGGACAGTCCGTTGGACTATTTTTACTCATCATACCTGTAGAAATGATCTTTAAGTCATACTGTTTAGTCTGATTTACATCAATATTGAATTGCTACCCATAATGGTGACAGGCTTTAGTTTTGTAACTTAATTTTTGCTATATACCTTCTACTTTTGAATTAAATTCAGTTTATTTTAAATGAAAAAAAAACACGTTTCCTCTTATGATATAAATCATATTGTAACACCTTTTTGGATAAGTGAAATAGCTCAAATTGACTTACATCTTTAGACAAGAATTTAGCATTTCATTCATTGTTAAATGTTTGCCATGAAATGCTGCTCCTTTTTTTATGAAGCATGCTATCTGTTCATGTATATGTCTCAACTAATGACATACAATTATATTATGCTTATAATATTAAACTAAAAGAACAATGTTTACAAGAAGGCTGCTCACTGGTTTTCTTTAATGTGGTTTATTGTCAGTATTCAATCTTTAGAAAAAAAATATATATCTGAGCATGTACACTGTATACAATATATTAGAATTAATGACATAGTACATTAACAATAATTGAAACGAGAGAGAGAAATGTTATAACACCGACATGTGTAGAAAATAACACAGAGATGAAGTTCCTTGGCATGAGACCTCCCCAAGAAAAAGGAAAAATACTGATAAATTAAAAATACAAATAATGAATTCCCTTTCTTCACATTTTTGGCAAAAACAAGTAAATAAGACAATTATGTGTGATACTTGTATACAATTTTGTTTGTAATCTTGTCAAAGCAATGTACAATTGATTCACAAATGGGCGAGTCGTGGTCTAGTGGTTCTGACTCTCGCCTTTCAAACTGAGGGTTGTGGGTTCGAATCCTGGCCGTGGCATGTTTTCCTTCAGCAAGCAATTTATCCACACTGCTGCACTCGACCCAGGTGAGGTAAATGGGTACCAGCAGGAAAAAATTCCTCAAAAAGCTGTGTGCACCGGAATGAATCAGTAGCCTAGATTAGCTGGGTAATAATAATTATAAAATTCCTCAAAAAGCTGTGTGCACCTGAATGAATCAGTAGCCTAGATTAGCTGGGTAATAATAATAGGGCCCGCTGGAAGAACAGTTTTTGGAAATGAAGTGGCTACCCTGGGTAAATATACCATTATTATAATTAAATTAAAATTCTAAACTACTGATTGTATTAAGTTTATATTTGAAAGTAATTTGAAAAGCATTACACAAGAAATTTGGATGGAAGGGATAGAATGATGAAAAAAAAAGCATTTCATTTAAATACTCATTCAACCAAAGTACAATCAGTCAGTCCGCAAGCCCCTGTGTTAATGAGCAAATGAGCAAGATTTATCCAAGTCCTCTCGTGGCTGAATTCATGTCCCTGCAAAATCTCGTGAATTGTGAGACTTTATTTCTCAAAGAATTTAACCACTTTCTCCTTGAGTAATATTGATTATTTTTGTACCATGGGCAAGAGTAAATGTTACTCTTTTATATTGGTTATTTCTTTTGAATGAAATATTTTGATAAATAAGTGAATTTTTTACCTGAAAAGATGCATCAAACAGAATTTTCTTCCTCTCTTTTCACTTGCAAATTGTGCAAGATTTTGTGTTTTAGGCACCAACATTATTTATATCATCAGAAAGCTCAAACGCTATTCTTTCTTACAATGTCACTCTTGATATGTGGCATCTTTTAGATGGGTCAGCAGCCAGCTTTTTCCATCAAGATGCAAGACGAGATTTCTGAAATTTCTGAGTAACATTAAATCCAGAGTTCTGATTGGCTGAATACTGTTTTCAAAACAAACAGGCACGGGTAATTTGAAGAGATTACCACATGGTGAGTGTGACCTTGCAGAGGCCCAGTGTGGGGAACATTGGAATTTGCGTGGGTGTGTGGTCTCTATGACCAATCAGAGCGCAGTATTCTTGTTTTTGAGCTGCAAAATGTACTTGGCCTATGAAAAGCTGGCTGCTGACCCATCTAAAATACATATTCTTATAAAAATTATATCATATTAAAGCTTAGATCTTCAGCTTTATCATGATCTAAAAATCATTTGTGCCCAAACAGAAATTAAGTGTGAAAACAACAACTTTTGTTGCATGAAAAAAAATATTTTGTTTCATGTTTTAGATCAAAAGTTTTTCCTATATTATAACATTCTTTTAAAAATCCAAACACATGACCTGATTCTTCTTCTTTACAAAGATACCAAAAACATGAAATTTGGTCAATATTTAGAGCAGCAATGGCCAAATAAAAAAAGGTGTTTTGGTTCGCACCAAGCTCATTAACTATGCAAAAACCCTCTAGTCATGAATATCACTTGGATAAAAGAAGCTACTTTTTTCAGGGCTTGCGGACTGACTGCAATGTGTTGTAATAATATCTTGTATAAACAAATAGCATACCCCCTGTATGTATGATATAAAGAAAATTTAATGATTGCACTTATTATTGCCAGTTTTTGTATATGTATATCACATCAATATCAAATTACAATTTATGAATAAACAAAAACAGAGTTCACATGAAATAATACAAAATATAAACTCATACACAACAAAACAAAATCATACAAAATGGAACAAAATGGTACAGTTTAGCAGCTCTGCACTGCCCTTGCAGAGGAGTTGTGGCTCAGTGGTGGTTAAGTCTCTGGGGTTCAAATCCCACTGAAGTACTCATGCCCTCTCGCAAGACATTTATCTTCATTTGCTGCTCTCCATCAAGAGAGTAGTAAATGGGTAACTGGTCAGAAGCGATTCCTTCAATGCTTGAGCACCCCATCAGGGTAGCTATGCCAAAGCCAGGGTACATGTAATATAGTATGCAGCGCTTAGAAACATTGTGTAAGCGCTATACAAATGTTGCGTACTATATGAACCCCATACTATGTACTGCTGGCAGCTGCATAGAGCTGAAAGGTTTATGTACACCAAGATTTGATATACCTCATAATAAGATTCTTGGCACTGATTGGTCAAAACTACATCATGTGACGTGGGCAAGGTGCAATTCGGCCCATCATCGTCTCTGGGTTTTGACTTGTCAATTTCTTTTATGAAACCCTGTGATAGAACGCGTAATGCCCGAGGGCGGGGCCACGACCTGTATGGCTACGCGGGCAAATAGCTCGCTCATGCTAATTGGCCGTTGCTTCTGGGTAGCCACGTAAGTACCGGCGCACCCATTCCTGTGATATAGCGAATCAACTTAAGAGTTGCACTATGGTCCTAAATAGATACCAGTAGCCCTTGAGTCTAGAGTACCATTATACATGAGCGTCACTCCCCCTATAGCAACATCACTACGATAGGCTACACCATCCCCCTTAAGTAAGCTGAAAGCCATGTCTTTGAACTCCAGCTGGTTGGCGAGGCGGTAAGCAGTACCCATTATACATGAGCGTCACTTCCCCTAAGCAACATCACTAGAGATAGGCTCCACCGTCCCCCTTCAGTAAGCTGAATGCCATGTCTTTGAACTCCATCTAGTTGGTGAGATGGTCAGAAGAATCCATTATACAGGAGTGCCACTCCCTCTAAGCAACATCACTGAGATAGGCTCCACTGTCCCCCTTCAGTAAACTGAACGCCATGTCCTTGAACTCCAGCTGGTTGGCAAGGCGGTAGGCAGTCAGGACGTCGGGACAAAGTCCCAAGAAACGCTGCATGTGAGACACGACCAGACTGCTCTTACTAGACAACTGACGGTACCTGAAAACAACAAGGAAAACACAGGAAATAAACTTACGGTAGATTAGACCATCAATCTACTCAAACTTGCTTGTACCTCTAATATTGTTTCTCAAAGGATTACTGTGAAAGGAATCCTGTCTATACCAAAATTCCCTTATTCCTTATTTCATAATGCTGATTTCCCCACTTAAAATGGTTATTACAATACAATGCGTCCAAAAAAAAGTGACACTCAGAATCATATATCATTGTAAAGCTTAGGCCCTTCTCTTTTACCTCATATCACTACATTATACCACACTTCACGTAAAAATAATTTCACTTCTTGGAGCTTTCATATTTAATGCAAAATGTGATTTTATTAACAAATTGTGTCATATCAAATCACAGAGTGTGTGCTTAGCTTAATATGAAATGACAAAAAATGTGTGTCCCCTTCCTTCCCTCTTCTCACCTATAATCTAGGCAGAGGTTGCAGCTACTGCTGTGCTGGAAAATTAGTGAACCCCACCACAAAATGCTGAGTGATGAATGAAGACAACAACACGGCAATGTCCGGCGAGCCCAGAGAAACAAACTTTATTGAATGTAATATTTTATTACCTGACTTCACAATTACATGTAGATATATAAAACATGGCAGAACTTGAACACATGTTCATTTTCTGGTGGGGTTCACTAACTGTCGAGCACCAATGTATGCTAAACATGAATTGATGCGCCTACAGAGGGTGCGATGCAAACGCTGCCTGTACCCTCTCGTCTTTCTTCAGTCGTCGTTTTTTTTTATCGACTATGATGCATTACAAGTTTTTTGTACAATAAAATGCTATTGGACCATTGTTGATAAAAAGAAAACAACTAGAGCAAGGCAGGATCGAAGGTGTGGATGGCGGCTGCTCCCATTGCAGCTCCACAGCCACTGCTTGTGGTCTCACAGCAGCAGACGTATTGGTAAATTTCGCAAAAAAGCAAAGACAACATTTAATAATAATGATAATAATCGGATTTATATAGCGCTTTTTCCAGAGGATACAAAGCGCTGTTGGTGGCATGAGACAAGTTAAGGTTTATGGTTATATAAGTGTGTTTTGAGATGTTTTTTGAAGAGGTCAAGAGAAGAGAGGTTTGCAGCCTTAGTCTAGATAATAGCAGAAATGACAAGTCTCACGCGTAATGTGTGAGACTCCAGCACAAGGGACTCTTGCTCATCCCATCAAACCTCTGTTTCACGCATGAAAATGAAAAAGAAAATCCCACACATAGCCGGTCTGTGAACTTGGCATCTCGGTAATAGGCTACCCCTTATTTGTTGCATCAGACTGAACTCCTACCTGGAAGCGACATCAGTGCAATGACTTGCTGTGAGCTGGATGCAAGACTGGAAGTCTTCTAAGTACTTGAAGTTTCCTTGCAGGATGACGTTGTTATAGAGGGCGCTTGACCATTCATTCTGTTGCTGGTACGCATCCTGTACTATCAATACCTAGTGCATGGTGAGAAAACGAATCAGTATTATAATTGCCTTCAATAGCAATGGGAAGCAAGTCATACATGTACATCAGCAAAATATAAGTTATTCAATGAGTGCAAGCCATAAATTGAAAATAAAATGTCAAAACTTCCCCAGCAAGCTTTAACATTCCATTCCATTGTCCATGCAGGACTATTAATAATAATAATAATATAGGATTTGTATGGCGCACGTATCCACCTTGCTAGGTGCTCAAGGCGCTCCTATATTACCCCGACTAAGCTAGTCTACCGATTCTGGTGCGCACAGCTATTTGAGGAATTACTTCCTGCCGGTACCCATTTACCTCACCTGGGTCGAGTGCAGCACAGTGTGGATAAATTTCTTGCTGAAGGAAACACGCCATGGCTAGGATTCAAACCAACGACCCTCTGTTTGAAAGGCGAGCGTCAGAACCACTAGACCACGACGCAATGTAAGTCAGATTAAAAATCAGAAGTACCCAGGTATTTGTTCTTATATCGTGACTGTGGTGGTAGAGTCGCTGACCGGCAATCAGTAGATGGGAGGTTCAAATCCCTCTGGTTCCAATATTTGTTCTTACTTATTCATCAGATTGATCAATGAAATCTTCTTTACTGGGTGAAAGCCATAAAGTGAATATACAATAAAATAAAAGTTATTAACATTCATGTATTCTACCACGTGTGTCGCTATTCTTTTCGGCCAAATTTTATGCATGAAACCCATCCTATCCCCTGTCGCTATACCAGGCAAGACCACAGGGTATCACACTGATGTCTGGAAAATAGTATAAGTGTAAATTTGGCACCTTTTAATGCCATATCAAGCCACAATATTGAGTTGGTCTTGATGAGATCAAGTTTTGTGATCAAGGCTTAAGTTACAAAGATATATTACATGTAATTCTACATTATGAAGGAAATTGTTTTTACGACACACATTACAACACACTAACTCAAATTTTCAGTACTAATGATTGGGTGAAATTTCAAGTTCCCATTACAGTGTATGATTGCATAGTTATATACATGTCAGCAAAATTAATTTTTGTACCTTTTTCCTAAAAATATGAGGAATTCTGGAAAACACATAAGCATTAATAAGATATCACCATTTTCATCTCCACATTAATTTCACATCTCCATACCTCATGAAACTTGGGATGCTGGGTCACAAACTTGGTGACCTCTGCAGGTTCAAAGTTGATGACCCTTGACCTCACAGGAAGAAGCCGAATCTGAAGAGCCACCAGACGAGCTTGCTTTATGCACTTCTCGGCATGCCGTAAACAATTGTCCTGAGATGGGTAGAAATAGACAAGATCATCAGAAGAGCATTTTATCAACATACAGTTGTGCTCAAAAGTTAGTTAACCCCACCACAAAATGCACTCCGTCATGCTGAGTGTTGAATGTAGACAACAACATTGCAATGTTCTGCAAGCACAGAGAAACAAACTTTATTGAATGTCATATTTTATCACCTGACTTCACAATTCACAATCTCTAAACATGGCAGAACTTGAACACTTAAAATATGTTCATTTTCTGTTGGGGTTCACAAACTGTTGAGCACCACTGTATGTTGCATGACAAGTTGTCAGATCTGATAACTTTTCCTTTACTTTGAATAACTGAGAGTAGCTCTGTTACTATGGTAACTGACGGATAAGACAGACTTTGTCACATAAAAATTTGAAATTTGACAAGTAATTTCATATAAAAACTTCGATAGGCCCAAATTCATACAAGATTCTCACACTTCATGGGTAAAGATCAATCCTCCCTACAAAGAAGTGTGCTGAAAAAAGAGTATAAGCATGTGCCATGATCTCATACCGCCCTCTCTCAGAGGATATATGAATATGTGTAAATTAGAGTTGTCAGAGATGTGCCAGTTGCAGATAGCCAACACATGCAAGGCAATGGCTTCAGCCTCTAAGATGGCGATGCGATGATGTCAATACATGTACATAACGTCTATTAAAATCAGGCAAAAAGATGAACAGGGGAAAGTCTGTTTCACCCCCCAAATAATAAAAATAAACCTTACAAGAAGTAAAGGACCCTCAAATAATATTTTCTCAACCAAACTTTTCTTTACAGGTTGGACTTCCCCTTCAAGACCTCCATAGATAATTATGAAGCCAACATCAAAATTTTCATCAACAGTTTAAAGCCCTTCCATTATAACTTCATTAAGATTAACATTACGTTTCATAAATATCTAAACAACATGTATAAAAGTAAAAAAGGACTAGGAGCTAATACTAAAGGTAAATTGCAAATTTGTCCACTCATCACATGGTCTAATTTCATTTAGTCTAATGCCATTCCATCCATCAAATTCCATTCAAGAACCATTTAGTCAAATCACCACCTTGTCTTATCACCAGTTCATCTCATAACCAGTTGGTCTAATACCCATTTTATTTTCCTCATTTCACCCAATTAACACTTAGTCCACTTAGACCAAATGGTATAATTGATTAAATAGCTATTGAACCAACTGGTTATTAGACGAAATGGTGAGTGGAGGAAATGGCAATTAGACCATGTGGATAGTGGGCAAACTGATTTTGAAGAGAAATCTGAGAACCCTTCCCACAGGGCAAGAGTGCTAACCAACCAAGTACACAGTAGGAGATGCCGTGGCCGACTGGTCTAAGGCGCCTGGCTATACGTACATTGTAGAAAGTCCAGGATTCGATTCTCGGCCACGGAACCTACATGTATGCCCGTGAGCAAGGCATTTAATTGACAATGCTCTTTGATCCTGCATTCAAATTAATGGAAATGCTATACGCATTATTGGTAACTAGGTGTGCACTTGTTTTAAAAAACTTAAAAAAAGTACACAGTAAGGAAATATACATGTACCTACCTTTGCATAATTCTTGGCAGCATTGGTCAGATCGTGTAAAACATTCTCAAGGATGTTCTGGATTTCAATGTTTGTGTCTGAAAGAAACAAATGAAATAGGCAAAACAAAATGAATAAGAATCAGATACAAGTGAAGCATGGGATAAGGTGAAATCAGCCTATTAGGTAATGACAGCGTGTATTCTTTTGATCACACTTTGAATGGATCATAAAGAAATATTGTTCATGCAGATTTAAAACCAAATAGAAATGTCACTGATAGAGATTAATACCCCATCCTATCATGGAAATGTTACAAGAACCATATACATGTAAGAGCATTTTCCCTGATTTATTGCCATATGTAATAACCATGACAATGCAGTTCTCGACACATTAACAAAATGTGTCTTGCAAGTTTTTACACCAAAACCAATGCTTGCGCCACATCTTGTGGGCATTGGGTGAAAAATTGAGGAAGTACTTTGCTCCTCAAAACTATTGCCATAAAAAGAAGTTGTTTCAATGCAGTAGCAAACAAATTTCTAAAAGTTTCTTGCACATCTTCATGCCGAGGTATATATTTCTGTGCATTGGGCCAAAACTGAGGAAATACTTTAATTCAAAGACTGGCAATCGGTAACTGCCCGAGTGTCGCTAATTCCTTCATCTGTATATAACATTATCTAACAAAAGAGGCAAAGAGTAACATCATCATCATCATCTCCATCATCATCATCATCATCATCATCATCATCATCATCATCATCATCATCATCGTCATCGTCATCGTCATCATCATCATCATCAACATTATCTTTATGACCTACCAATAGTCCGAGACTTGAGTGTTTTAAGTCTATCCCGTGCTGCTTGTTCTTGGAGGCTGGCTACTTCTCTATGCATCTCAAATTTGAGTGCAACAATGCCGTAAGTCTCAGTGTCTGGTGGGTCACATCTCTTCAAGAAGTCCAATAGAGCCACTTTCAACTTGTCGTCCTTGGAAAGGATTGCAAATGAAAATGAATTGAGACTAAATGATTTGTTGAACTTTAGTACAGAAATGTACAGGAAAAAAAATGACTATCATTTTCCGTCCATCCATCCACATGTATCTTTCCACCTATCTATCAATATATCAAGCAATCGGTCAATATCTATCAAGATTTCTATCTATTCATCATTCAACCAATCAATATACATGTACAATTTCTCCATCAGGAGGAGATCTGGGCCCTGTCTTACAAAGAGTTACGATTGATCCAATCAATTGTAACTCTATGGAAAGCCAGCAACGTCAACATCTAAAATGCATGTTCATTCAAAATATTTCCTTCATATGTTGTATATTCATACATTTATTGTTTTCTTGAAAATTCTGTATGCTTCTCTTTGTTTACAAAGGACATTCTGCTGAATAAAATATGACATTGATGGATTTCCATACAGTTAGGGTTGATCGGATCAATCGTACATGTAACTATGTAAATCCATCAGCGTCATAATTTTTTCTACATGAAATTTGCAAAATGTCCTTTGTAAACAAAAGCGAACACACCAAATTGTCACGAAAACGATGAAATTATGTAATATACATCTTATCTAGAAAACATTTTGAACAGACATGTATTTTAGATGTGGGCGTTGCTGGCTTTCCATAGTTGAGATTGATCAGATCAGACTGGGCCCTGGGCTATCTCCCAATGCTCATATGAGCCCCTCAAAATCCCCATTCACTTGCAATGTTAAAGCTTGTCCAATTTTGTAGATTTATGCAGTTGATTGTTAAAGCCCCCCCCCCAAAAAAAAAAAAAAAACTAAAACAAAACTAGCTGGCTATCAATTTAGCAGCATACATTGTATGTCTATCAATTATGATGGTACACAACATTTTGAAAAGTCGATGTATTAGATAAAAATGATAGGTAACAATAAGTAATGAAAGTCAATGAGTCAATGCATATTTGCCAATGATAATTTATTCACCGATTTCTGGGGACCTTCTTTGAAAATTAAAACAAAGGCTTTTCATTTTAAGCCCTAAGGAAGATGGAGACCCCCCCCCCTCTTCCCGTTAATAACTTAACTTTGGCAAACTGCATTTTAATAATTGTTATTCATTATGATGACATACATGTATGTGTACTTACATTAGCTCCTTTCTTTAGAAGTGCATCCATTTGATGATTGGCTCGAAGAATCTCAAAGATATAGGTCATCTCACTAAACCTTCTCACACCAATCAGAAGCCGCACCTATATAAAAAAAACAATAAAAAACATTGTGATGTAATAAACTTTTAAAACAAAAGGATTAGTCAAGCTACAATATAACTTTTTCAAGACAATTTCCCTTTACACTAATCAAATCAAATACGGAATCAACATACACCAGTTTTTAATGAAACTATTAGTACATTATATATATGTATTATATGTTCAAATTTTCAGATGATCTTGAACTTTTGCAAATTGAGGGTAACATTGTGTTTATTGCAAATTTGGTAAAATTCAATTTTTTGTATTGTTTAATGATAATTACTAAAAAGTTGTCTATTATAGAAACATTAAAAGTCTAATTTTGGGCACAGCTTTGACAAGCTCAATTCTTTTTGTAATTTTTGCAGTGATCCAACTTCCATTTGATTACGCTTTTTTGTACGTATAATCAATTATCTTTTTTATGTTTATATAACTTGTATTTTCGTCTTTGGTCATTGTATTGTGTTTGTAATTATGTATTTTTTTGTTTAATGGAACAAATAATCTTGAATCCTGAAGGTACAACATTCTACATGTGTACCTCCAAACACTGTATTTACATACAGCATCCATGAGTGTGGACTAGTGGTTACTGTTAGAGCATTGGACTCATGATTGAAAGGTTGTGAGTTCGAATCCCAGCTCGGCCATTATCTCCACATTTAGTTAAGGCCCAAGAGTAATGTCTGTCGTCTCTAAGATGCAGCCACTATGACTGATTAAGTTAGATGTTAAAATGTTTCCTGCCGTAATTGGTTATATACCAGCTTGGCTTTGATGCAGCACAAAGCTGTTTTGCCGAGTCACTACGAGAGTTATTTCTCAACATACTGTCCAGCATTAGAAAAACAGGTACGGGTTCTTACCATGAGACTAAACTCTTCGGACTGAGCGAGGGCGTTGCAGCAGTCACAGCTGGCTCTGAGAACCGAAGCGATCCCTTCCATATTGCAGCTTAGGGTGAAGCAGTCATGAGCTCGGATGATCAGCTCTACCTCTAGGGTCAGGGCTAAAAAAGATTAGGACAAAAAAACATTAGGTGGTATGATAGCCATGGCCCTGGGAAGCGGGGGTGCTAGAGCACTCCCCAAGATTTGTGTGGGGGGAATAAGGTTGGTATGCTTCTGCTAAAAAGTATAAATTTGAACAAAATCGCCTTCATTCTTGGAGCATGAACTTTTTTGTTGTTGGTCAAATAAAATTTTTAAAATGTTGTAACTTTATTTTACATCCGAATTCGATTAAATTTTTTAGTGAATTGAATTGAATTTATTAATAGAACATCACTGGCATTTAGCAATATTTTGTCCAAAACAAAAATAAAAGTAAATACAAAACAAATATACAATTTGAGGAATATAAGCAGATAAACAAAAACATAACAACAGTATTTTGTCGAAAATGTAAGTCTACTTTTAGTCAATATATCATGGCATAAATAATAGAAAGGAGGGATAAACTTAGTGTTAAACTTATGTGATTGTTCTCTTTTCATTCACATCAATTCCTTGTCTGTATTCCCTGGCTTCAACAATAATTATCTTGGGTCTGGTCTCACCTGGTCTTGTTGTGCTTAAATCTGAGTGTGCAATCTGTATAGCCTCATCTAGCAGTCTTGTTCCCAGACACGCTGGATCTTTACAAATTTTAGCTAAACTCATGAAGGCTACCTTCTCAATATGATCAGGAGGCCCCTCGGAAGCTGGAGGGCGTGTCAACGAACCTGAAAGTAATCAATATTTCATTTATATGAGGTGATTTTGCAATCTTTAATAACAAAAATTAAAAATTGTTTTGCTAATTTTACATAATAAATTTTGTTATCACGGGAAAATCTATTCTCATTCAATAGTAATAATAATATCAACGATATTGGATTATACATATACCGCAGCATGCATGTTTCTCAGATTTAAAGTTTTCGGTGCAAAAGAACAATGAAAATTCAGATCTGCAATTAATACCTGAGCATCTTTACTTGAAATTTAATTTATTTTAATGAATTTCTACATTGCACATCAATCAGTTCATATGGGTCTGTTGTATAAAGACTAGCATTTTAACACAACTCCAAATATCAGACACAACTTTTCACTTTTGGTATTTGGGTCTGATTTATTAAGAGTTTAGTTTAAATGCAATAATTTGTGCAGCTTGGTCCTCGTGACAATAGGGAGACATAAATATCAATTTTTTTTACATATGATATCAATACATTCCATTTGATTTAAAATATGATATATTAATCTGTATCATTATACCATCAAATTTTGGTTCCATGACATTTGCTCCGGCGACAATTACTCGCTATGAATTTCACACACCAATTAAATGACAAACTTCAATGCTGGATTTAAAACTATACCCTATCCTAATCCTAACCCAAATCTACCATAAACCCTATTACAACTCTAATCCTATATCTTAGATGAAATAAAGCTTGGAGCAATTGTCGCACGAGCAACTGTGGGGTCACCCGATTATTTCATAAACAGCTTACAAATAATACGGGAAACGTGGTAATTTCTTTTAATACACATTAACATTCCATTGCAATAAAGGAACATACAGCCAGCGCAGGTATCAAGCACTATACCGATATATGATTATCAACCAATCAGAAGCACGTAATGTGCGCTCGATTCTTTTGAGTTGTGATCTACTCTTTCTGCAGCGGGCCCCAGAATGTTGCTGACATTATTATCATGATTATTAAGAAAATATTACTTGAAAGAAATAGCCTATTGACAAGACCTTATGACTGAGCTTTATTCCTCGTTAGGTAGTCGCTGAGACGAGACTAGTCAGATGATGAGACCTGGTTTCTTAGAGGATTATTGGCTGAGCTCGCATTTACCCAACCTTTAATAGTCATATTTCAATCGCTAGGCGCCTGATATAAAAATCATAACAGACACAGAGCCTTGTCTAAAGGTTAAAAATGAAGAAGTACATACTCTCTTTTCTCCTCTTGAGTTTCTGTTGTAGTCCAGTCAAAACAACATCCGAGAGAAAGTTTGCAACCTGAAAAACGAAAGACAAATTTTATCATAAAGGAGAAATCAATATCCTCAGAGATACAAAATGTAGATATAAAGGCCCGCATTCAGCGACTGTTTTGTGAAAGTTGTCAGCACTGACAAGTTGACTTTTATCCAACAGTTACCATAGTAACAGTCAGAGGCCAGGGTCTCTCAGCCAATCAAAATCAAGGATTTCACTGAAATCGCAAGCACTGGCATTTTAGTCAGTGCTGACAACTTTCATGAAACGCTATCTGAACTCTGGTTTAACATAGTCCAATATCTAGTTCTGGGCTAAAATTATGGAAGCTATGAGTGTCAAAAAAATGTTTAAACTTTACTGCTCCTTGTGATTAATGACATCCTTCCCATAGGTTAATGGAGAAGGAAACCATTGTAATTATCATTTTAAGATTTTTAAAATACTTTGAAAGCAAAATTTGATAATTAGTATTTAATTCCAGATATTGATGTCATATCTGGCTTCCCATAATTAAACCACAACTTTGGACCAGGATTTAAGTTAGTTCCAGAGTTCAAAATCCGGCCCAATCGGTTGTATTCTCATAACAATGGCTAAGTTTAATTCATCAAACACTTTTAAGGAGTACTGATAGCCATCTAATTCGCAAAGTACAGATTAATGTTAAAGCTGAGTCAATAACCCATCATGACACACTACTGTTTCTTTGCGGGTGCTTGATTTAATTGCATAAAACTACTTCTACATGTGTTGCAGTATCTGCGGATATAAGAGGTCTTTTATTATTATTATTAACTATTATTATTAGTAATAAGGTAAAAAAAGATCATCACCACCATCAACATTATTTTTTTATTCACTCCTTGTTTACCTCATTATCTACTAGATTGTTTGCTCTGATGAAGTTTTTGGCCAGGAGGTAGCGGTCAGCATGGCTAGTCTGAAGAAGAGACTTGACCGATGTGAATGGAACTTGTTTGATCAACACATCATATGGCTTATCCAACACCTGTAGTGAAGGTCAAAATGAATGGTTAGCATTCGCAGAAGTATATTTTATTTATTGATTGATTTATTCATTCATTTGTTTGTTTATTCATTTTGGTATTCTTCAAACAGGATACCCCCATCGGTAGTCAGATACTGTTTTATGTTATACTTGTGGGTCCTGTATGACATAAAACAAAACAAAATACAAGCATAAATACAATATAAATGGAAAATACATAATCATAATCATAAACATAAACAGATGAAATTTTCAGATTTAAACCGTCTAATGATAAAGTTGTACACAGAATTGAGAAAAGTGTAACCCAGAACTATAGATGGAAAGCAATAGAGGAAAGGAAAAAAGTCAAGTGTGAGATGGGGAGTGGAAGAAAATAGAGAACTAAAGCAGAAGGAAGAAGGCACATCACCATATTTTAAGACTTTAATTTATCATAATAAAATAATGCCCATTCCAAACTTCACAGACCCAGATTAAATAAAACCAGAGGTGTACAAAAGGAAACAAAATAATTACTGTATGAATACAACTCATAAACAAATTGACTGATGCAGGAACTGAATAATTAATGAGGCGTGAGGGTCTTGATCGTAGTCGTTAAGCTAACCTTGTTAAATACACATCAAAAGGGTTGTGTGGTCATGATAGAAAGGTTGGGAGTTAAAATCCCAGCTCTGAATAATTATGTCCACTATAACCAAAGAAGCCTGAGAGCAATTTCGGTTGTCTATAAAGGTCAGCAACTATGACAGGTTAATCTAGATGTAAAATGTTTCATATGCAATTGGTCATATATGAGCTTGGGGTTGATGTGGCGGAAAGCTGCTTTGCCGAGTTCCTACGGGAGTTACCTCAACAAAAAACAGAAAATAGTCATACCTGTGAAATCCTGTAGATATTGATGATACGGTCACAGCATGTCCTGGCGGATGTGGTATGGTCAGCGAGGGCTTCCATTATGGTCAGTATATCATCATTCTGAGGTGAACTCAACTCTTGATTGATTCCAAGACTGACCACTGCAACAAAAGATGAAGATATTTCAATGAGGTCGCACAAGCCTATTAACAACAGGAAGGCAAAAGATATTCATACGAACCAACCCATTGCCCAAATCTTTATTTTGATATAGCTGACTGACAAAGTGTAAGAATATGATTAGCCACCTAACACTGGTTAGAGGGAGGGCAACTACCGAATTTCCTTTGCCCAAATTGGGAAAAATATAATTGAACTTTTGGGACTATTTGACTAGCAGAAGAATTAGGGCTATTTTACTGTTTCAGGTGATGAATTTGATCCTGCCAGGAGATCATAAAATCATAAATGCCAATTCATTTTTTTAAATGAGCAGGTCGAGGTACCCTTTTCTGGTCAGATACGGAATGTCAGATATATATCCTATCCAATGGTTGTAAACATCAGACCATCATATTTCATCCTTATATTTTATGAATTTTTTATAAGTGCCTTTTTAACACACAAGCCTATGGGAAATATTCTATGCATGTGAAACCATTACTGTCTCTCTTCTATTTCAAGTTCAGTTGTGCCATGTTCCTGTGTCACTGTTGTTGTTCATTACTTACACTTCATTTTGTTCACTGTACATTAGCCAGTTGCCCATTATCATCAAAATTTGTTTAATGTTTATTTCAAAAACCCAATAAAATTCATATATAGTCAACCAATTTCAGCTATAACTGCTGTACTTACTACCAATACATGTATTTTTCTTTGTGAAGCATTAATTTACTTTTTCTTTAATGTCATTATTCATTATCCTCTTTGTGAAAATCAGAATGCAAACAAATGTTCATGTTCTGCATGACAATGAAACACTGACCTGAACTGAAAGAAATGTAAATTAGCAGGTTGCCTATTATAATGAAAAACCTATTTAATCATTTTCTAAAAGAATTAGAAAACCCCCATGAATTGATCAAATGACGGCTGATTTATTTAGCACATTATGGACATTTTCTAATAACCATGTAACATCATTTTGAAGAGTCCGGTATAAACTGCTGAACATTCGATTCTGGTAAAATGCATACACATTATTATTTTTTTTTTCTCTATATCTTGTGATTGAAAAAAAAAAGCATTATCATCTTGGAGATGAAGATCATTTTTCAGAGGTTCAAGAATTCTAAGATACATACGGTACACCAATTGAGCTTTTATACCTTTTTTCCAGGTTAAAGTTCCATGGAGGGTTAGGATTTCCCTAACTGCAATGAAAGTATGAGAGCTTAACAAGTGCTTAACTTTGACCCACAAGGTACAGTGTTCAAATCCCATCACATCACTCACATTTTTTGGCAAGACATTTATCCACATTTGCCTCTCTCCATCCAGGTGTAGTAAATGGGTACCTGGTATTCCTTATAATGCTTAAGCACCTGATCAGGTATAGCCGTGCTAAAGCCGGTGTAATGGTATGCCGTGCTTAGAAACATTGTATGAAGCGCTATATAAATGTTGCATATTATTTTTTAATTATAATTACTACTTCCTTTAATATTTTTATTATTATCATTATTGTTGATGTTGTTGTTATTATTATTATCATAATCTAATTTCAGAGTAGTCTTGCTATCTGACTTACTGCTAGGTGTTCTTCCAAGCTGTTTCTTTGATCTACCACCGTACACCCCTGACGGAGGACCAAGCAGAGTCAGATTACTGGGCCGCCTGGTCAGCTTGGGTTTGCTACTTGATACTTTGACCTTTGACCTCAGCTCAGGGTCAATGCCCTCTGGTGTGACCTTGCCTTGCATGAGCTGCAGGCATGCCAGTGCGATGGAGAGATCGTGGTGGGTGTGGCCAAACTGACTGGCTAGTTTGTGGGCTCTGGCGATGCAGCAGCTAGACAGCAGGCCATCGATCATATCCTTGAGAGCTAACCTCTCCTACAAATGAAAAAACAATCAAGATGATTTTAATTGAATGCAGATCTTCCAATCACCTTCCTAACATAGAACATAAAAATGAACAAAAAAAATTACAAAAGTCAATAAAAGAAAAAAAAAGTTACATAGAGCTATGAAGTTCATGTAAAATAATTATGTATTGCAATCCCATCGCCAGATCTATCTAAAATATTACTAAAAACAGTTCCATCTCAACTTCAAATTATCTGACTGACTACAATCCAAAACACATGTACAATTTAAAACAATTAAGCTCTATTTCTGTTTAGTCCTGATAAATCTATCTGTTTAATTCGACAAAATATATTTTTTTTCACATACAATGTAGATAATGGCATTGTAACAAGATTTAGAGCAAGAGATATATCAGAATCTTTCATTAATGGGGCAGAAGGGCGGTTATCACAAATTTGACTATTGGACATAGCCGACAACGTACCTCTTCATTGAGCAGTTGGCAGGGGAGTGAATCTATTGGTTGTACATCATAGAGAAGCTCTCGAGGACCTCTAGACTTGGGTGTCCAGTCTGCACAATGGGATTCCAGACAAGATGGAGACGGGTCTACCGCCCTCTTCTGGGGTGAAAACAGACAGGTCCAATATTAACAGCAACTTGCTACATACTGTTAAATGGTGTGCTTGCTGCTCTGTAATGGGTGCCTGATCGGGCAAGCTGTGCAAGTTTTTTTTCCTCTACGAGTAGTCGGGTCGGGGGTATCTTTATCTACAGTATGTATTTACATTTAATATGTGTTCCAAGTGAAATTAACTTTTGATCCTGGCCAAAGAAATAGTTCTATTTAAGTGAATCAATTTGTTGTGTACCATTGATATTACAAGGAGCATTGTTTTTGTTTTCTTTTAACAGGAGTCTCTCTTGACAAGCATGTTAGCTTTTAGTGACTCCCCCATTTCGTGTAATATCATATTGTTATAACATGTAAAATATATATATTTTTTTTATGTGGAAATAAATAAATAAAAAAATCAATAAAAAAATCAATGAATAAATAAATAAGTAAATAAACAAACAAACAAATAAATAAATAAACAAACAAATAAATAAATAAATAGATGCTATAAATTTGAAACCCAGATCAACCCAAATGATTGCTGTTTAAACAGGCGAGTATTTCAAAGATGATCACAATAGAATGAAAATATCTTTCACATCATCCCTCCCAACACGTTGAAATAAAAATAGGAAAGTACACCAACCTTTTCGACTTCAGCTCTTAGCCTCCACAGCCAGACCTTTTGTTCCAGTGACTGCAGAGAACTCAGAGTTGCAGTAGACTTTGGATGAGATAACCACAGGTAGGACAAGTCTAGCAAGATAGCTTTCTCTCTGGCATGCTTCTCACCAGTCAGTTCATTCTCTTCTGATTGTGACTAGAAAAAATACAACACAAGAATGAAATAATAGCAAAAAATAAATAAAATAATAATGATAGTAATAATAATGATAATAATAACAATAACAACAATAACAACAACAATAATAATAATAATAATAATATTAAAAATATAAATAAAAATGATAATAATAATAATAATACATGTAATAATAATAATTCACAGTTAAAGCTTAGTCCAACAGAGGACTATTTTAATGGTTTTGGTAAAATTAGACAAAAGATAAAAAATTGAAAAGAATATGGATGAAAAGAGCAGAAAGACTGCAGTTTTCTTTCACAAAAGTTAAGAGAGATTAGAAATAAATATAACACAAAGATAAAATAAAGGAAAAGTAAGCGCACACACAATCTAAACTTAATTTTTTATAGTTTATGTTTTGTCATGAAATGACTATTCGTTTGGTTTAACTGAAATGAATTGAAAAATATAACATTGACATTAAGAGGCAAAAAAATCAGAGAAATCAGAGTATTCTTGACCACAATTTTACCTGGAAGAATTCAGCTGCTGATTGATAGTCTACTTTGGCCTTGGTCAGCCTTTCGTTGCACTTTACCCAGAATGCAATGCGTCCAGCAACTGTACTCCCGACCTCTGACCTCATGACCTGCTTAAGGTCACTAAGGAGCTGTTGGGGGTTGCAAATTGGTAATGTCATTAATAACTGATAAGGGAACAAAAAGACTTAATCTCCAGACACTTCAACAAAGTCTTGACCAATGGTCAACTGCTTCCTATGATTCTGTACATATGTAAAGCAGAGATTCGTAATCTAAAAATTGAAACATACATTAAAAACATGTTTTTGCAATTCCTTCATATTACAAATGAGTAAAAATGCATTATATTCATTGAGACAGTCGCAAGCACCATTGTCATTATCATAATTGTAATCACTGCTGATGCCATCTTCATCATCATCATCATCATCATCACCATCACCATCATCACCATCACCATCATCGTCGTCATCATCATCATCATCATCTTCATCATCATCATCTCCACCATCACCACCACCATCATCATCATCATCATTATCACCCTCATCACCATCACCATCATCATCACCATCATCGTCGTCATCATCATCATCATCATCATCACCCTCATCACCATCATCATCACCATCATCATCACCATCATCATCATCACCATCATCATCACCACCATCACAACCATCATCATCATCATCATCACCACCACCATCATCATCATCATCATCACCACCACCATCATCATGATTATCATCATCATCACCACCATCACAACCATCATCATCATCATCATCATCATCATCACCATCACCACCACCATCATCATCATCATCATCATCACCATCATCATCATCATCATCATCACCATCACCACCACCATCATCATCATCATCATCATCATCACCATCACCACCACCATCATCTTCATCATCATCATCATCACTATCACCACCATCACCACCACCATCACCACCACCATCATCATCATCATCATCACCACCAACATCCCCATCTTCATTCAAACAGCATAACATCTATACCCTAACCTCTTGTATGATCACAAGGTCAGTCGAGAGTCCAGCTGCTGTAGCAAACTCTTTTGCCTGGTCAAACCGTCCCATTGCCTGCAGCTTGTCAAGCAACATCTTGCATTCAGTGACCATAGCCTCAGGAGAGTCAAGCATGCGGGTTATCACGAGCTCTAGCCCCGTATCTTGAAGACTCTTGTGGAGATGATACAGGCTGCTGTAGTTTGGATCTACATGTATACACAAACAGAAAGAAAAAAGTAGGATAAAATTAACATTCTGTTCAAACTGTTTCATTTTTAATAAGAATTGTGTTTGGTCCAAGTGCCTCACACAGCATTCTGCTGTTCACACACAAGAGGGCAATACAAGCTTCCGAGTGTCAACGCCCAGATTTTCGATCTCTACGTCACCAGGTCAAATCGGGTCATTTTTGTCATCGCTGAGGGAGGCTGCAGTTAGCAGCTGAAAATTACAAGGTAATTTTTCAGATTTTTTCTTTGTGTTGAGAGCAAAAGTTCAACTTTATGTTATTTTCAACCGACACAGGTGAACTTTCATGATCAAAAACAGTGTTGTCATATGCTCTGGAACTATCCCAATGTAGCAAAAGGCTTAATTTGATATTTTTTTTAAATGCACTTGCCCTGTTATAAGTAAAATCAAATGGAGGACATGGGCACCTAACTCTCACCTTGTGTAATGAGGAACCTATCAAAATAAACTTTGTGTGTACTCAATTTAAATAATGCTCTTAACAATAATAATAGCCAATTTTTATATAGCGCTTTTCCCAGAATGGCTCAAAGCGCGTTACAGCATATTATTACCCCGGTCATTGGATTCATTTCAATCCCGCACAAAAAGTGCACAATTTTCACTCCCTGTGGAGCATTCCTTGCATTCATCGCAGCCTCATTATGGCGCTGGCAAAATCAAACATACAATATCTTTCGGTACCCATTTAGCACCTGGGTCGAGAGTGGCAAAGTGTGGATTAACGCCTTGCCAAAGGACGCTAGACCGCGGTGGGATTTGAACACACGACCCTCTGTTTACAAGGCGAGAGTCAGAACCACTACACCACGGCTCTTCCACTGTTCATCCTGTTCATTATTCACAGAGAAACAGATAATTTGCTAAAATTTTAACTGTCAGGGTTACAGGCTCTTCATAATCATGATTTACAGTATAATAGAAAGATGAAGACACTTGTGACAAGAAATTCAGTTTGTTTTAATATAAAAAACACCTCAATTGTAATACATGTACATGTATCTTTCTTTAAATTAATGAACATGTTTCTGGGGTGAAAGTGAACAAAACATATGTCCACTATTTGATCACTATCATATGTTCCTCCAATTCAAATTGAAGTAGAATCAAATTAGATACAATTGTTTGAATAACTACCTGAAAAATATTCATGCTATGTCACCATCATTAGTAATATTTATCTAGAAATATTGTAAGAAATGTCAAAATCTTCTCTATAATAGCAAGATATTTGGTTGCATTTGCTCACCATTTGAATCAACACATCTGGAGAAATTCAAGGCTGTGAAGGCTTCAAGTAGAAAGCCGATCTCCCATTGGCTGGTACTGGAGAGGAGCATGTTACGAGCAATGTGATTGGCTGTCTCTTGAAACCATTCCAGATGACCAATCCTAGGCCTGCTAGGGCCAGGGTCTGGCTGGTTTCTCATACTACTACGACGTCGACACTAAAAACATAAAATCAAATCAAATCTTGTTCATTTCCAAATTTAACTGTATTTGTTGAGAAAAAAAAACTAGTATACACAATTCTAATCTTACTCCGAGAGTCTGAATATATAAAAAACAAGATAAGAATAATTTTTTAACCCGGCCCAGCCCTGGCCATTTTGTTGTCATGTGTTTTGTACATGATATAGAAGAAAACACAATGTATAGGGTAATACTGGATGAATAAGACCCAATCAGTCATACACTATAGGGGCAAGGATGGCAGTCACATTTTCTCCTTAAAAGAAGCCAGAACACATTAAAATGAATACATGCTGTACAATATAAATCCTGAATAAGCCTGAAATGGGAAGGAAGATGTCAGGGTCTGATATCATTAAAAAGACTGAAGACTAGCACCTCCAAGGGGGGTATACTCCCATGCGGCAGACCAGTCCTTAGGGAAATTCCAAAGATCAGGTTACACGACTCCCTGACCTGACACAATTACATGATACCAAATGACCTGACCCTTCATATTTTTAACAAAAGGGGAAACAAATTACACAGGGGCTCTGGGCGATTTTCAGCCCCAAAATGCTCTTAAGAGCCCTGGACACTCGAAAAGAAGCCCTTGAAAATTCCCATTCATTGCAATGTTAAAGCTTACCATATGTTGCAGATTTAGGAGGTAAAGTTACAAAAGTAGCCCCTAGAAGTAAACAAATATTTTTTTGCTTGATAAACAAGCATCAGGCAATTAGATTTGAACAATCTTAAAAGCAAAGGGGCATACAGTCCGACCTCTCTTATCCGGACACGTTGGGACCAGCACCAATGCGGATTAGGGATTTATCCGGATCTGGGAGACCCAATATTAATTACACGCAGCTGCCTCCTCAACGGCGGTAGCTACACGTAATCTATTGTAGTGGGCGTACAGACAGTATTCTCTGCAGTGTCAGTGCAAATTATAGGCGGTATTTTTACGGAAATGAAATTTGGTGTTGGTGGTGATTTTTTACCTGATTGCTAAGAAAGCATGAATGCTTGTAAGCAAGCAACCAGAGGACCGACGGCTTAAGGTCCTCTCCGAAGGACCTGGTACTGAGGATTTATGCCTTACCAAAGGGCACTAGCGCACCAAGTGGGAATCGAACCCGGGTCACCGCAATACGAATCCCCCGCTCTACCGACTGAGCTACCTAATTATCCAAAACTCTTGGATAATTTACCTGCTAAAATGTTTATAATAATAATATAGGTATATTTACCCAGGGTAGCCACTTCAGTTTCGAAAACTGTTCTACCAGCAGGCCCTGCTATTATTATTACCCCGGCTTTAGCTGAGCTGCCTAGGCACTCAAGTATTCAAGGAATTTCTTCCTACTGGGTACCCATTCACCTCACCTGGATTGAGTGCAGCACAATGTGGATGAGTTTCTTGCTGAAGGAAATTATGCCATGGCTGGGATTGAGGTATACATCAAGCATACCTCGAAAGAAAGAATGTCTCGATGAAACTAAGTTTTACAATTGGATCATCGTGGCGGGTATCGCAGCTTTGCAATGTCAGCCATTGTTATACTGACTGTAGGCTGAAACATGATAGATGGCGCTGTCCGTATTGAGGCCTAGGGCTAGCTAGTGAGACATGTGTTGTTTTTTCCCCAGGAAATAAAAAGAGAATGTGATGAAATGTTTGCGCTGCACCCTGATTTACAGGAAAATTATCCTGTCTAAGTTCTTTCGGTGATTTGGGTGAGATATTTTCATGAAAAATAATGTAGTTGTAGGTAGACTATAAAATAGAAAATATATGTAATCAAAGTGAGTTTTCGTAGGATTAAGTCCCGGATTGAAGTTAGATTGAAATCTCATTTCCCCAGGTACTAGAATGAATTGGAAAAACAAAAAAAATCTTGGCAAGTGAGCGTCTGGATAATAGAGAGATCTGGATTAGGGAGGCCAGATAAGAGAGGTCGGACTGTATTTACCAAATGACAGATCATTCCTGTCAAACATTAGGAAGGATTCATTCCTTGACCCAGTGAGATTACTCAATGGTTTGGAGAAAGCCATCTCACATGAATTACATTTCAAAGGAAGATTACTTACTGTAAGCATGGCTTCATGAAAGAACTCTAGGTCTATCTTGCACTGATTTCTATCTCTTAGAAGCAGAAAATCTTCACAGAAAGCAAGAAACGAGTTCAATACGCCCCTCTGTAATACAAAACATACAAAATATACATTTACTTCTTAAAGAGGAAGTCCACCCCAACAAAATGTTGATTTGATTAAAAAACAGAAAATTCAAACAGGCTTAACACTGAAAATTTCACCAAGACTGGATGTAAATAAGAAAGTTACGACAGTTTAAACCTCCACTTATATTTCACAATACAGTTATATGCACAAGCCTTCAATATGCAAATGAGAGTCCATGGTTTCACTCACTCACTCACTATATTTTTGGTATTTCATTGTGCGATCTGCATGATAAATATATATTTTTTTTCTTTTTTAACAATAAGGAAACTCTTCATCAAATCACTTTTCTTTAAGCCAGCTATTCTTTGATCTACATGTAGATAAATCTGCTTTCACTCCTCAAAATGGCGACATTTAGTAATTTTCACCTTCTTACATAATTGGAAAATTGAATGGATGTCTACAGATAAAGGCCTGGTCCCACTGGCCGACGGACACAATACGTATTCATAACGGATACAGCGAACAAGCACAATTTCGCGGTGGCTCCATCCGTTTTCATCCGCTCCAGACAATGGACAAAATGGGCGAAAAATGAAATCACAGTGGACAGATTCTCGATGGATATAGAGCATATGAAACACATATGCAAAGAGTACACAACTGATACCTAACGGTTTCCAACAGATGGCGAGATTCTTTTCCGTTATACATCCTCTTTGCATCCATAAGTGAAGTGGGACCAAGCCTTAATGTAATGTAATAGCCCTCCTAATGATTACCATTAATACAATAGGCAGCTTTCATTTAAATGTAGGAATGACTCTGGAAACGGTACTTTCAACAAACACTAGAGATAAATAAAAGGCACACTAACATATTGTGTACAAATAGTTTGGTAAATTTGAAACTGAGAACTGAGTAAAAGCATTAATCTACAATAACACTGCCACAAAAGAAATAGACTTCCACGATACCAAATTTTATTTACGTCACTCACATTTTCAAGTATACATGGAATCACTTGAACCATTTATCTACATAACACTGCACAAGAAAGTAGACTTCTGGAGACCAAATTTTAGTAAAATCACTCACATTGTCAAATATTTGAAACCCTTTGATGAGAAGTGTGACCCTGCCTGTTGCCATGGCGATATCGATGAGATCACGAAGCTGATCCAGGCTCCATGAGTGGTTCTTGTAGAGGGAGCTTGAACCTAGGACCTTCTCTAGGTTGGGGTCATCAGAGAGGGATGTATAGAGCCAGGAACATAAACAATCCAAGATATTTGCACCCTAAGGGGGAGATTATCATTAAAAAATATATTAGAGCCAATCTAAAGCTTTCTTTAAGGGTCAAAGATGTGAAATATACTTGAGTATCATGTGACATTTGGATAGTACAAGAGTCTGTTAGGAGTTGAATCTGTTTTTAATATATACATGTATATATGTATTTACAAAAAAAAAGTCCACACCTAGTTACCAAGAATGCATATAGCTTTTCCATTTATTTGAATGTAGGATAAAAGGGCACAGTTGTTTAAATGCACTGCTCATGGACATACATGTAGGTGCCTAGGATCGAACCATAAACTTTCAAGTATCAGCCAGGTGCCTTAGACCACTAGTCCAGGGCACCCTCCAATAGCTAATTGATATCTAGCGCCCTCTATCAGCAGTACTGATTTTAATTTTTCTTAAAATTTGCCCTTTTAGCACTGATCTTATAGATTTAGTGATTGGCTTGCAGAAAGCTACAAAGATTTATATCTAATAATAATAGCTGGATTTATAAAGCGCTTTTTGCCAGAGGATACAAAGCGCTGCTATTATTACCCCAGCTTTAGCTTGAGCTACTATCACCGGCGCTCAGTGCATGCAAGGAATGACTTCTGCCGGGTACCCATTCACCTCACCTGGGTCAAGTGCAGCACTGTGTGAATAAATCTCTTGCTGAATGAAAACATGCCATGGCTACGATTCGAACCCACGACCCTGTTTCAAAGGCGAGATTCAGAACCACTAGACCACGACACACCCAAATATCTGAAGATATTTAGATCCTTCAATGGATGAGAAGTTTTCCTTCAGCAAGAAATCTATCCACACTGTGCTGCACTCGACCCAGGTGAGGTGAATGGGTAACCGGTAGGATTAATTCCTTGAATGCACCAAGCGCCTTTAGCAGCTGGAGCTACAGGTAATATATAGTGCGCCATTGAATAGGCAACTAGATAAATCGGCGCCTCATAAATGCTATATATTATTATTATTAAGTTGTTTTCATAAACCCACGGATAAGCATTTGCATCACATTTGGCTCTCCATAGTTAAACCACAACCAGAGTTTAAATTTAACCAAATTTAAAAATATGGACACAGGAATCTCAAGTTTCGCAGAATCCACTAGGAACAATGAATTGATATAATTCACAGAGATAAATTTCAGGCAAAAAAAGATTTCATTATCTAAAGAAAAAAAGGGAAAAATCAGGAAAATAAAAGAAAAAATATCTGATTGTTCTGAGTGTTTAATTTTAATACATAGGCACCAAGCTTTATCTGCAAGTGAACTTACTTTTAGATTTTTTTTTTCACTAATAACATGTACAATTGCCTTAGCATAACTTTTGGTGCTTGTCTATGAAGAACATGGAATGTGTTGTTTAGAACACTGAAACCCACCCCCCCCCCGAATTTGCATCATACTTCATAGAAAACATAAACTAAGGTCTCTAATGTAAGATATATCAGCATCATATACTTGCACTGCATAGCTGCCAACCCTAATTGTGAAAGAAAATCCTATTCTTTATTTCTTTTTATCATACTTTCAAGTCTAATATCACATTTTTCTTAAAAAATTTGAGAAAAATACAGAAGATCATCATTCTTACAAATCTAAAAATCTCTTTTTTAGGGAAAAAATCCTATTTTGTGCCACTTTCTCCTTAAAAATCCTACTAAATACATATGTAAAATAAAATTGGCAGCAGCTCTGGATAATGTGAACAGCCCTTCATTTTACATTATATGACACCTAGATACATGTAGATCCTTGTCATATGATTGGTTGGTCAATATCGATCATTCAGCCCATTTTGCAATGACGTCATCAACTGTGCAATTTTAGATCCATTCATCATGCAATCCATACGATTTTGTCCATTGCACGCGCGCACCAGGACTGCAGGCACAAACACGTGTTTGCAGCGCGCATGTTGTATGTACGCAATAACAGACCGAGCTCGCACTGCATGAGCATATTTTGCATCGAAATTAAAAAATTTCATATGAAAAGGAATCTATTTTTAGGTGTGATATAAACCAAATAATGAATGTTCTTTTCATTCGTGCAGTGGACAGAATACTTCATTCCGTGAAAGATGAAATGAATGTTCCATTCAACTCGGCTACGCCTCGTTGAATGGATCATTTCATCTTTCACCTCATGAAGTATTCTGTCCATTGCACTAAAAAACATTCATTATTTGTATATTACCTGATGACAGGCTGCAATCACTGCCAAGACTGGTTGTTGCAAGTGGATGGCATAAGAAAGGAAAGCTTTCCAAGCGACTGAATGATTCCCGCAGGTGAATATAATCTCAAACAACTCATGGGATACATCTCTTAATTCATGATCTGAATAGAACAAAAAAGAAAAATAATCAAAATATATATTTTTTTTTCTTTTATAGAAATCGATTGTTCTCTATAAATCTCATTGTATTCCTTTTTTGAGTAAATAATGGTAGATAGATCAAACAATTACATGTAATCTATTTATTGAGTATGAATCTGGGGTTGTCATCTTTTTCAAGCAATCTGCTAATGATGAAAATCCTTCTCCTGCAAATTGTAAATGTAATTGTAAATGTTGGTAGTGGATCACTTTTTTCGTGTGTGTTGAATGATATTTTTTGTACACTTTATTCACAATTCAAGCTAAAAACAGTAAGCAATTTCATGTTTGCTCAATGTTATAAAAATGTTTTATAAGAATTATATATATAGGTATGCAGAAGAGAACAATAAATCGAATCAAATCAATATAAAGTCAATATCTATTTAATTTCTTGTTAACTGCTAAGAAAATATAGATAAAATATTGGAAGTACATGCAATTCCAGTATAAAGCATTCACACCAGATCAAAATTCGATGACAAATAACGAAGTTATTGAATTTTGAAGATTTGCATTATTCCGGTGATTCCAGTTCTAGGCATGTCTTTATGAATATTCATTAGGTGGGCTGATGTCATATCCCCACTTGTTCTTTTGTGTTTTATTATATAAAATTAGGTTGATTCAAAATTTTTCTACCAAAAACTAAAACAATTGGATTGACAACTGATTAAGTGCATTAGTTATTTATTGCCGCAACTCATTTCCTCATAATGGAGACACATCATTTACACATGTATGAAATAATTAAACATTTATGATTTCATGTAATAACATAAGAAAAGGGAAAGTGGAGATGTGACTTCATCAGCCCACCTAATGAATATTCATGACAATGTGCATATAACTCTTTTCTCAAAATATTGCTTAATTTTAAAATTCAATAACTTCGCTATTTGTTATCCGATTTTGATGAAATTTTCAGCATTTTGCTTTGTGAATTTTACTCTTATTTAGGTATAAATATTTTCAGCCCGGCCCATACATGTACCTTCAAACTTTTTTTTTTAACAGTGTGCAGTACTTTCTTAATCACACAAGATTTGACTTCCACTATACTTGGGACTATCACTAAAGGGAATTTCAAAAGTTACCTATTACAGTATCAGCATCAGTAGAAGAAGCATCCTCCTGCGATGCCTCTAGTCTACTTCCAGACTTACATTCTTCTTCTTCTGTGTCACTTGTTTCTCCAGAA
This sequence comes from Lytechinus pictus, assembly GCF_037042905.1. Taxonomy (NCBI): domain Eukaryota; kingdom Metazoa; phylum Echinodermata; class Echinoidea; order Temnopleuroida; family Toxopneustidae; genus Lytechinus; species Lytechinus pictus. Next base: position 11,798,748 of record NC_087249.1, read on the forward strand.
GCGTCTACAAGAAGGGTGAGATAAACTAATTATGCAATGCAATCTTTCTAAACCTGTTTGATACAAGCACTTGGATTTGAATCAAACATTTGATGGAGGAATCGTATCCAAGAAAAACTTTTCTCGTCACTGCATCTTCATACATGTACTTCATAGAATATTATAATGAAGCATTATATATTTTTAGATAGTGCATAACACACACAAAAATGAAACCAAAGTATTGATGATTTATCATAACTTAATCACAAGTACAATAGACAAATGACCTATCATTCGGAAGCATAGAATTTCTTCTTGCACCTACATGTAGTATAACTCAGCATAAATTAAGCTTAATTTCTAAGCACACACCATGGGTTCAACCAATGATGTTAAAAACCACCTTTGTGACTTTCTTCCAAAAACAATGTACCTCTATAATCTTTGAGGAATCCCATCTTGGTATAGTAGGCGGTCCTGTAGTCTTTGATTGGCAGTCTAGACCTGACACTGGCCACGCCTCCTAGGGATGCGGATTCGCTGTCCTGCGAAGGGGCGGGGCCATACTGGAGATGGGAGAGGGCATGGCTCATGTGCTCTCGGATGGTGCTGCTCTTAAACGACTTCACAAGGTCAAGAACCTGTGTGAGGGCAATGGAAATCATCTCAATGCTTCACCACTACATGTACTTCATAATTTGGAACACATTGCCAGATTCACTCAAGCAGACAAGATCATTTTATTACTTTAAACGAGCCATAAAAGAATTGCAATTAAACCAATACCTAACAAATTGAAAGGTTTTTCAATATTATTATTGTTATCTTTATTTTAATGAGACATTGACTTTTGTCTAGAACATGTATAAATTGAAAAATAAAACAACAACAAAATTTATTATATTCTAAAATTTCATTCTAAGGACCAAGTATCTCCTTTGCCCCCTATCCCCTCCAAGTCCCTTCATGCACTTGCACATTTTATGATAGTACATACATGTATAATCATTTTGGCTATTTTCCAGGGCTGTCAGGTTTTCAAGCTTTGCTTTTGTGACGACCCTTGCAACCATCCTCTTTATTATGTATCAGAAAATACCATTTAAATTGTTTATTTATGTATGATAATTTGATGATTTATGTACAAAATTATTTGTTCATTATCTTGATGTCAAATTTTAAATATGTACAAGTATTTTCACGTCCAGATTTTTGTTATGAAAAATGTTGAAAAAACCAATAAATGAAATGAAATAATTTCCATTTATATGCTTACGCCCAAATTCTGAAATATGGTTGAAGTCATAACATGGGTTAATTCAGAACTCAAATTATGGGAAGCCTAAAATGCCAAAACTTGTTCTCATTGTCTGTTTCTTATGATCACGCTATTTTGCTCCCATGTTTTATGATGAAGAAATCTATCTAAATTGCTATTCCGAGATAGTTATGAATGGCTTGAGTGTAAAATGAGCTGATACACTGATAAGTACCATTAGTGATTAATGTTCTAATTGGCCATCCATAGTTAGACCACAACTTTAGACTAGAGTTTAAATTAAACCTATGTTCAGAATACAGGCTACAGTGTCTCAAAGCTATCCTTACTTGTAATATAGGTGTAAAAAATACATGCGAATGTATCTTGTAGTTTAGGAGTTTTACATGAAAACATACTGTAAGAATGAAATTTAATTATTTTTCTGACATTGTTTATATGAAGAGTTTGTGTTCCTTCATATCTGTCACATTAACCAAATACCTACATCAAGTAACACATAAAAAATAGAAAGAAAGCTATAACATTTAACTATTCAAATACCTGTTGCTTTGGATACTGGTGGGTTTGGACAAAGCATATGAACAAAAGCCAGTTGTCATCTCTGGTACATTCCATGGGGAAGACCGTTGTCATGGCAATACCATGGAGGCGACAGAACATCACTGCTAAGTTCCATTCCTCAGCAGCCTTCCAGCTAACCCTAATCAAAATAATAATAATAACATCATTAATGTTACCTTTAAAACTGTATGCCCTTATGAAAATAATTACAAATAATACTTTAAAAAAATAAAAAAAATCTTTATTTCTGTTTCTTAAAGTGATATTTTAAAAATAATTTTTCTTCTCTATGCTTCATGCTGATTGATTTGTAATGGAAAAAAATGTATTATAAAAATGATATGAGTGTAGAAATAAAAAATAATTAAAATCAAATAAAAATATATTTGTCAAAGGGGCAGTTCCATGTTGGATGGGAAATCCCTTTCATATTCACATGGCTCAGTATTAGTCCTCATTGCATTAAGAAATATTAAGAACTGTTGTGCGATGATACCCCTTGGAAATTTATGCACACCACTGGAAGAACATCCATTGACAATAATCATATTATATTGGAAGGCTCAGAATGGAATACCAGAGATATTCAAGGAGTTAGGGCCAATATTTGAACCCCCCAAGAAAAAACCATATTTGATGATTTTGATATAATCCCTAAAAATAAGGTTTCAATGCACTGTATAATCTCTGGGGCCCGTCTTACAAAGAGTTATGATTGATCCAATCAATCGCAACTATGGGTGGCCAGCAACGTCAACATCTATAATGCATGTTTGTTCAAAATATTTCCATAGAGTTACGACTGATTGGATCAATCGTAACTCTTTGTAAGACGGGGCCCAGATCCAACAAACCTCTCGATTGCCTCCTGATCAATGTGGCTTGTGAGAGCTTCTTCTAGTTTTCGCAAGACAGTTTTGCAACACAATTCACTGCCCTTCACACATGACATCATTAGATTAACTATAAATTAGAAAAGAAAAAAAAATCAATTAAAGATAAAGAATTTAGTTGCAGCAAACAATCATTGCACAAGAAAGTCTTTTAAAATCAAGGTTAATTTTTACCCTATTAAAGATCTAGATTTTGTACATTTTCATAAATTTACCTTTGTGAAAGCATGATTTCATAGCTGAAAAATGACTAACACAGAAACGCCAAAGTGGAACAGTGTATAAATATTGCTTGGAAAAATACCCAACATTTGATGGAATGCAATATCATTCTTACGTGGATGTCCATTTCTTAGTAATTGCACATTTTTTTTATATATTTCTTTTCAAATTTACCATTGACACATACAAACACTTTGATTCTATTTCTAACTCATTTTGTGATTGTTACCACAACTGGCATTCCTCTTTAAAGATTGAATGTAAATTTAAGCTGAGGTAACAAATTTCAATTTAATGTATATCAACATGACAACAAATTATCAAGGAAACTTATATATGAATAACCAAAGAGCAACCAGTGTCTGGGGATAACCTATAAGAAATTATTTCAGTTTAAAGGCTCCTCATTGCTTGCTATTAAATGTTTTTATCAAAACCTACATGTAACTTGTATAACCGAACAGAATAAATCAAATAGGAGCTATTTAGAAATTTGTGCCGCCCTTACCTATATCTCTCTCCACTGTCTCTTTCTTCTCCTTGAGGCTCTTCTCAAGACCGACCCCTTGTTGACCTTTGAAATTTGACCTGCTAGCATGGGTTAGTTGACCCTTGAGATGGTCAGCAATGGTCCTTGCGGTCTGGAGGTCGATACGAAGGGACAAGCTATCCCTACCCAGCATCTCAATGAAAGCGGTACAGGCGGCACAGATGGAGCGGTTGGGGAAATGGAGGAGTGCAGTCGTGTAGGCTTTTACGTATACCTCAAATAATCTAAGGATAGAAACATAAAAATTAAAAGTCATTTGTATCAGTGTTGTACATATCTTCAGGTTCATTCAACATGTCTTTATCTACATGTGTGTAAATAATGATTTATTTCATGGATAGTGCATTTGAGATTTAACAGAATTCTTTACAAACAAGATTACATTTCCTGTTGACTGTATTTTACAAATTACATTCAAAATTACATTTATCCTGTATCGGGATTACTAGTGTCTAAATCAAAGTAACTTTAAGTTTCTAAGTCTGAATCAATTTCCCTCACTTTTTTTTTTCTCACAGATACACTGGTGCCCATTATGTTACATGGTCCAGGTCTGGGTCCTCAACTGTATATAAATCAATCAGTGTCATTTTTTCTATAGGAAATTTGCACAATCTCGTTAGTAAACAAAGAGAATCACACTGAATCTTCAAGGGAATGATGAATGTATGAATACGCATCATATCTGGAAAATATTTTGAACAAACATGTACTAAATCTGTTGACATTGCTGGCCGTCCATAGTTGTGGTTGATCGGATCAATCATGACTCTTTGTAAGACGGGGCCCTGGTTTATTCCTGTTGTTCATAATTGTTAAATTCCATAGGATACGCTGCTTAATTGAATTCTCACTGCACCAAATTTGAAAGACGAGGAATTGAAATAATGGCACATTGCATAGATTATTCTCATATCAAACTTAAGCTGATGAGCAAGTATAAAATAGGCCTACATTCCCCCATTAATTTCTTGTTCCATGCCCCTTTAAAAGAATGCTTGAAGATTCAACTTCTTACATTTTCTTTGTCAGCGCAGCGCCCTCTTGGAGGAGACTTGTTATGAACGTGACGTAGGCGAAAGATGGCCGACCTTGTCTTAGGTAGTATGTGTAGCTGAACGCTTCGGTGTATGCGTAGCGCTCTATCAGGATAGGGTCCGAAAAATATGGCATCTCGCTTGTAGTGTCTGAAAAGAAAATGTAACAGTATTCGCAAAAAGAATGATATATGAATTTGTTTCACATTCTACGAATCTTGCTAAAGGATGAGTCGACAGTTAATCACGTTCATGTGATATAGATTAGTTTTCCCATCATACACGCTCGCAGTGGTGTTTAGCAATGTATTTATTGGCATTACTTTAAAAATCATTCATACATCAATTTAAAATACGAATATACAAAATCCAAAAGAATTAAAGACATAGTGAACAGGTTCACAAAGTAAGATCAAAGAATAATTTCAAATAGTAAAAAAATCATATTAGGCCATGGGACGACCCGACAAAATACAACTGATTTAGGTAAATCTAGATAATGCCGCTGACCATGTGAATGAAACTAAACAAAAAACCTGCTCGTCCCATGGCCCAAATAGAGAAAAATACGGGATAAAATTAAAGAGAGAGAAAGGGAAGATGTGCTAAAAGAGAAGGGTACATTTAAACAACTTTGAAAGACTTCTACTTCAAAATATACATCAAGTTACATGTATACACAAAGACTGAGAGAAAGGGATAACAAATACAGCAAAGTATTTCCCTAAAAATGAATGTTTACCTTCTGGGTTGATGACCTTATTGGTGCTTTGCCAGAGGAAGAGCTTCCTGGGGTCAAATGGGCAATTTCCCTGAAAAGATATTGTGCAATCGTTTGTTTCATTCCCTCGCAAGTAGATCATTCAACAGCGAAACTATAATCCTTTAGTTAATATAATCATTTTAGTGTCTGATATAACAAATACATCAATTTGAAATTGTGTTTGGAAATTTGAACTAGTGATGAACCAAATGCACAACATCTAAAAGTAGATTTTTGCTACAACATGCATTTTCAACAGACCCCAGCCGGCATAGGGCACAGTCTCCATCAGAATAAATCAAACTGTAAAAAAGTTTGATTATGCTTTGATATTTTGTTGGTTTCTTTTGCACTCATACGATATATTTCTCATAACATCACAATTTCAGGTACAAGGATCCTAGATTAAACATACAGAAACATATTCCAAACGAAAATGAACTTTGGGTAAATTAATCTAACTTTCACAACTTGAAGGGGAAGGTTTGTCATAAGCTGATTGCTTGTAAAATAAAAACAAATTATTTTTGATACATTTATCAAACAGAATGGGATGTACATATACAGTTGTTCTCATAATTTAGTGAACCCCACCACAAAATGCACTACTTCATGTCGAGTATTGAATGTAGACAACGCCACCACAATGTTTGGTGAGCCCTGAGAAAGAAACTTTACTGAATGTAATATTTTATCACCTGACTTCACAATCAAATATCTAAAACGTGGTAGAACTTGAACACTTTAAATATGTTTATATTCTGGCAGGGTTCACTACTTTTTGAGCAGCACATTCATGTTTGATTTACCTGTAGGAGCTGATAAACTGTGATATCTTGAGGTTTGATACCATCGATGCTCGAGGGTGGGAAGACAGCAGAGAGCAGCTTTGGATAAGGACGTAATGCCTGCTGTAGTTTATCACCATCAAGCTTCCATAGTCTCTCTTCATCATTGCTTGCAGGGCTAAGAGCCTGGAAAAGTATAGAGTAATTAGAAAGCTATCAAATAAAGGGAAAACATCCATCCTCGAAAATGGGGACTCCGCCAAGAAGCTTTTTTTTTTCAAATTACTCCATTCATTTATTCATATCAAAATGAAGATTAACATTGTTTCCAATTAAAAATACTTTTTAATCATCAAAATTGTTTGATTTCATTTTCATCAGAACAAAATAAAATAGTTGTATATAATGACAATGGCATTTGCAAGTGAAACTTACACAAACAATACAAATTGAGGTAGGTACAATATATGATACATCTTCCATAAGTGAAACAAAGTATAAAAGCAAATTATCATAAACATTATAAAGATCTGTGAAATTTGAAGGATCCACTAAAAAAGCAAAAGCTTGTTGAACTCCTCAATGATCCTGATGAAGAGTTTCAAGTGACATGTTGTATTTTTATCAAATGTGCTTGCCTCAAGCTTTCCTTTTCTTTAAATTCTGTTCATACCATGCTCACTCATGTCTAAGTGTTTTGCATGCCTTTTTTTCAAGTGGCTGAAGAAATTGGTGCAGAGCGGGGATGCGGACTCCCTTTCACATTAAGACAATCACAAACAATTAAATCATTCAAGAAGTCCCTAAAACTTTTTTGATTCAGGGCAACTGCCTTCATTTTATATGTTTGTTATTGTTTATTTTTTTTATGTGAAATTGAAATTGTGAGTGCTTTGGGCCATTTGGGAAAAGCGTGTTATAAATATTGTGTATTGTTATACATACGTATATAATAAAACAAAAATACATATACCATGTGTTTATTTTTAAAGTATAAGTGGGAATTACTCATCCGTGTTTGGGCTGGCAATATTGATATTTTTTTTCTCTGAGATACACCCCTAAGAGAAAAGAATATTATTTGCCAGTCCAAGGCTAGATGAATCATACCACACTATAATACTCAAAGCCTGGTATATTTGTACAATATGTCTTGTGCTAGGTTGGAAATAAATTTGAAAACTTGAAATTGTCTCTCTTAATTTTCATCATTTCTCCTTTACTTCTCTTTTCACTCACCTCTGGAATGGATCCCGGTGCATAGAGTAGCGTTGCTATGGCGATGACGGGGTATCCAGACTCCAGGAGCCCCGATATGGTTGGCTGGGTGACTTTTATCAACAGTCTTGCATTGGAGAGACTAGCTTGAAAAACCAATGATGGATCTGTAAAAAAAGTGTAAATTGGTGACATATCTACAGCATCAATGTTTATAAATTTAAATATACATACATGTACAAGGAGTAGATACATGAATAAAGGTGTTACAATAAGGAAAAAAAGCAAACTGCCAAGAATAGATTGTAAACTAATTGAATTAAAAGTCCTAGAAATACAGCAATATCTTTTTAAGTTATAGACATATTTAGTAAATTATGCATATAGGAGAAAAGTGAAAATTATTTGATAAAAGCAGACTCAGAAAACATTTGGTAACTTCAGGGGAGAATCATCATCATCATCATCATCATCATCAGCATCATCATCATCATCATCACCACCACCATCACCATTACCACCACCACCACCACCATCTCAACCGTGATCATCTCCATGATTCTAACCTGTTGCCTGTCGACCAATCCATCTGAAATGTAGCATGATTTCAAGCCAGGGACATTGGGCTAGGGGTAGCTGAAGACTCATCACTTCATTTTCTGAAAGGCATAAACTACAGATATAAAATGAGAAAACAAGATACCAGGTATCTGTTACATGTACATGTAGTTATATAAAAAAAATAACAATATACAGTATTTCTGAAGCATCGGATCAACTTGGATATTAAGTTCAATAATTTGGGAGCCGCATATGTGAATGCTCTATCACCAAGGGTAGGTTTTGTCCTTCTAGAAAGATATTTCAAGAGTATGTTATCTTTCAAACTACAGAGGCTGTAAGATGCATGAGCTGATGACTTAACAATTGTAAAAGATCCGGCGCTGTGTGCCCAAACCCCCGTTCACCATAAAACTTTGTCTTAACAACAGGTACATTAGTCCTTATGAAGTGATCTAAGATTTCGAAGAGGTACATATTTTACAAGTAACTCAGTTAAATAAGATGGAGCCATTTGATGATAACAAAGAAATGAGAGTACATGTAGTAAGATCTTGAATTTAATATGTGACCTGACCGGCAACCTATGCAAGGATCTTAATACAGATGATACAGATTCATGTCTTTTTGTTCTGGTAACAATCCTAGCAACCGAGTTTTGAATGATCTGACATTTATGGAGTTGAAATTATTTCATCATGTTCATCATGCTCATCTCCTGAATGTAGACTGGTGCCTTACCGTGAAGAGTTTTGTACAGCATCAACAATGTGTTAAAGAGGAGTCTCTGCTTCACAGGCAACCATTGCAACTCAAGTATTTATTCTTACTTTCTTATAATGATCTTCTCTAAGTTGAACATTCATCAAACCAATCCAAACCAAACCAAAGTCAAACTAATTTTTTGAGAAAAGGTTATCAAAAATGTGTGTCATAACCTCTTTTGATTCAAAGTTTTCCAAATTTGAGGGGATTTCTCTGGTCCCAAAGGATTTGATTTTGGCAGAATTCCTTAATCAATTAATTATCATGTATGCACGTACCTGTAGAAATCTAAGAAGGCATACAACAGCCCTGGCAAGTTCTTCTTGATACAAGTATCCAGGAACCACTGCTTGTATGATGGCAGCACGGACGCCGTTTTCGACCTTTGACCCAGCGGGTGCGGATGCTGGAACAGCTGCTGTGTACTGCTCAGACGTCGGGTTAAAAGGTCAAAGGTTGCCAGTTCAGAAGAGCTGAAGATACCGTGCCTATTGTTTTATTTCAAATGGAATGGAAACGGACACAATGATTAGATCATTTTCCTTGAAGAGAAGTTAAGGTTTCAAATGTGACAGAAGATGTTGCCAGCCAGACAATGAACTGTAACTTCAGTCATCTTTCACCGCTTCTAAAATAATTGAATCAAGCAAAAATTGCTAACTAACCTCGCCAATTCATCCAGGATTTTCTCGCTAAGATCGGGCAAACAGGATCCCATACTGTGAACCACTCGGGGGATTAGCTGGAGATCTTGTAACCATGGGTTTACTGCTTCCGTAGATGGAGGTAACAGATCAGGATTAAGAGATAAGTTGGATCTAATCCAGAGCTTAAGCTGATCCCAGTGGTGGTGTGACGTCAGGTAGGACCAAGCCGAATCTGCACTCAGATCGTAGTTAATGGAGGGATCTGAAAGACAGAATTTGTATTCTGATATAAATAGAATCAGGGAATGTTCGATGAAGACTGAAGTCTGACTACAGCAAACAACTATTACACAAGGCCTAGTGCACATTACTTTTCCACAGAATAAAATAATTAGTGAGTAGATCACCATTGATATTTCGTTACAAAATGACTCCAACATTCACCTCACAATCCACGGTGTGAATCCAACAATGCAACTAGAGAATGGACTTTTCAATCTCATCCAATAATAGTGTTTGAAACTCAAAACTAAAGCACTTAGAATCAAATTACTAAATGAAACCAAGAGTCTACTCTCACTCATTTCCCTGTACACCTAAGACATACAATGTACTTTATTATGACTACGGTAATTCATATTATTCTTCTACCCACTTGACATAAGCATGTCATCTAAATGCCAAGGTAATAATTTGTTTTCTTTCTTTTTACAAATACCATGTAAATTACTTTTGAAATCTTGTCATCACAACTACAGCATAGCTTATTTCTGCTTTCATATTCATTCTATCATAATAAGAACATTGATTGATTTATACTCTGCCTTACATTAGCGACACCCAAATTATTCTTAATTAATAGAACAATATACAGTTTCAAATCACCTTTCCTCCTGACTTCGCACTTTTTCTGGTTGATATTGTATTTAGTAGTTTCTGGTTGCTTTAACTTTGTATTTTTTTCTTGACATCCTCAAATTTTCACCACCTATGTTCTCTTTTCAGCGACAGTTAAAAATACAGTAACTTTTTTTTGTAATTCAATTTTGTCTTTATTTTATTTTCGTAAATTTATTTGATTGTATTTTCATATATATTATATCAATCTGTGTGGAATGCCTGTACACTATTTTAATTGATAAACTGTTTGCAAATATTTTACATATTGATATTTTTTTATCTCGGGGTCCTCAAGGCCAACAGTTTGTATAACTGATGAGGCTTACACTGATTAAACTTATAAGAAAATAAAATGATAAAACATGAATTGATTTTCAAACATTTTTTTCATATTTTTGGAAAAAGTAGAAAGAAACATTGCCATAACACAAGGCAAAGTTTCACATCACCTTGTCAAATATTCTGTTGAATTTCAACATAATATTGTATTTTTCACATACATGTATTTATATATCAAAATGCACACTTCATTCATGTTTTTCGTTATTTGCATGTTTATACTTCTTGTTTGTACAATTTGTACGAATGATCAATAAAGAGGTGAATGGAAAAAATCTAAATTAAAATTTCTGATATATTGTTTAGATTTTGGTTATTGTATTGAAACAAAAAATTTATTATTTTTTCACTTTATACTTATGTGTACTTTTAGCGCATAGGGACATGCAATCTGCTATGTGAGACGCACTATAAAAGAACAAATTATTGTTACTATTATTATTCTTTATATTGTTATTATTATTATCATTACCTTTATTTCTTGTATTATCATCATTATTATTGTTATCATTATTATTATGAGAAAAGTACCTTTATTCTTTGAAGCAAGCAGTCTCTCAAGGAGGATGCGATCCCTCGTCTCCTGATTCCAGCTTCTCACCCACTCAAGAACAACATGACCGTAGTTGAAGTTCTCACAGTTTGCCGGTTCACCAGACACCGAGATGTCCCCTCTTACGATGATGTCATCAAGATATTGCTTGGCGTCCGTATCAATGGGAGGGAGTAACTCATGTCTCTGCTTCTCATCCACATACCTAAAAAAATTAATAATAATAAATAATAAAACAGTTCTTTCATAGCGCATTATACCTTTCAAAGGTCTTAATCTGCATTAGGAAAATGAAGGAAGAAAAGATAAGAAAAAGCTGCTGGTAATGCCATGATGATATTCAGTTAAATCAATATGTTTTCAATGCAGATTTTAATTGCCCAATTGTATCTACTTGCCTTAAATCGTGTGGGATATTTTTCCAGAGTTTCGACGCTGTGTGTGCAAACCCCCTTAACCATGAAACTTTGTCCTAACAACAGTCAACAGGTAAATTATAAGTCCTTATGAAGTGATCTAAGATTTCAAACAGGTTCAAATAAGTAACTCAGATAGATAAGATGGAGCCATTTGACAAAAACATTTAAATGAGAGTACCAAGATCTTGAACTTAATATGTAACCTGACCGGCAGCCAATGCAACGATCTTAATACAGATGATACAGATTCATGTCTGTTTGTTCTGGTAACAATCCTAGCAACCAAATTTTGAATGACCTGATGTGTATGGAGTTAAAATGATTTCATCATGTTCATCATGCTCATTTTATAACCAATCCCTAACACAGTGCAATTCGGTTTCATAACTTTACTCAGTTAGCAATTCTGCTCTCTCTTTCTCATCTACATACCTAGGCCGTCTTACAAAGAGTTACGATTGATCCAATTAATCGTAACTCTATGGAAATCCATCAGTGTCACAACTATTTCTACAGGAAATTTGCACAATGTCGTTTGTAAACACAGAGAAGCACAGTGAATTTTCAAGAAAACATTGAATGCATGAATATACATCATAGTTAGAAAATATTTTGAACAAACATGAATAATACATGTTGATGTTCCTGGCCATCCATAGTTGCGATTGATCGGATCAATCATAACCCTTTGGAAGATGGTGCCCTGAAGTGATTCATCAGGCTTATTATACAACTGCCCCCCCCCCGCAAAATAAAACTCTTTTAAGTGACTTTGTTCAGTTAGCAGCTTTTCTTTTTGCTTCTTGTGTCATCTACTTGCCCTAAAATATTGAATTGATCTTGTCATGCTTGCTTTATAACCAATCCCTAAAAGAGTGCAATTCAGTTTGTAACTTTGTTCAGATAAAGAACTCTCCTCATGATCTACGTACCACAAATGATTGAATTGATCCATCAGATTTATTCTACAACTGGCCCCAAAAAGAATGCACTTTGGTTTAGTAACTTTGTTTTAATATTGCCTGATAATATAGAATTGATTTTATCATGCTTGTATTATAACCGATCCCTAAAGGAGTGCAATTACTCTTCTCTCTAATAAATTCTTATCTACATGCCCCAAATTATGGATTTCTTCATGTTTATTCATTTTTTTTAAGCTGGTCCCTAAAACAATGCAATTCAGCTAGCCTGTATTTTAAAGGTATTTTACTAGTAAATTATTCTAAAATTTAGTTTAATCTAAACTAAAGTTGAGGTTTAACTATGAATAGCCAATTGTGATGGATATCTCTATAACAGTAGAAGTTCAATTTGTCAACTCGTTTGACACTTGCATCATTCATAAGAGACAGGTAGTAAATGGTTCTCTTTATCGTTGAAACACCAGGAAAAAGCCAAATAAAGATAGGAAACAAAAAATGTAAATGCAATTTTGAATTTTTTTGGCTTCCCAAAAAACAAAAGTTAGACCATGGTCTAAATTAAAGGGGAAGTTCATCCTGAAGAAAAATTTGTGAAAATAGCAGAAAAAAAATATTGGTGAAGGTTTGAGGAAAAACCATTAAAGGTTAAGTCATTAGAATCATAAGTTTGGGATTTGTGATTTTATCACAAACGAGCAGCTGCCCCATGTATGTTATGCGATATAAAACGCATAAATTTCAATTTTTCAATAGTACGTGATGACTTATCTATTTATTTGTTTTAGAAGTGTGTGTGAAATGATTTGTCTATTGACATACTGAAGGTATGTAAGTAAAAATCATTTTCAATTTTCTGAGAAAATGAAACTTCATTGTTTTTCTTTACCACACAATATGTAGGAAAGCTGCTTGCGTATGATGTCACAAATCAAATAATTAAAATTCTCATAACCTTTTCATTCTTTGATGGATTTTTCTCAAACCTTGGCAATATTCTTTATCATTTTTTTAATGCATTTTTTACAATAAACTTTTGGTCAGGGTGAACTTCCCCTTTAAACCGTACTTTAGAATAGAGCTTTTTATAGGCTTGGCAGTTCTGCAACAGCCTATATATGACACTGGACGCCTACCTCTGGCTCTTTTCTGAAGCTAGGGCCTTGGCTTTTTCAAATGACTGACAGGTGTAGAGATGCTCAAGCTGATGAACAAAAAGGACCATTTCTGATTCCTCGTTGGTCAGATCTTGAGACTGGGATAGCTTGGAAATCTGTGGGTTTGATCAAAATATGAAGCACCTGAAACTCTCATTTGGGTTGGGACTTAATTTTTAAACCATCCTCCTCATCATTATCATGACTAGTATTATCATAATCACCATCACCACCATCATCATCATCATCATCATCATCATCGTCGTCATCGTCGTCATCACCATCATCATCATCATCAACACCATCTGCACCATCACCATCATCAACAGCATCAATGTCATCTTCATCATCATCATCATATTACCATTATAACCATCATCATAATCATCACCATAATCGCCATCATCATCATCACCATCACCATCATCATATTACCATTATAATCATCACCATCATTGTCTTCGTCATCATCATATTACCATTATAACTATCACCATCATCACCATCATCATCATATTACTATTATAACTACATGTATCATAATCATCATCATCATCACCATCATCATCATCATCACTAACCGCATCATTGTCATCTTCATCATCATCAGCATCATCACATTACCCTCATCACTACAATCATCATTTTTTATTATCAGAATTAACATCATTATCATCATCCTCATTTGCATTAATACATACCAAGAAGTCCCTTAGCCCTGTATTTGCAGTGTACAGACATATTTTCTTGATTTCTTCTGTGACATTGAATCCCTGCAAATAAACAAAAATGAAATCTGATAGAGATATAAAAGTAATCACCATTCTAAAGGAAGATGAAATCTTGCAAGGGTCTAACTTTTATTGAAGAGTTTTTGTTATACTGTGCATTGTGTAATGATGTTCACTATGATAAATAACCAGCTTGGAATATAGTATACAAATATACCAGGTTTTTTGAGTAAATATAGCGGGAGTTATTCGTTATTTGTAAATTTCTTCCTGAAGGAAAACACGCCATGACTGAGATTTGAACCCACGTCCCTCTGATTGAAAGATGAGAATCGTATCTACTAGACCACGATGCCCCCACAATGAATGAATACAACCATTTCACTAAACAGTGCTATACCATATCATCATTCTGGGTGGTAATGATTCTTATGTTATCCTGTGACCTACCAAGTTTTGAAGCATTGTGTACGCAGTCTCCGTTTCTGCATTTAGAAGCGAAGCATAGACCTGGGCAAGACCGATATCGACCAAGAGAGGGAGCCCTTTGGAATCCAGTGACGAGAGAGCTTGTTGTGTCTGTGTCTGTTCAAGCTGTAGATTGTACTGATGCTTCCTCAGGTACGTCTGGGCCAAGGGGATCTGACGTTTCAAGATGGCTGCACGGATGATCTCCTGTTTTAAAGGTCAAAGGTCAAATGTGACTCCAAGGCCCCATCTTATCAAGAGTTGCGATTGATCCGATCAACCACTATGGTAAACGTCAACATCTGAACTGCATGTTTGTTCAAAATATTTGTTAGGTATGCTGTACATTCATACATTCATTGTTTCCTTGAAAGTTTAGTATGCTCTTCTTTGTCTACAAAGGACATTGTACAAGTTTTCCGTAGAAAAAAAAATGACATTGATGGATTTTCATACAGTCGAGGTTGATCGGATCAATCGTAACTCTTTGTAAGACAGGGCCCTGGTACTCCTTTAACACTAAACACCGGGGGGGGGGGGGGGGGGAGGGGGGCAGTCAAATACATGGATGTACACACGCATGACCAAAGACCAAGTTTAAAGTGGTGTTTTTTCAGTTTTGTACGCGGGCTGTGCGTGCACTTGTTAAGGGTATCAAAAACACTGATTTTCAAAAATAAGCGAAATTCTTTTAAAAATCCTGTTGGTTATAGAATGCCATCAATAACGAAGGGTGATAACGTACCTGTGGAGACATGGATTTCCATTCGTGCATTGTGGCTACCGTAGACTTGTCTGTACCTGTGTAGAATGCACTGGTGGAAGGCAGCACACCTGCATGCATATCAATCACAAAGGGATAGAATCAGAGTCATGCTTTACGTTACACAAAAAAAGAAAGACTACATGGGTGTTTCATAAAAAAAATCAAGAGCATCAAGGATATTTTTTTTTAATGCAAAGTTTTTACAATCCTAGGTATAAAGGAGAACTAAACTCCAAAGATTCCACAGTAAAGGTTATAGACTCCCTGTGTTGCTAACTAGTCTGTTCCTTAATATGTCATTCCTAAATCCAGAAAACTTGCCCGCTTCAATTCTTTCTAATCTCTTGCCCCCCTTCTTTGGAACAAACTCCCACCATCTCTCCGGAAATCTCCTCTCTCGACCTCTTCAAAAACTTCTTAAAATACACCTGTATAAACTGTAAACCTTAACTTGATCTTATGCCATTATCAGCGCTGTGCATCCTGAGGAAAAAGCGCTATATAAATCTAATTATTATTATTATTTTCATTTATTTCATATACCTTTTGATAAAACAAAAAAAATCTGTAACTAAATATGGTAAATATGATTTATCACTTGTTCTGCATCAACAAATGAGAAGATTTGTACGCAGTCCATAATCCCATTGTTCCTTAGCAACATCTTTGTGATAATATAGTTTGTAAAGGCTAAAGCATGTTATCAATTTAACGGGTACGAATTACGAGACTATATGATTAAAATGTTGCATTCTGGGTAAAGAACCAGGGACCTAAATGTACAATATTGAATCAGATATTAAACTAGAGTCAAGACTGAATTTCAATATATCTGCTGTCTACATTGGCTCTTATGTTACTTCAACAGCACTACATATTTTGGCGACAAGGATTTTGGATTTCGGATCTAGTAAACTGACTTTAAAATGTCAATTCCACCACTTTCAGGCTTTTTGCCTTCACCCAGCCCTCCAGCAACTCCATGGAACTTGTGGAAACAACAATTTGAGAACTATATGTTAGCGACAGGTAGCAAGGAATTTCACCCAGAAAGAAAGTAGGCGCTGTTGCTGCACTGTTTGGGGTCGGAAGGCAAGAGAGTGTTTTATTCTCTACACTCCTCCGCAGAGTCGTCAACTTCAACTGGCTCGCAAACCTCGATGTATGTTACATCAACAACACTACAGACTCCTGGGAGCCATAACACAAAGCTTAGCAACCATCGCAGAACATTCATTAATGATTGACTGCATTAAATACAATGTACAATCAATTGCGAACATCAAGCATGTGATTAATTGGTAACCTTTGTGTTACGGGCCCTAGATGACGCTATTCAAGATGGCTGTGAAATATTTCCTTACATTTTTTTATAACTGACTATAATGATTACTTTTTAATATATAAATACTCAATGAAATGTGTATTGATAAAAAATGCATTCATACTACCAAGAATTTTCTTTTTCTTCTATTATTCCCTAATGAGCTGAAAATATAAGTTCAGTATATTTATTACAAAATTGTTGCAAATGCATAGAAATACCTGTACAAGAACATTCAAGGCCTTTAATGTATTCAATCTAATGATAGAATTCAGAAATCATAGAGAAAAGTGAATCCAAGAAAAATGCAAGGGAGAAAAGAACAAAAAAATGAGAAGAAGTTTTTATATATTTTAAAGAATTAGGTAAAATGCAAGATGCGAATAAACTAAGATATTTTTAGTTGATTACGACTGAGAAAACTAGGAAATTCATTGCCAAAGAAATAAAGAGTATCTTTTACTCTAAATGAGTTTTCATGTAAATCTAGTCCAGGGGCCCGTAACACAAAACTAAGCAATGATAGTAGAACATTTTTCTCTGATTGATTCGATTGACTACAATGTACAATCCATCGTGAAAATCAAGCGTACGATTAATCGCTAACCTTTGTGTTACGGGCCCCTGTATTTCTATGATCAAAGTTTGGAGGCGATAAATAAAGAAGGAAAATATATCAAGTGATGGAAAGTCATTACGGAATATCATTACTCAATTTTGGTTGAAATAATCCATTTATCAAAAGCAATCTGGCTTGTAGATTGAAAAAAAAGGTGATCATTATTATTTTTAATCTTTTGCTGGTTTGACATACAAACAGATCCAGAGGAAAGTTAAAAACTGTGAGATAAACAGAATATTCTTAGATTTGCACATTCAACAGTGGGCTACTATGTGAATACATCATAATAGTCTGTGATAAACAGAGCATGGGCAAGCATTTACAATCATCTTCAAGGATGTGATTTAGGGGAAATCCATGGCATTGTCACAAGCAATTGATATGTCAGGCAACATCATTTGAGCTTGGGCATGCAATGTGTCTAGTGTTGCCTTACATCACCAACTCTGTATTCTGTGAACGCAAAGGATATTTTGACATACTGACATAGCAGTTTAATAGCTGTGAAGGGGGGGGGGGGGGAAAGGTCCCTAATTTGTTGACTGTGAGAGGGGGGGAGGTGGGAAGGAAAAAAGTTCCCTGATATGCTGTGTCTCTTGAGATTCCTAGTCCCTATGATGGATTACCTGAATCTATTTCATCCTTGTCTGGGAACATCCAGGATGGTGTTCCCTTCAAATGACCTCTTAGCTTGACTGTGTAACCGATCAACTTCTTGACGATATCCTCAAGGTCATGGTTAGTTCCTTCAAAGCCCTCCGTCATGACCACCAGGGATGCTGCCATGGGCGCTGTCTGAGGCCGGTTACTTTGCAGAGCAGACTGGACCGATGGTGAAGGCGATGGTGTGCCAGCTACAGAAGATGATGAAGTTTCCAGATTGCCTTTCATGGATGATGTCACCTTGGAGGACGTAGAGGATGTACCGAGATGTTCCAGGGAGTCGGTGGCATTGTGGATAAGCTTGTTGAGATGATTCAAGGCAAGATTCAGGACCTGGAGAGCATACTGCTTGGATTGCATTTCTTTGATATTGTCAGCGATGGCTCGGCAGAGGAGATCCATCGCAGACCAAAGCTGCGTTGCATCATTTGAGGAGGAAAGATCACTGTGGGGTGAGGGTGCCACGCTGACTGGAGCAGTGTGCTGTTTCAATCGGAACACTGAAACATTGAGGGAGACAAATAACAATATTTTACTTCCAGTATATTTCAGTATACTTCCAGTACTACCAATGAGTTGGTAGTGCTCAAAAGTTAGTGAACCCCCAACCACAAAAAGCACTCCTTCATGCTGAGTTTTGAATGTAGACAACAACACTACAATGTTTGGAGAGCCCAGAGAAACAAACTTTATTGTACTGTATATAATAATAGTTTATTATCTGACCTCACAATTAAATATATAAAAGATGGCAGAACTTGAACACTTTAAATATGTTTATTTTCCGGTGGAGCTCACTAAATTTTGAGCACCACTGTACATTTTAAGATGTTGATAACTATCTGCAGTATCCCTATGCGAGGGGGCAAAAACAGCTGCAATCTGAGTACTAAGACATTTAATAGGTAGGAGGGGGCAATCATATTTTACATTCAGCAGAAATTATGATACTCCCCGATATAGTTGCTGACCATATAGTGAAAAGTGAATCATAACATAAATCATAGATTTACCTACCAAAAAAAAGGGGGTATTTAGGATTAGACATCATCCATCTATTGAGATTTGTGACCAGCCAGCCCAGAACCAACAACAGGTCAGCAAAAATGAAGTTTTAGAATTTTATTGAGTTTGAAAATTACATATAACTTGTCAAATTTGTTAAAAAATAACCCACATGAGTACTTGATTGGAATGCCAAAGAATCTAAGTCAGAGCTTCAAAAAATAAGGAGAAAACAATGAATAAATTCAGGGTTTACTCAAGCATGAGATATGCACACTGCAATCTCATTGAAACTTTCAAACAGTCTGCAAAAACTTGGGTAAAAAAAAGACTTGTTTTCTATTCAACTGTACAATCAGAAATTTTGACAGTATAAAGAATAATTACTCTTTCAGAAAAGATATTTTATTTTTTCGAAGACCAAATTACTGTTTTGGCTACTTACAAAAAACCTTACATTATAAAATTAAATTTTCTGTAAGGATGACTTACTGTTCTCTCTACTTTTGAGGAAGAATGCGATTGTATCCAACTGTCGATGTTTGAGTCCGATCTCCAGTGCATGGATAGGAATGGAACAATGGTCCCAGTTATTGAGATGGCAAAGGGCTTCAGTCACCGCAGCTGACTTGTATACCATCATCTAATTAAACAAAAAAGAGTTAATATATGATAAGGTATTTAGGGTGACCTAATTAAAGATCTCAAATCAATTATCTAATTTGGATAGTATGCTTATCTTTCAATTTTCTTTCTCTCACAGTATGCGTGGTTATTTTCCTGGATTTTAATAGAAACAAATGTTTTGAGTACTTTATAATAATATGTATTATTGTCTTTATCACTTTCAAGCACAAACTTATCAGAAAGAAAGGTGATTACTTCTAAGAACCTACACACAATTTGGGTGTGAAGGAGTAGAATAAATGTGATGCATTATGTCAAAAGCGGACAGAACTAGGTTTTTCTAATATTTTTTTCACTGATTTTGATGCAGCGTTTCTCAAGCTTTAAAATTGAAATTTAGCAAAAGCATTTGGACAGTGTATTTGCAGAGATAATAGTCTTTAAATGTCACAGGTCTGAGCGTTTAAGAAAATTATATCTACAAGAATAACGTTTCATAAGTGTGAACTGCCTGAGAAAAAAGGCTCACAGAAAAGCTACTTTTCTGACACTTTCCCCTTATCTTTTTTTTTTTAAACAGAGTATACTTCAAGCATTAAACATTCCCCCCCCAAATTCTTTTCTTTTAGCATTTACATATACATGTATATTAATAAATTTTCTCAATTTCTTGTTAAGCGAGTTCTGCCTGATTTGGACATGACGCATCACAAATATCCCTTCTGAGGTTGTTAACATTTACGTTAACATTAAAGAGGTTTACTGTTCACCATGTGGTTAGTCCTGAAAAGGACTGTTTGGTGGATGAAAGTAGTAAGTATCTTTGGTGATATAAGGTGAAGTACTTCAAAGGACATATAACAAGATGACAAGTAAGGACTTGGAGCTGAAGAGTGGGTGAGTCGAGAAGTCTTAGTAGGTGTCTCAACTTTCCGGGAAGGTTGATTCTCCGTCATCAGTGCTGTCTGTTTTCAGAACTAACCACACGGAGAACCATAACTCCCTAAACGTTTTCTATACTCCCATGCAAACTTTAAAAGATCTTCTAAAAATTTACCTTGTTAACGACCGATTCCTGTTCTAGGTTGACAGAGAGAAGTCTGACCTCTGACCGCGTTAATAACACATGTGGATGAGTGGCATCATCTGAGACAGACAACAAAGTCGGTTCCTCAAAACTAAATACAAACACAGAAATAAAAAAATTAGTACATTCAATAACACTGATAGCAAATCAGTGTGTCCCGCAAAAGAGGAAACCCATTTTTAGAGATATGAATCAAAATAACAATATAAGGTGGTTTCAAGTTAAGCACTAATAGCATGAGTGCAATCTCCTCTTTGATGAGACCAAATACCAGCAAATCTGTCGTGCATGGCAGGTTAAAATCAATAAAAACTGGCTTGTACAACCATATTGGGATATTATGATGTCTGGACGGGCCATTGCGTAACCCAATCTTTAAAAAGGCACCTTAAAATCCTGAAAAATTGGGTCCAGTTTACCTGCCATTTTGTGAAAATTGTCAGTCAAATATAAATACAAATGTTCGGGTCCAATTTATTTGATTTTTGAAAATTATGAGTCAAATATACAAAAGGTCATGTAAACTGGACTCAAACTTGAATGGTCCGGTTACAGGATTGCCCGACCAAACGTGAGAACCGGATGTGAAGGCACAAGCGAAAATAATGTGTTTAAATAGGCATCCACACATAAACAAGACAACACAAAGAATGCTTCTGAGTTAACCAATTAGGATGCATGGCAGTTGCAACCTAAACAAATCTTGACTATTTTTTGCCCAACTTGATATTGACATTAAATTTTTTAACACTTCTTGCTCATCTTGCTTATATCATATTATGTATCAAAATTGAAGAAAAACGGAACCTCATTATGATATTATGAATCATTTAATCATGCAAGAAAAAATAAATGAACATCTAAGTTTCCTTTTTTTCTTGGATGCACTGTATAAAGAGATTAGTCCAGAAGGTACCATATCTTTATTCATCAGAGAAAATGTTGCATGTTTACCATATTCTTTACATATAAAGTTGATGGAAAAGTAATATTTGAAACTGCAAATTTAAATGATTGTTCTCCACTGTCTATTAATATTTCAAAAATAATTTGCTTTGTTTTCACTGATATATACATGTACCTATTAAACTGAATACTATTCACCTGTCAAATATTGTTGCATTGTCCGAGAAATTTAAGAAACAGAGGCCACCGTATCTGTCAGTGCTTTCAGCTTGAAGAGCACCACAGTACCAAACAATGGCTGACGAATTGCTGGCGTATACCGCCCTCACCGGTAGCCCTTTGCACAACTTGGGACAGCGTACAGCAGTGGACACAAGTGAATCCGTCTTTGTTTCAACCCTTGAACTCCTGTCCTGTTGTGTCACTGTGGATCCTGGTGGCCTTTGAAGCTTCCTACGAAACCCTGAGGCACGATTCCTCCTGGCTGAACTAGTCTGCTCTGTACAAACACTTCTAGGATTTCCTACAGAGAGGTGTCCATCAGCTATTAGATACCACCTTTGCCAAGTTTTGATATCATCACCGGAAGAATTGGCGACTGCCCCTTTGGTGTGGTCGCCACCCGTTGTTAGCCTGAGTTTAAGATCATCCAAGTAGTTCCACCAGCTTCTGTTCGTTGGTCTGCCTTTCTCGTTGACAGGAGTCGCACCTCGGGTAAAGTCAAGCTCATCCTCATCCTTGTCGACCTTCAACGATTTCTTCTTTTGAACAATCTCTTGCTTTCTCCAGGATGAAAGCACATGCTTTGGATTGTGGCAGAAGTACTCCGCAAGATTGATCCTGTAAAGACCGTATTTCACATTACTGTAGGTCACAATGATGTTCTGCAGATCAGGACTGATGTCAAAGTCAACTGGCTTTCCCGTTTCTTGCGATTCTAACACTCCTGCGTTTGTAAAGATGCTGTGAATAAAATCCTTGTGGTTCACATGGGCAACAAGCTTCTCCTGATGAACAGAGAAGATAGCTGGATTGTTGGTCAAGTTAAGATAAGAAAATACTAGAGGTATAGTATTGTGTTCATCCTGTCAGATTACGTCACCAAACTAAAAAATAATTCAATTGGTAAGTCTAAGGGATTTCATTTTTCAAATGTATTGAAATGCATTGATACAAAAATCTAGAATTTACAATTTTAACAATGTACTGTACTTGCTGTTCCACTGAGAGGATATTTCAATATTGAATGTTTTAATCTTGACATAAAATCCTAAAACTTTTAAAGAGACTATGATTAGAAAAATACACAACACAGAATTTTGAGGGGATTTTCTCTGAACTTTGCTGATTATATTTGTTTTTTAGTGCTTACATGGACAAGTCTCAAGACTTTGAATCACAAGGTTTTGGGTTCAAATCACACCACAGCACTAGTGTCCTTTGACAAGGTGCTTAGCACAGGGTTCCCAGCTTTTCAAGAGAACAAAATTCCCTGATATTTCCAAAAATTCCCTGATAATTATTTAAACCCATTCCCAGTTTCTCATGTTTTCTAAGTTGTTGCAGTGAATACATGTATTTTCAGTATAAAAAATAATATAAAACTAATTAGTACCACACATAACAAGTCATTCAATGGATGATGTTTTGATATGCAACAAAATATAACAGAGTCTGACTGACTACCGTGCTTTCGACTTTTGGGCTGATCAAATTCCCTGATTTTTCCTCGACTGGAAAAAAGTAAAATAATTTTCCATGATTTTCCTGATGGGCTGGGAACCCTGTTAGCATTATTTACATTTGCCATTCTCGATCCAGGTGTAGAAAATGGGTACCCAGTGGTAGAAAACAATTACTTGATTGCTTGAGTGTCTGACAAGGGTAGCCATGCTAAAGCTGTGGCAATAGTATACAGCGCTTAGAAACATGGTTTCACGCACTATATAAATGTTGCATATTAATTATCATTATCATTATTATCATCATTATTATTTCTATTATTACTATTATCATAATTATTCTTATTATAATTATTATTATATCATCACCATTCAGTTATTCCATGAAAATGCTACACTCTACATGTATAACCAGATGTGACAGCCGCCTTAGCTCAGCATAATCAGAGCCTTCCGGCACCACCAATCACCAGTAAACATTACGTCTCAGCAAAGGATACATATATTCCCTGATGTGTGTAGAGTGAACAAGAAGCCATTTTGTAGTCTGGCATTTACAATATCATCTTCTTTGATTCCTGTTTGTTGCCATGACAACAACCAGCTTTCTTCAGACGAGAGGTCATTTCCTGTCTGTAGGAGTTGGCAGAAGCGTTTCCCAATCAGGAGAGATACTGAGGGATATTCAGCCGATAAGATTTTGACCTTTGGTAGATTTCCTGTTTCATTGATGCCTACCAACAATAAAAAAATAAACAATTATATCAGAGCGGCAATAAATATTATACTAGCGAAATGCTTTTTAAAAAATAGATTAGTATTTAAAACAAACATTCTTTTAAAAATTGCTTCTCTAAAATAACCATGCTAGGTCTCTTGATTTACAATCAATACTAAGCAAACACCTGTATAGAAAGACTATGTATTAAGACCACATCTTTAAGGACGTTCCACAGTTATGTTTGTGCGCATTATGATCTGCGCATAGTTTACACTCTGCGCGCTGACGTCACAATGGATGAACAGGTGATTAATTTGCTGCGGGTATGAGCTGATTTTTCTCATCTTCTGCACTTTAACTGCAGATCCGATGCGTTATTTCATGAAGCTAAAAAATTGAATTATTCCATGGACCATTCAAAAAAAAATTATCTACAATTTCAAAATACTTTACTCTGCAGTGCTGTCAAGAATCACGAATATTACCCCGAGTTTGAATAAATGTTAGAGTGGTTTTGATTTTTTCTTCACATAGATACAAAGCATTCGGCGCATTTTTGGTGTTTTAAAAAGCACATTTGCTCTAATAAAATTGCTGATAGTTTAAAAACAAGCACATGAACTCTTATTTTTTAATGTTTGTACCTCTTAGGTATACCTTCCTCTACAACTCTGCAAATTTTGGTGTAAATGACATGGATTTTGAATAAAGTGCAGCATTTATTGTACGTTTGTAGTTTGTTACTGAAATTTTACATTTTTAAGATTGGGATTTTGTTATCTTTTACGCCATTTTTAAGAACTGACAGTGCTGTTAAAATTAAAATTGCAAACAAATATCACTATAAATAGATTCTTCATTCTAACGATACAATTATTAACTCTCTTGCTAAATTTTGATGACTTTTTCATGTATTTTGACTGAGTAATATAGGTTTAAACTCATTGTAGTAATCTTGGGCGGTCTAAAAATGTCAAATTATTTTGAATGCGCAATTCTTAAGAACACCAATTTGGGTGAACTTTGAAGCTCTATAGCAAAAAATCAAGCACATGGACCTATGTTAATTTTTGCATATTTCGAATATTAAGGTTCTAAAGTATGTATGTGCAAAGTTTGATGAAAATGACATGGATTTCACTTTAACTGGGGAACGTCCTTAAATTTCCTTCACACAGTATTCGCTAAAAATAAACTTGTCCATTAAGATTGTCTAGTTAAGACCACTTTTCCTGTCTCCATAGGACAGTCTTTATACACTGGTCGAACTGTATACCAACGACTGAAAATGTACCTTTATCTGTACCTAAGGGTAATGCCCTTTCCATCAATATTTCAATTGTTTTTTTACTTGATAACTTTTAAGGGTTGAATGGCGATAATCTTTACAGACCTTTTTTTAATCTACCATTTTTTTGGCAAGGAATTTTTTTAATATTTCAATAAAAGACAAGTTTATACCTATCATCTGCTTGAGCTTTTCTGCTGAGTAAACCCATAAGACCTCCGCTTGTGATGCTGATTGTGTAAGAGAAGATGAGGCTGATGAAGAGGAAGACAGCAGACGAACTCCAGTGAGAGAACCATTGTTGGAAAGAACTAGAAACAAATCTCTATCGTCATTGACATTGCTATTGGATGTCCATCTGTAAAGTCTGTAAAATGAAACAGAGAACAAACCAATGATTTCCAACTGATCCAATAACAAAAAAAATTTGAGCCACGGAGAGAAACACCAGACTTATCTTTTAATGAAAAATGTTGTATCAAACAATGAAAATCAAGACTTAATTTTGGGATATAGCTTCCCTGTAGAGAATGAAACAAGTGGAGCACCTCTAACAGTCTCGCCTGCATTATGCGATTAATACAGCAGCAAAAAAGGCCATATTCAAAAACTTCAATTTTATCACTGGGTCACTTTAATTTTACTAGCCTACAATAGTATACATGTCCAATACCTTGCAAATCAAATATGATTTAGGCCTACTCTAGAATAGATCTACCTTTACCTCGAGCGAAGTTCGTGCAGGCTCCACTCCACTTCACTACCACTACACTACGCTCCACCTACCCGAACTTCGAGATCGTGAACTCGATCTGATATCCTGAGTGACAAAGGTGGGATTTTATGGGGAGAAAATATAAAATTCATGCAACATAACGATTTTTAAAAACAATTAAAACTAATATTCTTACTTTACACAAAGTTTCACTTCTTTTCAATTCTTCTATCAGTCTCAAAATTGGTAATTTAGAGCCAACATAAAGTTCCTCATACATAAATAATTCGCTGCCATATCGCAGGCGATATGCGCGAGGTACCGGGTCCGGTCCGAGCTCGGACCCTCGCGCGCGCATGCGATGTTTTGAAATCGGCAGCGAATTATTTATACGTGTGAGGAACTTCATGTTGGCTCTAAATCACCAATTTTGAGACTGATAGAAGTATGGAAAAGAAGTGAAACTTTGTGTAAAGTAAGATTAGAATATTAGTATTAATTGTTTTTAAAGATCGTGATGTTGCATGAATTTTATATTTTCCCCCCATAAAATCCCACCTTTGTCACTCGGAATATCAGATAGAGTTCACGGTCTCGAAGTTCGGGTAGGTGGAGCGTGGTGTAGCGGTAGTGAAGTGGAGCCTGCACAAACTTCGCTCGAGGTACCCTACTTTAAGCTCATGTCTAATCCGAATTACTGTATCATGGAATTACAGATTTTTACATGGGACAGTACTTCGACATGTCAATTGCATGTCGCTGAGCCCTACCCCTAGCCTAACGGCAGCCTGCCGGGGGCCGATTGCACGAAAGGGTCTTTGCAAGGACCGTCTTTCGTGTCGCCAATTTTTTATGATGCGCCATTTGAAACGCATTTCGAATAAATTATCTGCAAACATATTTTATCCGTCCTTTAAAATAAACAAAATATTCGTTTATACTCATTTATAGACCGATGTGATATCTTACAAAATTGTATAAAATTTTATTTAAAAGCAAGCTTACGAATTGTATTTGTTTATCGTTAATTTCAGAAACACCCCACTTATAGCGCATCATAAAAGATGGGCGACACGAAAGACGGTCCTTGGAAAGACCCTTTCGTGCAATCGGCCCCAGCCCTCTTCGAAGGTCGATCCAGTCAGGATGTATCATTTCAAGATTTGTCAAAATTTATCATGTTTATGCTGACACAGTTTTGAACGAGTGGGTCTACACACATACCTTTTCGCGTCCGGAACGGTACTTCTATTTATGAAGAATACTTCATTCTGGTTATGACTATCGCCATTTTCTCTTCCACATATCAAGATTGATCCAAACCTAACAGAAAAATAGCAATTATTGATGGCATTTATGTTCAACTCCGATTTAATCTTCCGAACAGCTACCGAATGCCGGTTCTCAGAAACCTCCATCGTGAAATGTCAGGTGACCCGCCCCCGTGACTAGGCCGCGGCCGACCGGCCTCGGCCTATCACAGGACTTTTTGTCTGTTCCAAGAATGGACAAAAACATAGAGAAATATCTCTGTGGTAAAAACTTCAACTTATTATGTTGAATTGGTTGGATTGGTTGGTTGGGGTTGGTTGGTTTATTTATTTATTTTTCCTTTTTTTTTTTTTGGGGGGGGGGGGGGGTAAATAGGAAAATGGGAGCTCGACCATATGCCAATTTTCTTTTACTCTTTTTTTGAAACCATCATTAGCCTCGAATAGGCGAATATTCTTACCCGCTTATCAAAAAGAGTAAAATAGGGTGAATCGTTTTTGTAAATTTTGATTGTTTCATCAACGTACGTCTTCATGAACAGCTAACCAGAGTTTTACTCTTAATAGAGTGCAATCGGGGGGGGGGGGGGGAATCTGGACCGTGCTGCCATTGGCTATTACGCCACTCACCAGTGCCTACCCAAAATTTTAAAATGGAACCAACATTGGAAAACTACCTTTTTTCATTTCATTAGTATTTTGTTTTATTTTTGGAATAATAAACCACTGGCGTATGACCACAGGGAAAATAGGCCTAATAGAGAAAGTAAAAAAAAAAAGAAAGAATAGGATAGGAAAAAAGGGCAAGCAGGATATTAATCATCGAATATCAAACCCAAATTAAATCTCTCAAGACAAAATTCTTGATTCTTCCCTCCAGTATAGAAATGTCTTTTCATACGCAACGTTATCCCCCTCAAGATCGCACCACTGAACATAATCGCACCTTTGGAATAAACGATCAAAATGACGCCCCCTAATTCCAATCCAATCAAATAGTCGTTTGATACACCGCTAGTGCCCCCTTATTTTAGGTGAGTCGGGATAGTTTGTTAGGATTTTGGTGCTCCCTTCTTAGGTCAATTTGGCGCCCCTATATATACTTTTAAAATCAATCCTTAATCAATGATTAATTTCATGAAACACAAATAACATGCTTTGCTTTCCAGTGGGTTCCCTTTATTCATTTTTGTATGTTATATTTTTTATTTTCCCTTACATTGTAAACTTTTGTTGAATTATAATTTTTTTTTAAATAATATTTTATTTTCTTGCTCTTTCAAATCAATAAAATTTACTATCACAACTCATATAAATAAAGATTCTTTGCATGTATACAATCAATAAACAATCAAACAAATAAATATATCAATATCAATGAGATTACAAATATTTTTAAAATGATTACAAATGAAATTAAACTGCCAAATTTCTCTTCTATAACAATGTGAAAGCAGAGGGGAAAAACCCATATCAATCGACAAAAAAAAAATAATACTTTGTTAAAGATGACTTTTTTCCCTGAATAGAATAGAAATAATCTCTTTTGCACATATTAATTGTACAAGAATAAAAAAAGGATAAAATATTATTTTAAAGGTTAATTAGAGGAAGGTTATCCTAAAACGTCCCTACACACTCACCTTACCCTCATACCCCTCCCCCTCTTCTCTCTCCCCAGACACTCACAAAGCTCACTTCAACTTTTACTTTCAACTTTTTGTATTTTACTCTGAAATGTTTTTTTTTTTTTTATGGTGTATATTACTTTGTATGGTAAATGTAGGACCCCAAGGAAGAACAGCAGTATTTTGAAAATACAGCTGAATTGGGTGATCCTCCGTTATTGTATGTATCTCTCTTGTATATTGTATATTTTTATCTGATTCGGAAATAAAAACAAGCAAACAAACAAACTCACCACCACCCACAGCTCCCCCCCCCCCCTCTTCCCCGTCACAAAACTCACACATCCATCTACACACGTACACCCACACACGATGCATCCTGCTCTGGTACAACTATCTGTATTTGAACAAATAAACAAAATGAAGCAACCAATACATCCATAGTATTAAGAAAGGTATGTGATTGATTTGTTCTCATTTCCTTAAGTGCACCCCCAGCTTCCCCTTTTTAAACGCTATTTGATATTCTGTATCTCTATACTCTTTAACCAAATGTGTCACTTTCTGTACGGTTGGCAATATTCCCTGTTTTCTTGAACTAAAAATAATATACTTAATTAAGAATATAATACAGTTTATTAAAGCTACTCTTGTAGTATTTCCAGATATCCCCACAAAAATTGTTTTCAAACTGTCACTGCCAAGTTCATTCAGTTGAAATATTTTACTCATCTCTTCCCATAATCGCTTAACTTCAGGACAATAAAAAAAATGTTGGTAAGACTCAACTTCTTTTTACAAAAGGAACACAAATTATCTGTCTCAAAACCAAATTTAAAAAGTTCCCTTTTCGTGTACACAGCCCTTTGTAATTGTTTGTATTGAAAAACTCTGTGTTTATTGCATAGCATTGCACATTTCAGTCTCAGAAATACTTCTTTCAGTCCCCCCATTCCCAAATATTCGGATTGCCCATCTGTAACATGAAATACATAATCAATTTGAAAATTTTCAATGAAGTGGTCATATATTCGTCAAGATTTTATATCACATAGTTTCTAAACATGCCCACATATCATCAATTGAATTTCAAAGTTGTCTGTATCCATTTCCACAAAATGTACGATGTATTAAGAAACTTGTATTGATTTATGAATTTGATCTATCAAAAAATTTGATGAGTTTTCAAAGCGATGTGAATAAATTTAATGAATTTGGTGACACTG
The DNA here is from genome assembly GCF_037042905.1 of Lytechinus pictus. Classification (NCBI taxonomy): domain Eukaryota; kingdom Metazoa; phylum Echinodermata; class Echinoidea; order Temnopleuroida; family Toxopneustidae; genus Lytechinus; species Lytechinus pictus. The sequence continues at coordinate 11,829,038 of NC_087249.1, forward strand.
ATTTCAAAACAAATTTGGCAACCCTTACTTTCGGGTCAATTTGGCGTGCATCATTAAAAAATTAACATGGTGCCCCTAAGTTAAATTTAAAATTCGAGTTTGAGACAAATTTGACGCCTCCATGTTAAACATTATTTTGGCGCCACATGATGAACAATCAATTTGACGTACCTTAAAGGTTAAATTAGTGCTCCCATGCCGCTATTTTTTCTTTCATTTCCCCCCTCTTTATCTTTCCCCTCCGTCTTTTCCATTAATTCTCCTTTTCCTTTCTCTTCTCCCTTTTCTTACTTCGATTTTTCCTTTCTGTCTTCTTTCCCTTTCTTTTTGGCGCCCTCTTTCGCCTACCCATTATTAAATTATAGTCCCCCAACGGAATCTTGAACGTACACTGATGGGGGGGGGGGGGGGGGGGGGGGGCGTTCCGCGCACTCTTAAAAATGAAAGAGTGGAAAGATTTAATGTTTAATGATGGTGGGAAACGCCGTCACTCATCAGCCCTTTTTCGGCTTTTGTGTTTTTAGAGTGTGGTCTTCCCTTCAAGTGGCGTAATGAAACAATAAAATGGGGCTCTCTTTTTAATTATGGTTCACTATTTCTTAAATATATAGTGGGCAAAGCAATCAAATGTTACATGGAACAGTATATGGTATAATGATCTTCACAATGCACAAACTTCCAGTGCGTTTATCCTCAGCACCTTGAAGCAAATACGCACACACTGAAAGAAGAGACAAATTGCAAGAAAATCGGAAGAAACGAATTAATTAAATACCTTTTATATTAATTTTTTACAAACCAGACTAGGCATCTCATTTTGTCGTTTGAATTCATAAAGAGGGGCAGCGGGACGAATATAAAAACCTATGTGTATATAACGGGTGATTGTGTGTATGTGGATGTGGGGGTCAATTAACTCATGCCTGAAATCAACATTTGATAGTCAGATTCATTTTTGGTACATGAATATTGAAGAAACTGGTGGTGGGGTCGAAGTCCCCAAAGTCCCTTATGTACCTTACCATACAAATAATGCGAGCGTGTAGCGCAAGCTGAAATCTTTTTGATGTAATCTGGAAAAGTGCATTTTAAGGACTGTTATAAGGAATGTTTCGAGATAAATAGAAGATAACTGGAATGGATTTTGGTTTAATCATAAATCTTATCGATTGTTGCTTTAGTCGTGCATGCAGAGGTGTTACTATTTTAATTTGTAACCGTAACATCAATTCTGACCATTGCCCGTCAACACATTTAAATTTTTAATTGTTTGTTTACTATATATATATATTTCTTTGAGAAATTATTTTATAAAAGATTACGGCTGAGTTTTCTAACGACCACCAAATATCACAGTGACACCTTTGCACTTAACAGAGTCACCACGAGAAGGTAGCAACAGGACTCCGTGTTGGTATAAAATGAATTTGACCATGATAACAAATGGTAATTTGGATTAGTTTAAACAAATAATAGATGGTACATGATGACATACATACTACACAAAACTTGACATATAACGTTTAATATATGAATAGCATACACCAATAACAAACACATGCAAACACACACAACTTGACATATAACGCTTAATACATAAAACATGTATAACATACACCAATAACAAACACATGCAAACATACACGCACACACACAAAACATTGGTAGTGATAGTACTTGGAAAATATAATCAGGAGGGGGCAAAGAAAAGAAAAAAAGTCAGTAAGGTCACCATTTCCGAAAGTACCTTCCCTCGAAAAACTAAATCTATCAATTACAGGGAGTAATTTCCGGTAAAAAAAAAAGAAAAAAAAAGTAAACATCACTTTCCGAAGCACTTACCAGTCAAATTTTTTCTGACACCTAAAATAATAATAATAATTAAAAAAAATCATTTTCAGCAAACACTACTCCCCCCCAAAAAAGGGCAAATTTTACAACTTAAGAAAAATAAAATCCGAAAGCAACCGTCAAACACATTTCTCACAAGAATAGACGCGAGAAAGGGGAAATAGAAATATTTAAAGACACGCATTAACAACGAATACGCAGTTCACTCACTGCCGAGTCATAATGACTTTGGACCTTCTGCCATCTAGCCAGGCACTCGGAATAGAAAGGAGATGGAGTAAAAATACATTATGGCCCTGCTGGAATAATGATGCTGAAGTGGCTACCCTGGGTAAATATTGAATTTTGATATTACTATAATTATTGAAAATACATATTCTTAAAACAAGAAAGTTTTCAGAACTGATCTGTTTATAAACATCCAAACTAAAAAGGGAGAAAATTCGAAAGAAAGAAATTATATAATCAAACCTTGATACAATTCTTGGCGTAAGTAAGCGTTGAATGCGGTTAATAAGTCAACCGACATCAAGTTTGTTGGTAAGTGTTGCAGAACATGTAAGGCGGTTGAGTCATTAAATTAAAAAAATGACAGTAGGGATGGCAGCCGTGGCTAATTATCGATGAGCGGGATTGACGAAGGTAATAACAAAATAGACTTGACTGATATCAACATCGTTAGAGGGATGACGGACGACGTCGATTCCTGGTGAGGGTGGATAACCAACGGGGTCATAAGGGAAACTTGGCCGTGAGGATGGCAGGAAAAGTCAATTTCCGAAGAAAAGACGGCGCGCCAGAAGAAACATAACTGACATCAACGTCGTTATTCAGGATCGTAGAAGTCGGTCGCCGACGAGGGTGGGTAACCACAACATTCACAGAAGACCCCTGGAAGAAGAGGATGGGTGACAAAGGGAGCCATATGAAACATATCTTACATCGACGTCGTTAGTAAAGATTGCAGGGGTAAGCAATTGCCGATGAGGGTGTGTAACTGAGGAAGTCAAATAAACTTGAGATTAAGGTTAACAGAAGTTGGGTGACACAGGGAGTCAGAAGAAACATAACTGACATCAACGTCTTTAATAAGGATTGCATGATAAACCGTTGTCGATGAGGGTGGGTAACCAAGGGATTCGAATGAGAAACTTGAGAGCAAGGTTGATAGAAGAGGTTTGGTGAAAAATCTTTTGACATCGACATCGTTAGAAAGATGGCCGACAGTGTCGATTGTCGATAAGGGTTGATGACGAAGGGAGTTAGCAGAATCATGACAGTACGGGAAGCTAGAAGTCGATTGTATTAGAGAGTGGATGACGAAGGACATGATATATAGCCATATGGGAGCCATACATGATACATCAAGGATGGTTGACGGATTCGATTGCTGAAACGGGCGATTGACTCTCTTTGAAAAAAAAATCCTCGGGTGGTTGGGTAAAGGGGGAGTCTTGGATGAAATAAACCGACATCAAGATCGTCGCAAGGATGGCAGACGAAGTCAATTGCAGATGCGCTGGGGGACGAGGAAAGCCTTAGAAGAGACCTGACAGTACGGATGGCTCAAAGTATATCTGGCAGTGTCGATGGCAGATAATGTCGATAATCCATGAGGGTGGATAAAGAGGGGAGCCAGGAATAATTATGGACATCAGTGTCGTTGGTAAGGAGTGCTTAAGGAGTCGCTTGCCAATGAGGGTGGATGACGAACTCACGAGAACCATAACATGAGAGAAGAGGAATTCAATAGCATCATGGGGATGGTTGACAAAGGGAGCCATGAGAAAGACAACAGGCATCATCATTGTAATGATATAAGAAGTTATATGACAGTGAGGACGGTTGGCATTGAGGCCTATGAGAAACAAGACTTCAACATCGTTATGGAAGATTGCACAAGAAATCAATTGCCGGAGTGTGGGGGGGGGGGGGGGTTGACATGGGCGACATAACATAACTGACTTCAATGTCGTTAGTAAGGATTGAAAAAGTCGAAAGACGATGAAAGTGGATAAACAAGGGAGTCACACAGACGAAACCCGACAGTAAAGATGGCAGGAGGATTCTAACTGGCATAAACGTCGTAAGGATTGTAGGAGAAGTCGATTAACGATGAGGGTGAGTAACCAAAGATTGAACTCGACAAAAAGGAATACCGAAGTAGGTGGTTGACGAGGGAGTCCGGAGAAACATATGTGACATCAACGTCCTAAGGATTGCAGAAGTACGTCGCCGATAATGTTGGGTAACCAAGGGAGTCAAAGAAGAATCCTGACACTAAGAAGGTAGAAGAAGAAGAAAGCTAGAAGAAACATAACTGGCATCAACGTGGTCATTATTTGAATGCAGGAGAAGTCGCTTGCCGAAAGGGTTGGGTAACCAAGAAAGTCAAAAGGGAAACCTGAGAATAAGGATGGCAGAAGTAGTTGGGTGATAAAGGGAGCCAGAAGAAACACAAACCACACAAAGTTTTAGTAAGGATTACTGGAAAAGTCCATTTTCGATGAGGGTAGGTAACCCAGGGCGTCATAGATGAACTTTGACGGTAAGTATGGTAGAAGAGGTTGAGTCACAAAGGGAACCGGAAGAAACATAAATGACACAACGTCTTGCGGATTGCAGAAACTGATTGCAAATGAGGGTGAGTAACTAACTGATTCATAGAAGAAACCCGACAGTAAGGATTGCCGAAGAGGGTGGTTGAAAAGGGGAGTCGGGAGAAACATAAGTGACATCGCGTCGAAAGGACTGCAAAAGAAATCGATTGTCGATGAGTTTTGGTTTCCAAGGGGATCACAGAAGCTTGCGTAATGAAGGATGGCAGAAGAGGTTGGGTGATGAAGGGAGCCACTGATAGATATTTTTAGTAACGTTTGCAGGAGACGTAGATCTCGGCTGAGGGTAGGTAACCCAGGGAGTCACAGAAGAAACCTGACAGTAAGGATAATGGAAGAGGTTGGGTGACAAAGAGGTCCAGAATATAAATGGCATCGACGTCATTAGTAAAGATTGCAGGAGAAGTTGACAGAAGAAACCTGACAGTGAGGATGGCTGATGTATTCAATTGCTAAAAAGGACGGTAGACAAAGAGAGACAGAAAAAAATTGTCATTTATTGTCCTCAGTAAGGACTGAAGTCGATTGCCGATGAGTATAGAAAACCAAGGGAGTCATGTAAGAAACTCGGCGGTAAGAATGGCAGGAAAAGTCCAGTGCTGAAGGAAGCCAGAAGGAATTTGGCATTAAAGTTGTATGGATTGTAAACGTCCACTACCGAAGAGGGTATGTAACCAAGTGAGTCATATCCTTACTGCAATCCTTACTTAACACTGTAGGGATGGCAGAAGAGCTTGGGAGAAAAAGGAAGCCAGAAGAAACATAACGGACGTCAACGTGGTAAAGATTGCAGAAGTCGATCACCAATGAGAGTGGCTCATCAAGGGAGTTATATTAAAAACAAAGAAAAATCATATAACCTACACCTACCACCCCTCCCCCGGTACAAATCAGTGATTTAATTTCATTTAGCACAGATATTTTTCAAAAATGTATTTTTAAAAGAATTGAAAGTGGTGACATTACGCACGCACAAAGGGATTCTGTTGAATTCAGAGGCAGCTCGGTAAGAGAAAGATCTTTTACAACTATTGGTTCTAGGTCTGGGTAAACATATATTATTTTCATTTCTAAGAGGGTAAGTAGTAGCTTTTGTATGAAACAAATTTTTCATATATTCAGTGGACATGTTGTTACAAATCTTATACATGAATAATATCAAGTGAGTATACTGTCTCTTTTGAATAGTGTCCCAACCCAGAATAGAATGAATTTGAGAGGTTGAAGTGTGTGAATAGGGGTCAATTTTCAAGAATATTCTTCCAGCTCTATTTTGAATTTTTTGAAGTTGGTCAAGTAGAGATTTGTTTGCAGATTGATAGATAATGTCACCATAATCAAAATGAGGTAAAATTATTGAGTTATATATTAACTTTAATTCTGACAAATTTACAAAATGCTTTAGCCATGCAATATAACCAATCATTCTCCCCAATTTTTTACATAAATAATTTACGTGATAGTCCCACTTCATGTTTTCATCCACAAAGACACCTAGATACTTAAAGCTATTCACTTGAGTCAGTAAATGACAGTCAATTTTTATTTGTAAATGTTGTGACCTATTAAACATTTTAGGTGTTCCAATCAACATGCTTACAGTTTTATCATAGTTTATTTTCAAATTATTCCTGTTCATCCAGGCAGATAGACTTTCCAGCTCCTTATTAAGGACGAGTTCGATAACTCTAATATCTTTATGAGAGAAATATATTACTGTGTCGTCAGCATAAATGTGTACGGTGCACTCTTTAAATACAGAAATTATATAATCAATAAATAAAATGAACAGTAAGGGTCCAAGGAGAGATCCCTTGGGTAATCCCTTAAAAATGACCCTTTCTTCTGATAAAATTCCATTATTGGATGTACGTATTCTTCTATTAGTCAAATAACTTTTGAACCAATGCGATTCATCAACAGATATACCAATATTTTTAAGTTTGGATTGGAGAATTGCATGATCGACCAGGTCGAAAGCCTTTTGAAGGTCTATAAAAATAGCCCCTGTATACTGCCCATTGTCCATAGAACGAAACCAGTCATCCGTTACCTTAGCAAGAGCAGTAGTGGTAGAGTGTTTCGGACGGAATCCAGATTGAAATGCAGAAAGTAAAGAATGAGTTTCAATATAACAACGAAGCAATTGCTTTTGCACAATTTTTTCAATTAATTTAGACACACAGGGAAGAATCGATATCGGTCTATAGTTGTTAAATTCAAACTTATCACCTTTCTTGTGAATAGGAACAATTTTGGCTACTTTCCATTTCTCAGGTACAACACCATCACATAAAGATTTATTTATCAAGAAAGTAATAGGTTCGATTAAAACTGGAATTGATTCTTTAATTATATATACTGAAATACCATCTAGACCAACAGACTTTGTATTCTTCAAATTATGAACCTCTTTCAACACATCGTTTTCAGAGACAGGCTAAAACTTAAGGTTTTCATGCAGAGTGGACGCTACATGATCATGGTGTACATTTGTTGACTCATCAGCAATTTCTAACGCCACATTAGCAAAGTGATTGTTAAAACCATTAGCCACTTCATCTGACATTACTTTGGGAAAAGTGCTATTAGACGAGTTGTTGTTTTTGCCCATAACGGATATTAGTATTTTCCAAGAGTCATTTCTATTTGTTACATTTGATAATTTGTCACAATAATATTTACGTTTAGATTTCCGGATGACAAAAGTGACCTTATTTTTCAGAGTTTTATATAATTTCCATAAATCATTATCGTTTTTAGTTTTGGCCTTTCTTTCAGCTTTATCTTTTTCTTTCATTAAAGACAAGATCTTATTATTCATCCAAGGAGAAGATTTTTTACGAATGCACTTAGATTTTATGGGCATATGTTTATTAACAACTTCTAATAGCATTATTTCCCACTTATTGACAGCGTCATTAATATAATAATAGATGCAATTTATAAGGCGCCAAATCCATTAAAAATATAATGCTCAAGGCGCACAGGTGAAAAAGTGAAAAGAGTGAGAAAAAATAGCATATATAGAGGTGAAAAATAATATTGGTTAATCATGTGTATGCAGCATTGTACAAGTATGTTTTCAGTTTTTTTTTAAATAATTCTACAGACTTGGTGTCACGGATAACAAGAGGAAGAGAGTTCCAGAGTGAAGGACCCGCATGTATGAAAGCCCTATCCCCCCATTTTGATGTACATTTGGGAACAAACAGAAATCCTGAGTTTTGGGACCGTAAAGATCGAGAAGGGGTATATCTATTAATGAGAGTGATATTGTACTGTGGAGCGGTGCCGTGAACACAGTGATAAACAAGCAAAAGAATTTTGAATATTACACGATCACTAATTTGCAACCAGTGCAGATCTTTAAGTACAGGGGTGATGTGGCTTGATTTGGTACTCAATGATATTATACGAGCAGCAGCATTCTGAAGTTTCTGTAAACATGTTAATTGAGATTTGGGAAGGTTGAACAGTAGGGCATTGCCAAAATCAAGTCTAGATGATATTAAAGCATGTACAATCTTCTCTGTGGCACTACGGGTCAGGTATTTACGTATGAAACCAAGGTTACGTAACTGGTAACGGACAGATTTGCAAACATGTTGAATATGAGAAGACATAGTCATGCTTGAATCGAGGAACACGCCAAGATTACGACAAGCTTGAGATACGGCAATATTATGACCTGCAATGTTAATAGATGTAACAGTTATTTTAGACAACTGACTCTTCGAACCGAACAATAAGAATTCACATTTAGCAAAGTTTAACTTCAAAGAATGTGAACTTAACCAAGTATGAACATCTCTTACACATTTTTCAAGATTGTAAATCGCGCCAGCGGCTGAATGGGGCTTGAAGGATACAAAAATCTGGATATCGTCTGCGTAAATATGATAATGCAGAGAGTAATTCCGGAAAACGTTTTTCAGTCCTATCAGGTATAATGAGAAGAGGACCGGCCCGCCCACAGAGCCTTGCGGAACACCACAGGTCAGAGGTAAAAACTCAGAAGAACAGCCATTGATCATGACTGCTTGTGAATGACATGACAAATATGACCTGAACCACTCTAAGGCTCTACCTTTTACTCCGAGAGATTTAAGAGAATTCAACAAAACATTATGGTTAACAGTGTCGAAGGCAGAAGACAGATCGAGGAGTATCATGGCAGTTACCTTTCCCACATCCATTTCATGGAGAATGGAACTAGATACATTAAGAAGGAGGGTCTCTACACTGTGGTGGGGACGGTAGGCAGATTGAAATGGGTCGAGTAGGTTATTTTCAAGACAGTAGTCAGTTAATCTAGCAAAAACTATTCTTTCAAGCAATTTAAACAAAAATGGAAGGTTGGAGACAGGGCGATAGTTAGACAGAATTTCTGGATCAAGATTAGGCTTTTTAAGTACAGGAATGATGTGGGCAGTTTTCAGCACAGAAGGAACATGAGCATGATCAATACTTAGGTTTACAATCTGAGAAAAAATATATGCAAAAGATGATGAACAATCTTTAATAAGAATGGTGTTGATCGGGTCGAGTAGACATGACTTGGCAGGAAGTCTACGGAGTAGTTTGTGAACTTCATCTTGCGTGGTTGGTTGAATCGTCTCAAACGATGATGCTGTAAGAGGATCATGTAATGACTCATCAGGAGTAAGGGAGTCACATATAGAATGAACCTTGGAGTGGAAGAAGTTGATAAAGCATTGTGCCATCTCTTCACTGTCGACATGTGAAGGAAGAGGAGAACACTGCTTCTGGTTCAGGAGAAAATTAGCTGTTGAAAAGAGTTTCTTGGCGTCATCACCGCAGTCCGTGATTAACTTGGTGTAGTACGCACGCTTGGATTCTTCCACTAGATGCTTCACGAGATTGCGTTGTGCCGAGTACGTCAAACGATCAGACTGAAGTTTGCCGTTACACCGCCATCTACGCTCAAGTTGCCTACGTTTTCGTTTAGCATCAGTGATCTCAGGAGTGTACCATGGACTGTCAACCCTATTCTTGATCTTACGGGTCCTAGCAGGAGCATGGCTGTCAAGAAGAGAAGATAGAATCGAGTTGTAATTGCTCACTGCAGTGTCGACATTCTGTAACAAGGAAGGTATAATGTCACTCTCAGCAACGTCCTTCGCGAAGGCTTCCCGGTCAACATCTTTGATGTTACGCGATGTACATACTCTGTCAAGCCGTGGGGCCTTGGGAAGTCGAAGGAAGCATGTAACCGCAGAATGATCTGATATACCTGGAACGACTCGAGGTGATGATATCTGCAGCCTGTCCGAGCTCCGCACAAGAACAACATCTAAGATGTGACCATGATCATGTGTGGGTGATGTAACCAGCTGAGTCAGACCATAACTGTTGATGACGTCAAGAAACCGGACAGTATAAAGAGATGAAAGATTGTCAAGGTGAATGTTCAGGTCACCCGTTATCACAAGTGGATAAGGCCGGAACATCCTCTCGTCTAGGAGTGAAGAAAAGTCCTCCAGGAACTGTGAAAATCCTTGAAATCCAGGTGGTCGGTAGATCATGATGACCTCGAGCTTGACCTGACCATTAGATATTGTTCCCGACATCAGTTCGAAGGTGTTGAAATGACCTGGGTCATTGATGTCAACATGGAGACTGTCTCTGTACAAAAAAGCAACTCCACCTCCACGCCTTGAAGCCCTGGGGCGATGCTTGAATGTGTATCCACATGGTAAAAGATCAGCTATGACAGCATCATCTGATGAAGTCAACCACGTTTCACAAATACATGAAAAATCAAATTTATGATCAATGATAAAATCTTGCAACTGCGAGGATTTATTTCGAACAGATCGGCAATTAAGTAAACCTAATTTCAAATTATCTGTGAATCGATCGCGACCACCCCTCTTACCTCGATGTGTCTTCCGTCTATTAATACTTAGAGACAATAACCTGTTGTACAGCTCCTTATTTATGGAGCGAAATTGAGAAGAATATCCCGTGTTTAAGGAATACAGAGTATCAATATCATAGGTATAAGTTTTGACATTAACTATTGGAGATCTTATTTCGCCGTGAGAGCCTTGTCCTAGATTGACTGGCCCAGGATTTGGATTTACATCACCAGAAATCAAGATTAAAATCCTTAAAGCAGAATCAGCGTTAGAATAATACTGAATAGGAGAACCAATTAACTTATGAGTCATATCATAAAATATCATAAACATCTTTTATTATCCTCCAGTGTTGATTACGAAGGTCATTTCTAAAAGGCTCCAAATAAACATTTCTGGATTTTCTATACCTTATATAAGTTTCAACAGATGAGAATTTTTGTTGGGATTTCCATATAAAATAACTAATGTGATGATCACTCATCCCATTATATAAAACACCGTGAACTTTCACTTTATCCATGTTATTAGTTAACATGTGGTCAACAAGCGTAGAAGACGAATCTGTCACTCTGGTTCATGAAGAGTTATTTATAAATTTTAGCGAATATACAGTATTAATTTGGTCAAAGATCTTGGTGTTTCCATAAAATGTTTTTTTCGTAATATCGCAGTTAATATCACCCATGACAATAATGTCACAAACAACACTACAAGCAAATTCTAAAAATTGTTCATTTTGATGAAAAACCTCAATTCTACTATTAGTAGGCGGCCTGTACCAATTAAAGAATAATAACGGTTTAGTGTTTTTTAAGTGGATCCGTAAACATATTGCCTCTAACCCAGAAAGATAATTATGATTAATCAACTCAACATGCAAAGATTCGTGCACATAAACTGCCACCCCGCCTCCGTTCCTATCACGGTCCGCACGAATGATAGAGTAATGAGGTATTTCAACTTCACTATCTAAAATGGAGCTATCCAATCTAGTTTCGTGTAAAGCAAAAACGTGTGTATCATTGACATTCAAAATATGTTTAATTTCATCGTAATTTTTCAGAAGGCTGGCTACATTCAAGTGAACAAACTTAATACCTTTATCAGACATCTGATCATATGTCAAACAAACGTTATCTTTCTTTTTACGATGATGTGTTTTTCTTGTATTCCTTTGCCAGAAATGAAAATAAATAAACAAATAAATAAATAGGCCGACACCATTTACTACAGAGGAACATACACTAAGCAATGGAAGTTTATTTTGAAACTTCTGAAATCATTTAATATTGGAATTGTTATATGACACGTGTGAGTTACAAAATTATTGCACAACTTCTTATAATTATAATAAACGATCATGAAATATGTATATAAGATCGCTTACTCCCAAATGAAAAAAAAACTAACTAAATATTATTATCATTGTTATTATTATTATTATTATTATTATTAGCTACATGTATTTTCCTAACATCCAGATAATGATTTATTATTATCAGTTAAGATAAACATCGATTTTACACTTTTGCTTACGTTGTATGCATCCGGTCTCTGTTATTTCAATGCAGATTTTTTTTCTCATTCTTTATGAAGTCGACCAGCGTCCCAAATCGCCGATATGTATTCGGGTTCTACGTTACTAATCAATGAATATTTCTTCACCCAAAGTGGTTTCCACCAGTCCGTCTTGAAATCAGCAGCCCAGTACTTGGGGGCGATCATCAAAAAACTATCAACATTTTGCGGCACTACGCCAAGTTTCTGAAGACACATTCCAATGAAGACATCCTCCCAAGGAAAGATGGGGGTGGTGAGGGCCACTTGGTAGGTACGTTCCACAAGATCGGTCGATAGGATGTATCCAGGGCCATTAAGATATGGAGGGTACGTCGGGGACCGGTAGAAGTCTTTCGAGAGGAAGAACTTATCGCTGGTGTTGCGTGCCACCGGTGAGTTGAAGAGAGCCAATCCGGCAGCCCAGTTCGACGATGGTGAGTTTATGAAAGCCATGAAGAACCTGAACTGGATGATGACGGAATCGTCGTCGTTTTTCATGACGTACCTTGCGTGTCGGCAATAGTTGGACACCCACTTCAGGCCCATGACTGTCTTTATCGTAAGGTTCTCGTAGGAGTCAACGAAGTCCTCCTGAACGATGTCACCGTACATCGCAGCCTCCTTGTTGATATCACCCTGAAGCGTCGCATCGATTGGCTTTCCAAGTAAGAACACCGTCTCAATTGTCCCTTTACTCAATCGTGGCCATGCATTTTCTGCTCCATAAACTCGGCGGAGAACATTTCGCTGTTCGATGTTCATTGGTGCGGTCGGAATCATGATCAGCAAAAATATTGATTTCGGCTTCGAGTTCTTCATTCTGCAGAACAGAGAAGGATTGTGAATGAACTTGTATTTGTGCTCATCTACGGGTTCGTAAAGATACAACCCCAGGAATGATCCATTCATCATCTTGCCCTTTTCCAAGTCTTTAATTGGGGCTGCGTAGGGCTGCTGATACGCGAGGAACCTCTTGTTTGTGCTGAATGAATCTGTATGGTTCAGACCAGTTTGTAAAGTTGTCCTTGAGAGTGTGGTGTTAGATTTCCTACTCTCAAGGAATAACATTTTGTCTCGTGTTGTCATATGATTCTTATGGGAAAGACTTAAACTCTCGATGAGTATCCACAAATATACGCAGGCAGTAATAACAAGGAGCGACCAGACGAAACGAACAAAGGAGGAGATGAAAGCCTTTGGTAACTACAAGCAAAATGAAAAACAAGAGGAGGAAAATGATGTGGGTAATCATGTCAATTATTATACACAGCAAGATTTTGCCAATCCAAACATAAAGCGAAACAAAAAATAATTAGCATCTTCATGCGCAATGCAAAAACTCCAGTGTTGATTTACCATCAGCCCGGGTTCTATTTATTATGTCCCCACCAGAGAAGTGTTAAACGACACCAGTTTGATTTTGGTCTAACACCAGATAGGTGTTTATACAACACCAATTAGTATTAAAATAGTATCGGTTTTAATTCCAAACTGGTGTTGCTTCAATACTTCTCTGGTGTGGATATAATAGATTCCGCTCTGGTGTTAAATCAACACTGGAGTGTTAACAGTGTTGGGGAGAGTCAAGCCCATACCCGGATCCAAAACCTGCACAGAGGTGGTGCAAATTGCACCCCTCTGGTTCGCAAAATTTGTGATTCACCCCAAATAATTCATTCAAATAGAATATCTCGGTATACCTTAAAAGACTACAACAAACATGTAAAAATAAATTCTTATTTGCACCTTTTGTGGGTGACAGAATTGCAACCAAACAGCTTTTTCCTTTAAGGTCCAGAGATACATTTCATTATGATATTAGATGATTAGAATTACTGTTCATGTCATATTCTTATTCGAAACAAAACAACATGTTATTGTTTAAGAAATATAACACAGTTACCTTTACTTTAGTTCCACTTAATGAATCAGCATAACTGAAATGTCTTTCATTCTTCTTCGATCCTTTGGAAAACTTCATTTTATTATTGTTTGACCTTGATAACAATCGTGTGCCATAGAAGAAGATCAGGCCCGAAGTCTCATTTCTATAAAAGAAAGTGTTGGTTCACTTAAGGCATATTGCCGAAGATGAGCCTGAGCAATGGCCAAATAATGGTAAAAACTTCTCTTTTCAATTCAAGTGAAATTATAACAATTCATGTGAGTCCAAATACAACCATTGCGTAGTGTTGCTTGTACAAGAACGAAATTCAGTGAATGATATTTAACTTAAACAGGTGAATTGACTTATGTAAGAACCATTTCAAGAAAGTGTTTCCCCTACAAGAACGTATTGATTTTTCCACTTAATTCCACCGATACCGGACAAATCACCCTTTCTCCCAGACAACGGCAAACACTTATATGCTCAATTTGTTTTTTTCCTTTCAATACTCAATGTGTGCACAATCCTACAAAGGTTTCAAAAAAGGTGACCACAGCATTAGAAATAGCACTTCATTTCGAAATGCAAGCTACAAATAGATGTTTTGGCCTAATTACCAAAGGAGAGAGAGAGATCAACTTTCTTATTCCAGCATTTGGTGTGAATAAGGCTGCTTTCAGCTCATGAATGTGTCTGATTTAGTGTTTCAGAAGCTATATCTCACAAGCAGAAGACAATTTGTGTCACTAATTGAATAAAAAGGTCAACCAGTTACCTGCTTGCAGTAATCCTTTAGACATGTTAGACTAAAGGATTACCACAAAACGCAATAAGTACACCCTCATGCTTGCAAAATAAGACCAGCCCACCCGAGATACGATGTCCAGGTCAACTTGGTACTTGGGACAACTCGGTTCCGACGAAAAATTAGGTGCCGAATTGTCCATGGTGAAACCTAACCCTAACCCAAAACCTAACTCTAACCTTATGATACTATTGATACTAAACTACATGAATTAATAAAAAAATTGTATAAACATTGAAAATGATTTGTATTCAATACAAACATTTGTCAACAAAATAGCAATCTGACTTTTGACAACTCGGCACCTAATTTTTTGGCGTGGCCGAGTCATCTCAAGTGCCGAGTAAGCTGGAACCTGTTCAGGTTCAGGGGTACCATTTATACTACTATGTTGGTCCATGATCATACACACACACATCCTCCATCTCTGCATACGCTCGCACACACGCACACACACCCTTTCCCACTCTCTATCCTTATCTCCCTCTCTCTCCCCCTCTCTTTGTAAATGAAACATATATCTCCATACCTAATTCATTGAAAAATCTTAACTAAAGTGGTATTGCTATTTGAAATGTTCTACAAGGACAGTCCCTCATATTCCCATGTAAAGGCAATTCGGAAGAAGTGAAGCCCTTAAGTCTACCCCCCCAAAACCCCCCCCCCATTGTTTTTAATAAAGAGAGGAAATTAAAACAAGAAAATAATGAGTGCGTCATAATAAGAAAGTTATCAGTTTTAAAAACCATCTGCTTAAAGGGCTGCTGTATAATATCAATAATCCTTGGATGGGTCATATTCATCCCGTCTCCCGTCCACCATGCAAGCCTGAACTCCGCCAATTATGTGGCAAGATTTCCTTAGTAAAATACAAAATAGATTCGTCCTTATCTGACTCTTTGATTTTATATAGATAGATTGTACAACTAATCGAATGTGGTTTTCAATTATTATAGTTTTACAACCATTACCAATTCATTTTGTTGATGCTTTCAGCTTTTCAGACGTTGATCAACACAATATTATGTTCATTGAAGTGCAAGGTGGTGCCTCTGTTAAATAACAAATCAATTAACTTGGACAGTGACATGGGCGGGTTCACATTAAGCAATACAACAGAAGAAAAAATATTTTGTTATAAAAAATGCATTTATTATCACAATTGATGAACATTAAAAATATTTTGTAAATGTTTCACAAAGTTTAGTAGCTTGCAAAATATATTTTCGAAACAAACTAGAATTGATTTGTAATTCCGCGATTGACATAACAGGATGTAGTTTATTATAGCACCATATCAATATACAGTTAGGCCTACAGAATGTCTAGTATTTATTGCTTGTGCAGTCTTATTTTCAACAGGATCGCGTAATTTGCCCAATAGTAGGATAATGCCAGATAATGGTGTGCATGTGTGTGTGGGTGGGTGGGTGTGTATATAAAGAGAGATATACATGTACAAAAATATATGTTACGCAGTGCTGTTCATTAAAGTTCAGAGAGAGAGGGGGAGGGGGGAGAGAGAGAGGAGGGAGAGATAAGTAATGAATCTGTGCGTGTGCCTAATAGAGTGAGAGTGAAAGTGTGTGTGCGTAGGATTAGTTTAAGCCTTATTTCTTGCACGTATTATATTCATGATTACAATCATGATTTGATAATATTCATGCAGGAATGAAACAATAATCTACTTTGTGAATTAGATGACAACTGGTACTCTAGAAAAGCACCATCCTACTTAGCATTCGTTTGAAATAAAGAATAAGCTGATGAGGTAGTTCGTTGCCTTGTTATGAAAACGAGGTTGATAATCATTAACCTTACAAAAGTTACATGTACTATTAGACAGGTGCAAAGCTATCTAATTTCTTTAGATTGTAACGATCAATACCAATCAAAAATTCAATTAAGTATCTCATTCTGATATATAGAAATTATGGGTCAACGTTATCTTATTCTAATTTTGAATCGGACACCATAGCCATTATACAGATTATTTTCTCATTTCAAAGGGTTTTGCAATATCAAACAGATTTTCCTTGAATCGTAGGTGGCAAGTTATGTTCTGTCTTTGTCAAACATTCGATTTTTTTTCGAGCACGTACATAAGCATGATAAAGAAAATATTTTTTTTTAATGAAAAAAAAATAGAGAAAGCATTTTATTCCTCAATGTCAAGTTACTTATACAAAGACCGATATCAATTATGAAAGGTATCTCTTCGCTAACTCGATATGAAACGAAATCTTTGTGATTCATACTTTGTCATTTGGTATCTGAAATTTTAATACTTGATATCAGAAATCGACAAAAATAAAGATGTTGTTTATGTCAGCTTGGTAAGTATCGAGAAACAACAGAAAACAAATTGGTCACCATTACTTGAATTTGGGAAATGATGCCTAAGCAAGGGAGAACGTAGTGTCAATGTAATTCTTGGTTTTGTCTTAAACCTATACATCTTCTAATCACTACTCGAATTATACTGATGGTTTCATTTCCTTTTCAGTGAATGTTCATGTCTGTCTGATATTGGTGGGCGATTATTGCAATTATCGCAAGAACAATATTATTGGAGTTATTATGGTAATTAAGATAAATACATGTATGACCTTTGAATTAATAATACTCTATTGGTGTTGATACCCCATAACAACAAATCTGCAGTGGTTATTATTAATACAGTTAACATTAACCTGTTAAAGTGAATAACTGTCTATAAATTGGCAAACCTTCATCAAAATTCTTACTTGGGTAATTTTCAACATCATCATCACCATCATCACCATAAATAAATATACCTTCCATTATGCTTATCAAACATGTTAAATCAAGAAAGTAGAGATACATTGCTCCATGCTATTGCTAGATAACCATGGTAACGGATGCGAAAGCCTGATGATGCAGTAACGCATAATTGAGCAAAATCCTTTACTTTTTAGCGTCGTACAAGATCATAATGTTCTCGAGACAACATGGACATTGATCCATGGCAACTTAGCGTGCCGGAGATAATAATTGAAGATACAATATCTCAAAGGCGCTCGTGCTGAATACAAAAACATTAAATTATTCGATAACATTGCATTGAGTTGAAGGCCAAGGGCAAAAGCATCACCTCGGTTTTATTAATTTGATCTTGCACGTAAACCAAACAAACTTCATGGTATCTGGGTGAAGGTTTGATACCACAACATAGGAACGTATCGATGTGACGATGGTCCTCTCGCTGTTACCAGTGAAAAATCCAGGGTCTGATATCCACAAGAAGCGTTTATGCTGAACTGGCTTGAACCCCATCTTCTTGAAGCACGTTCCTAGGAAGACATCTTCCCACGGGAAGAGGGGTGTCTTGAGAGCCATGTGGTACCCTGCTTCAACCAAGTCCGACGACATCACATAACCAGGACCGTTCATGTACGGTGGGTATGTTGGGGCGGGGTAGTATTCCTTGGAGATGTAGTACTTGCTTAAATTGCTACGCAACACTGGTGCTTCCCACATGGTTTCGGAGGCTGTCCAGTTGGTGAACGAAGATTCCTTGAAGATCCACAGAAACCGACCCTGATTAATCATGGAGTCGTCGTCTATCTTCATGGCGAAATACGCGTGACGACAGTGATTTGTCACCCACTTCAGTCCCATAACCGTCTTCCGGGAGAGGTTCGCATAGGTATCAATGAAGTCCTCCTGGAGGATGTCGTTGTGTTTCTGGGCCTCTTCATCTATCATCCTCTGCAGAGTAGCGTTGAAGGTCTTCCCTAGAAGGAACACCGTGGCGAAGATACCTCTCTTCAGGGCAGGCCATTGTTTCTGGTCACCATAGGTGTGTCTGACGACATGCCTCCTCTGGAAGTGTCCTGGTGCGGTGACTACCAGGAAGATTATAAAGACCCTACGAGGGTGTCCATCTTTGTCTAAACAGACATGGGATGGATTGTAAATATAGTTGTACTCATGCGGGTCTACAGGCTCGTCCACGTAGCGTTTAACATTTAAAACAGGCACAGCCCGTTCAACATCCGCATTGAGATTAGGGTCATCCTTGATCACAGCATCTTCCTCCTTTTCTAAATAATCATCAATATCATTTAATTTTTTAAATAATTTATCTATACCTATGCCATTATTCTGTATTTCATGTTTCCTGGTATCGTGCTGTTCCGTCCTCTGATGTAAGTCATCGGTATTGGGTGATTTATCCTCAGAAGTATACACCGCTTTCAATTTTGCCTGTCCAAAATTACCCGGATATTTAATGGAAACATCTCGGTGCCTCAACCTTTTTGCCATCTCCAACCTTAGAAGGGCTATTTCTACATCTTCACGGAGTTTCATGATATCCTCTTCTTCTGCACTCTCATCCATCTCCTTTTCGCCAGCGGGCCTCTTTTCCACCCGTAGACTTGGGAAGTTCAGCCAACTCTCACTACCGCTGCCCAAACTATGGTCTTTTTTCTGGAGTTTTCCATGTCCAGTCTTTCTCGAGAGAGACAATCGAGTT
Organism: Lytechinus pictus; assembly: GCF_037042905.1. Lineage (NCBI taxonomy): Eukaryota > Metazoa > Echinodermata > Echinoidea > Temnopleuroida > Toxopneustidae > Lytechinus > Lytechinus pictus. The sequence continues at coordinate 11,848,149 of NC_087249.1, forward strand.
CGAGGGATTTCGGGCTCTATGTGCCATAAATGTTGGAAGTTGAGTATTCCACAGATGAATCCAAATACCAGAATGGTGATGTAGGTTAGCTTGGCCAGGGTTCGGCGCGGCCCCATCGTCACTAAAACAGAATTGATAAAAATCGGATAAAAATAAGCAAAATACAGTTACATCCTAAATACGCTATATGCATACTACATAGATATTACAACGATAATCACGACTTTGGTAGAATGCCACAGACGAATTAAAATCATGGATTTTAAAAGAAACCGGAAAATAGCTCTCCAGAATGAAAGGCAAGGGCCTGTATTCTGAAGTCGGGTTCAATTTAAACTCTGGTTTAAAGTTGTGGTTTAACTATGGATAGCCCAAAACGGCAAAAATCTGTAACAGTAGAATGTCAATTTATCGGCTCATTTTCTCTCTACTCATTCTTTACTGTTTCGGAAGGATATATAAGATAGTTTTCTATACCAGTCACGAGTTAGGACAGAGCACAGTAAACATAAGTAACATACGATGTAAGGACAATTTGATATTTTTGGCTTTCCATAATTTTAGCACAGAGTTGGACCATGGTCTACCTGACTTCAGAATACGGGCTAGAGTGACAGTCTTCGTCAGTGCACATGGTCAGATGGTGTGCCCCCCCAAAAAAAGAAAGAAAGAAAGAATTAAATTCAAAATCTTTATCTGAAATTGATTTTGAATCCATTTTTTGGGGAGGGGTGGGTGGGGCGGGGCATTGACTGTATTTTATTGGTTAAATTTCCAATTTCACTGAGATCGATCACCTTGCATCTGTGCCCTGTTATTCAAAGGTTTGCTATTAATCGCTAAATGGCATGATCTATCATTTTGCTCAATAGACTGACGAGGAACCAATCAGAATTGTTCTTTCAAGTTAGCGATTAATCGCTAACCTTTGTGTTACGGGGCCCTACATGTATAAGCGAAATAATAAATGAATTTATGAAGCATATACAAGATATCGGAGCGAGTGAGGGAAGTGATGGATAAATCATATTTTGATTTGTTTGATTTCGTAATACACTGTGTTCCAGTGGCGTAGACAGGTTCGTACACCTGGGGGGGATGACTGGGGTGCCAACGCTAGGCGCCCGAGCGAGGTTATCCCCCCTCCCACGGTAGGGAGCTTTTGCAATTTTGAACTTGAAATCGTGCAATCTGATGCATACTTAATGAGGTAAAATAACACACACAAGCGCGCACGCACACACCCTCATACTCACACACACACACACACACACACGGGTGCGCGCACCACACACATACTACGCCTTGAATGGACAGACATACATCGACAAGATCTACACACCGTGGCATACGAATACAGAATGGACTGACACATAGTATTGCATATTGAACCACACTACGTATTTATTTATCTCTGTGAATTTTGCTGTTACACCTCTTCAGAAAAACGCAAAACTCGTGGTTATCTTTTGGTTTCCACACCACGAGATTGCGCGCCCTGCAAAATATGCGCGATTAATCTTGTGGTTATCTTGTGGTTTCCAAACCACAAGATAACCACAAAATACTTGTAAGATTTTCTTTTTTTTACGGTCTGAATTGGCTTTCACCGTGTGAATGCGGCTAATAACAATAAACACAATTACAATAATGATGAGGATTATTATTATCATCATCATAATTATTATTATTATTAATATTATAATTGTTATCATTATTACTATTATTATCATCATTATGACTTATTAAGTAACCAAATATCATTCCCCAAAACCTGGGGGGGATGATTGTACATGCCATCCCCCCCCCCACCTTGTGAGGTGGGGGGGGATGCATCCCCCTCACCCCCCCCCCCCCGTTGTCTACGCCCCTGCTGTGTTCCAACTAACTACACAGAGCAAAGACTACACGGGATATTACATGATAATCAAATTTCATCGTTAAAATTACGCTGTATGCATTATGCCTTTTTACTTTAAAAGAAATTTCAAGCATAATGTGTCGTAATTATAAATTGCAGAAATGTTCATGTTATTTCAATTTGTTTATCACTATGACCCAGTCAATGTCAATCTCCAGTGTGTCTATCTATAGGTGTATGGAAAACTCAAGATTCAACAGAATATCTGAAAGTTATTCATGCTTGGGCGATCGTAGCTCACTTTTGTCAAGGGTATGAAATTAGGATGCGCAGGAAATGAGCCCTCCATTTGTGAGGGGTGATTCGTTAGGGCCAGACATGGCGTATGGGGCCAAATTTCTGAAAGGCTGCGATCGAAGGAAGTGAGCGAGCAAAAGTATTGACCGGATTAATACAAAAATGCAAATTTGTGATAGATTTACCATAGTATTCCGAAAATAATGATATATTCAACCCTTTCTCCCCATTTCTTCCAGGTCGTGAAAATTTTTGGGAGTCCATGGCCCCAAGCCCCTCTTCCATTCGTACGTGTGTTCCATCACCCCACCTTGACTCCCATGACCAGGGAAACAAATGCAATTCCTTTTCGCTCATGCATATTTTAAAAAAGGACAGAGGATCTTTGACTGTACCAAGAAGGTTAAAGACATCGCATACAAGTACACTGATAGGGTCGACCCGAGACTGTTGCTCAATTGTCTGGTGGAACCCAAACACACAAAAAATGATAGATAAAATGAAGCCATACTAAACAGAGCATCCTTCAAGTCTTTTTTTGTTGTTGTTACAGGGGCTGTGTCCGATTTAAGCAGAGGCTTGACTGGGAACCGCTACTACTGCTCCGGAAATTTAGTCGTGTAACAACATTGCGCGAAGTGCTTGCTGTTTCGCGCCTAGCCATTCTACATGTAGTGCGAAAAGTTCGGAGCTCGGTCTAAAGGCCCCTTATGAAACGTACTTTCATATGTTTAACCCCCCACCTCCACCAGCAAAAACTGTTGAAATTACTAATTTATCCTGAGAACCATCCCAGACTGGGACTTCCTCACACTCAACCATTTAAATCAAGATCGAGCATCGAAACACCCCAACAAAAAGTTAATTTGAATAAAAGGAGAAAAAAACCAAAAGCATTATACAATGAAAATTTCATCAAAATCGGATGTAAAATAAGAAAGTTATGACATTTTAAAGTTTAGCTTAATTTCATATTCAAATGAGCAGACTGTTGACGTCACCCACTCACTATTTCAATTTTCTCCTCATTGTAATGTGAAACAAAATTGTATTCCTCCCTGGACATGCGGAATTATTTTAACAGATTATGGTTAAGTCAATTAAGTTGGTCCTTATTGTCAAATCTATAAAAATTGAAATATGGTATAATTCAATCAATAAAAAACAAAAGAAATAGTGAGTGAGCAGGGGACATCATCGACTCTCTCAGTTAAATATCACTGAGTTGTGCATGTAACTGTTTTGTGAAAAATAAGCCCAACTTTTAAATGTCGTAAATTACTAATTTTACATCCGATTTTGATCAAATTTTCAGCGTTATGCTTGTTTGATTTTTCTCTTTTTATTCAAATCAACATCTTTGTGGGGGTGGATTTGACCTTTAAGCAAAACGTACTTTAAAGAAACCAAAGCAAAAACTATCAAAGCACCTTCTCCTCACCAACAACTTTGGCGCACTCCTTGCCCAGTAATTTGTTGATTCCAATATACTTTGAGGCGTTGGACAATGCAAGAAGCAATGGCGGCGGAAGCCCAAAAAATAAGGGGGGACCAGCAAAAGAATTAGACAAGCAAAAAAAAAAAAAAAAAAGGTTATCAACTATTTTTGGACAAGCAAAAAAAAAAAAAAAAAAAAAAAGGGTATCAACAAAAATTTTAGGGGGGACCGTCCCCCACCTCATATTTAGGGGGGACATGTCACCCCGTCCCACCCCCCGCTTCCGCTGCCTATGGCAAGAAGGCGAATACCCAAATGAATCACCTCTCAAAAACGCTCACAAGTGGGAGGTTTATTCATTACTCAACTTACTTTTCATACTTATTACAAAAATGAGCGACGTTCTCCCAAGCATAGATAATTTACGGTATATTTTGGTATTAAACTGAAATGGGTATTAACAAACTTTCCAGACATAACGAATCCTCCCAGAATCATTTACTAGTATATTAATTGGAAGTCATTTCAAGGGTGTAATTTGGTTGAGACATATGGTACATACCACATACATGGGGGCCTATCGAGGCCGAGCAGAGCAACCGTAGAGTTGTTATAGTTAATCATAACAAGTAATACGCGAAATGTGCATTATATTAGAAATCCTATACATGTATTTTATCATTTTGTTGAATATGTCTGCTTCATAGTGGCGTAATGAGTCCCAAAATTTGAGGGGCAGACATGGCGTATGGTGCAAAACTCCTTAAAAGCTGCAAGTGAAGCGAGAGAGCAAAAATATTGACATTTCTCATTCAAAAATATATTTTTTAAGTAAAATTGTCATATTTCATGCACCCCTTTTTTACTTTTCTAAATCTTGTTTTTTCTTGGTCGTGAAACTTTTGGGGGTCAATGGCCCCAAGCCCCCCAACCGTAACCCAGTGTCCCTTTACTGTATGTATTTATAAATTCATGTTAATGTCTCTGATTATTATCCTCTAAATGCCACCCTGTATATCATATACTCGTCAGCAGCAGTAGCTGTTTTTCGTTTCCGTTGTCAAAATACATCAAAACAATTCTTGCCTCCCAATCCAAGATAAAAGCACAGCAACATTATTAAGAAATAGGTAAGATGTAAGATATATTTCCACGAATATTTGGGAATTTCCATAGACTTGACAATAATTAAACCACAAAATTCCACTTACATCAAAAGTGTTACCAATATCCTTACTAAAGCAGTTTTGTGAAAATCTTATGTATATTCTTAACTGTAATGCAGCAGGCATTGCATTGTAGGCAAGATTCCTGCCACTTTTCTCCCATCTGAATAATCAAAAAGACAAAGCTACCAGAACATTCCAGATATTTTTTGAAATTCCAAGAAATTTGAGTGTTCATTGGAGGATGATTCGTTTCAATCAGTCCAACTGATAAACACAAATATTATATAATAATAATAATAATTATAATAATGATAATGATGATGATGATAATAATAATAATAATAATGATAATGATAAAATAATAATAATGATAATAATAATAATAACAATAATAATATGGATACTATGTATATATTCGTACGCCAAAAAAAAAATCATTTTTATGAAATAATTAACATTTGTATAACTACATGAATTGAGAAATGAGTATGATTCCCTTGATCACATAACAATTAAAGTCACAATTATCATCCGTTACCATAACTTTTATGACACGTCACTTACGCCCAAATCACAATACAGTTATACTCGCCTCAGAATTTTCGAAGAGGATGAATTATATTCGCAAATGAATCTGCATTCGTTATGACGTCACAGTCATGAAATGTGCTCAGGAATCTATATAAAAATCTGAAGAATGTAACAAATTTGGTATTCCAATGATGTTCCCAAAATGCTTCCTCCTGTCGTTTCACTCCTGAGAACTGCTTGTGAATGTTGAATCCATTATTCTTCCAATTTATAACAAAAGATAGCAATGGTCTTCAAGACATTTTGTAAGATTGGTGAAGTTTTATCCTTCGGCTCTGAAACAGACTCTCCATCCGTGCGCACATGGGAAGCAATATAACATTCCTTGAAGAATATAACTTTCAATTCTTGCAGGGAGATAACCGGGAAGTAAAAGCATTGTGAGTGTATTCCTTACTAGGTGAAGAAAAACCATCGAATCAGAACAGATTTATAAACCGCGTGGTGTAGCGAACCGATCTTTACAATCATGACAATAGCCAAGATTACATAACTTTTAAAGAAAACGGGTAACGTCTGTTTGACTCTCTAACAGGGGTGTATTGTCGGTGTACAATCGAGCTTAAGGCGTTCTACAAATTCGGGAAAGTGGCATGAGAGCGAAATGTTTTCCGATTATTATGGTTATACTTAGATCAAACACATCTAGCAAAAAAGTCTCTTTTGTCATGTTTGTGCCCCATGATAATGACCTTTTACAAACTAAGGGGCCGAGTCTCCTCTTTCCTAAATGCATAATTGGTATATTCTTCGTATCTTGTCATGAACTTGCCATGCATTTGTATATCGACATTATATTTCAGAAAATGTCTTACTTTTAAGCAATTAACAGACGAAAAAAATAAGGTAATCTGGACATCGTGGTTCTGTCCCCATTTTCAATTTACCGTCCGTATTTCGGACCGTTTTCTTACAAGATCATAAATACTTAAGTGTCAGATTGTTTTACATGTGTTTCTTGAATAAGATGTTATCGTATTTTATTATTGAATAAAATGTAAACCAATTAAATATGTATCCCCATCATAAATTCTCGTTAGGTTAGCATTATCAGGTTATCGAGCGGAGGAAAACCTTCCAATAAATATTACCACCATCTTTCAACTAGTATTCACCTCGCTACGGATTGTCGCAGGCGCGGTGATTTCTTAAGATTTTTCTTCACACTCAGAACTAGATGGAGACGAGACGCCCCTCTGGACCCCCCCCCCAGTAAAATTCAAAATTCCAGGATGGGGCGTACCTCCTTCCATCCCTCGATCAACGATTGTGGTTTCTTAAAGTATTTTGCCCGAGAACTTCCCCTATTTTTGTCCTTGTTAATGCCCCTATTATAAAAAGATCAATACAGATTTTCTCTTTGCGGTGGTCGGAGCAAGATAAAGAATATCGATTTCCTGTTGCAAATGTACACAAAGGTTGTCCGCATACATAGGAAACAATATAAATGGATACAATTAGAGAAAACGACGTGAGGGGTGACAGTTGATGTCAAATAAAGATTGGGAGGCTGATAAAAAAATGTTGGACATTTACCAAACGAAAGCTAGGTTAGTTTCAAGAGCTCGGGGAACATAGAGCATTTTAACATATTTGGGGCCTGGCCAATCTGGGATCCGATCAACCTAAACTACGGTGTGAGTAAAAAAAAAACAACACAAAAACTTGACACCTCATAAATTCAAAATTTAAGGAGGAAATATGTCATAAACGCATAATTATTATATATGGCCTGAAAGAGTATATGTTCTCCCAAATAATTTGATACCAAATTTATGTGGTATGTGTTAACGCTTGGATAATCTGGAGGTATTCTCTGAGTGTTGTAAATTTTGATTTGCGCCAAAGTAAGGCATGACTGAAATGAATGAATCCAGATGTCAATGATGTCATAATCCTACAAGAGTTGCATTAAAATTTATTTAAAAACACTTTTTAGTATAAATTCTCAAGCTAATTTCATTGAAAAGGGATTTGCAAATTATGTTTGATAACTCATGGAGCATTATGCCATTATTGGCATCTGGGGTTCATTCATTGCAGTCATGCCTTGTTTTGGCGCAAATCAACATTTATATCTCTCCAAATAAAGCGTGAAGACATACCACATAAATATGTATCAAATTAATTGGGAGAAGATACTCTTTCAGCCATATACAACTATTGCGTTAATATTTTTCCTTAATTGGGGATTTTTGTAGTGTCAATTTCTTTTTACTAACACTGTATATGAAAATTCATCAATGTCATAATTCCTATAGGATGTTTGCGCAGTGTCATTTTGTAAACCAAGAGGAGCATATTGAATTGTCAAGAAAACGATGAATGTTTGAATCTATCACATTGGCTAGAAAACATTTTGAAGAAATGTGAATTTTAGATAATGGCGTAGCTGGCTTTCCATAGTTGTGATCGATCGGATCAATCGCAACTCTTTGTAAGACGGGTCCCTGGTATTGAATTGAAGGGGTTTGTGACAATATTCTTTGAAAAGCAAATTCCTTTTTTTTTAATGAAATAGTCGAAGTGTATCTGAGTGAGAAAATTGTTCAAAAATTGTACAGTATTATAAAATGTAATTTTATTAGTTATAATTGTATCATGTAAGATCAATGGTATACAGTATACAATATATTGTCTACTTTGCACACTTGAACATTGTATTGTAAAATGTAATCAATGAAATGTATACTTGTATCTTTAACTTTGTAATTCATATGCAATTCGGTTTGTTTAATGCAATATGTGGAGAACTTTAATAAATACCATCTATCTATCTATTGTCCTTCCGTCCGTCGGTCCATCTATCTATCTATCTATCTATCTATCTATCTATCTATCTATCTATCTATCTATCTATCTATCTGTCTATCTGTCTGTCTGTCTGTCTGTCTGTCTGTCCGTCCGTCCGTCCGTCCATCCGTCTGTCCGTCCGTCCGTCCATCCGTCCATCCATCCATCCATCCATCCATCCATCCATCCATCCATCCATCCATCCATCCATCCATCCATCCATCCATCTATCTATTCTATCTATCTATCTCTATATATCTATCTATCTATCTATCTATCTATCTATCTATCTATCTATCTATCTATCTATCTATCTATCTATCTATCTATCCATCCATCCATCCATCTATATATCTATCTATCTATCTTTCTGTCTGTCTGTCTGTCTGTCTGTCTGTCCGTCCGTCTATCTATATATCTATCTATCTATCTATCTATCTATCTATCTATCTATCTATCTATCTATCTATCTATCTATATATCTCCTTTGTTTAGGAATAGATCTAAATTGACAGTGGAGTACGATTTATGAAAATTAAAATATCAATCGTCATTTTTGGGGGCCAATACGAAAACCATCTAATTAATATTATCTTCAAAATATTCATTAATATATAGAGAGTTTTGGAGATGTTACCATAGTTTTCGTCCTGAAATCCCCGTCATACAAGACAAGGTTAGTGAAATTAGTAGGCCTTTTGATGACGCGAAGAGTAATTTTTAGAGATTTGATGTCTTTCTTGCTGGTAAAAAAAAAATCATCTGGAAAAAGCCTTCGATGATGATGACATATATTATGACCAAATGATAGCAAACGATCGCACGAGCAATTGTGAAAGCCCCAATATATGTTGCACACAATCGCAACGGTTGTAAGCAGTCGCACCACCAATTGTGAAAGGGGCTTTAAGCAGACCCGTTTTGAGGGTTGTCAGTATTATAATACACTGACTTCAATGGGGCTAATTATGTATTCATGACGTCATTATTATCTGAGTCCCCATGGACTGATTCCCAACAAATTTTGGTAGTGGGTGTTTTTCATCATGCTCTAACAAAATATAGTATCAAAAACGCTGAAATGCTAGAAAAAAGTTTTGTGACGTCATCACTTCGGTACTCTATTATTATCAATAATAATAATAACAATACTTGTAATATCTATATTTGCTACACGTGAACCAAGTCAATTCCATCGCCCCCCTTTCGAATTGGTTATGGTTAAACAGCATAAAGGAGAGCATCTGGAGGTAAACATTCTTTCATTGAACACTCCTGAAGATGTCGGCATTGGAGGAAACAAAAAGCCCAACATGTCTTATGAGGGTGCAAAATAAATAAGCATTGGAATACTCGCTACTTGTACCGGCTCAGCAAATAGTAGAGGCTGCCTCAAAATGTAACCAATTGCTTTAATAGCTGAGAGTTGCCATTTCGTACATTTGGAGCAGAGAGGCTCGGAGAATGACATTTGCGCGGCGATTTCTGAAGACATTAGCGTTGGGAAATGTCATTTGATTCGGCTAAATCAAATCGTTTTAAATGGCATGCGTCTGTTTCAGACGTTACACCAGTTGAATTAGGAGAAGCCATCGATAATATCGTCACTGAGAGCGATTTCGAATTCCTTTTATTTACTTGACGATTATCCTTCATATTATGAATGAGATAGATGCATTATGTTTGGGAAAAACTTCGTTGGTCAAGGAAACTGATTAAAAGACTTCTGATTATTTCACTTTTCCTTGAGATTCCGTCCCTTTCTCTACGAACTAATCATGCTCGCGTGTCTGAAGAGGATACATCTTGCTCAAGGATTCGCAACTTTCGTTCTTGGTGCAGTTTTCATGTACAGCATACAGATCTTCTACAGTTACCCAACTTTGGAAAAATATTCTAGGTCTACTGTGCGTGCGACTGTTGATGCTGACAGGAAACACAATCTTGGCTTTGATGATGGTAACGTGGACAGGATCCCACTTAATCATGGACACAATGCACAAAGTGAAACGTACAGCAGGGTCGGGCATACCTTATACAAGATGGTGGATCATGCAAGAGGAAATGGAGAGCAAAATAAATTTGCATTGATGATAGATGAGGCAGAACGTCTGCTGGCTGAGGATATCGAGAAGGAAAGTGGTGAGTTACCAAAGGAGGGGGAGAAGAAAATTGAGCCTGAACCGAAGCGAAGGGATACTACCTATAATAAAGATAGGACAATAACACGACACCAGCGCTATGTGGATGAACCCATCGATGCTCACGAGTATGATTACCTACTTAAGCCACATGCCTGTTCGAAGGTGGATGGGAAAAGGTTGAAAATGTTTCTCATATTCATTGTAAGTACAGCACCCTGGAACTTCGAGAGAAGGATGTTGATCCGAAACACGTACGGAAACAAGCGCAAGTGGCCCCTGCTTTCTTCCGGCACTTTCCGGACAGTCTTTCTTCTCGGTGCAGTTGGTAATCAGACGCTCCAGAACACGATCCGGAGCGAACATGAAACCTACAGGGATATCGTCCAGGAGGATTTCCTAGACAGCTACGGAAACCTGACGTTGAAGACGGTCATGGGACTGAAGTGGGTGACCAACCACTGCAGACATGCCAGATACACCATGAAGATAGACGACGACACCATGATCCATCAAGAGAAACTACTTCAGCTGCTGAAGTATGCACCGGCTGTGAACTTCACAGCGGCAGGAACACTGATCAAGACCCCGGTGATACGAGACAGAAGAAACAAGCACTACATCTCAGAGACCTATTACCCCTCGCCTACCTACCCCCCTTATCTCAATGGACCAGGGTACCTGCTATCGACTGACCTAGCAGAAGGATTATACAAGGTGGCCGTCAGAACTCCCTTGTTTCCATGGGAAGATGTATTCTTGGGGATTTGCCTGAAGCAGCTTGGGATAATACCAAGAGTATATCGCAACTTCATATTCATCCAAGCCAGGGAGTTTCATAACAAGGCTAGATTAGTGGACATGTTTTTAAAACACCGCACCGTGGTCTCGAACCTAGCTCCCGAAGACATGATGCTTATGTGGACCATAGGATCAATTGAATAATCAATATGACTTGATTCGTCTTATAAGGATTCGGATATATATCAACTGGCTTTATATAGCTTGTAGCTGCTGTTACAATTTGCGGTTTGTTACCATGGTAATGCAGTACTATAATAAAGGCGACTTTCAATATTCTCTTCTTCGTTTACTGGTCCATTCGCCGCTTCGCAGAAATTATTAACTTCATGCAATATTATTTGTTTAGACAAATGATTTTACTACGAACTAGCTTCTCATTTTTGTCACACTCAATGTTGGTTCATATATCTCGCGATTTCCTTTAATTTTCCTTTGAGGTAGTCGATATACGTCTCTTTGAGCTGACTATAGAAATTAAAACTTGTGTCCCACGACATTTTAAACGAACCTGTGTATCTATTGCATTTATTGAGAATTGTATTAAAACGAAGAACATGAAGATGAAAATGTATTTCATGTAAGCACCACAACTCGATTCGTTTAACGGAACGAGGGTGAAAATTGTTTCACATTTGTTTCGTTAAAAGCTGTTCCTTCAGAAAATTCAGTGGAATAGAAAATATTCACATCATTGTTTATGTGTAATCCGCCTGAACTTTCGAAGAAATAAATTTAGAAACGGCCCACTGTATCTCATGCAAACGGTAAACTTTCATAACTCATAAATGTAAAAAAAAAATGTGTCTATAGAAGAGCGACGTGTAGGCCCATAGCCACCGAATAGAGATTAAACAGATGAAATGGATGATTAGCAGAAACAAAATTTCTTGCACATTTGGCACTAGATATTCGGTAACGGACCGATGAATTTCGCTATGAAGATTATTTTTTCTCTCCCAGTTTTAGTAAACCCATAGCAAAAGTTTGCACGGATTTCGTAATATTTTTTTCGATTGCAATTAGGGCTGTACTATTGGGTATGCTTTGACACAATATTTAACAAGAGGAAGAAAAGCGTTTTTTGTCATGTAAGTTAACGAGTGAAGCAGCAACATATTTTTAAAAGATAAAATTCTGACCTCCGTTTATTAAGATCTAGAAAGATTCTTATAATCGAATCTTGAAAGGAAATAGTTTTTGTAGTGTCCCTATTAAACCTGACTATACAGTGCGTATCAAAAAAAAGTTTACAATTGTGAAATTATACATTTGTAATATCCTGAAGATTTTTCCACATCTTAACATTGGTACAGATCCATTTAAGCAAATGGCGATATAACTGTCGAAAAATATTTCCGTTAGAGTGAGCACCATTTACTTTTGAAAAGTTAGTGAAAAATGACTTGCGCAGAACTTTGAAATAGTTATGCGAATAACAGTAGACCTTAATCATGAAGAACACGTGGAATTTAGCAAGTAAAAGATATCTTTTACCTTTTTAACTTGTTTCTTTGCCCAAAACACTTCGAAGAGTGCATTGCGCCCCACCCCACTCCCCCACACACCGAGGCCATCGTGACGATATTTGCTTTACACCGAGCTGTGATTTACATGAAATGGCTTAGGCTTGATTTTCATTTGTTTATCATTGTCAAGCTTGGGAAAAGTGTGGAGAAACAAGTTTTAAATGAAAATTGAAATGTAAACCCACTTTTAATGATAAAAACTTAGTGAAAAAATGCTGGAGATGTCTGATATAAACTTTTGTTCAGATTCAGTTATGTCCTCAGATCCAGCTGGCACAAAAAGGGTAAAGGTTGTGCTTACTAAGTGTTGAAATTTCAATTTGGGTGGCAAAATTGTTACAAAATGCTTGAATGTATCCGTTTTATTTCAATTGACTAAAAGATCCCTAAAATATAACAACTTATATTGTATGTAGAAATTTGATATTTGTTTGAATGTTTATATAATGTAAATGTTGGTAATGGAAATGAACGAAAGGAAATGAAATATGTCTACCTTAGTAGGGTCTATGCTTTAGTTGACATGTGAAAGGTACGAATGTCAGATGAAATGCCTAATTGATGACGTCAAAAAAGGTCATGATTGAAAAGAATATTGTATGATGCTATGAAAAAATGATATGACATTGACACATCGACATGACATATCTTGTTAGTAGCAAAGTGATTGAGATATCATATCAAAAAATGTTTTTATTTTATTATTTTCAGTAGGTAAGGCCTTATATCTTAAGATCTGAGAGGTATAAGACGGTTAATTGGGGCAGGACAATTTTACATTTGAAGTCCTCAAAAGATGAAAAGGCATTGTTATCCTTTTATTCATTTTTTTTTCTCTCTGCACCCTCTCTGAAAGAAATTTGCCCCTCTGCCCTCGGAGATGCACAACTTTTTAGAATTTGCATTTGTCTTCAGAGTAAAGTAGCTAACTTTGGTTTGTTCAAATAGGAACTTTTATTTTATTATTATCATTTTTTTAAAAAGATACCAACGAGACATGAATACCTAATATTCCGACAGCCGATAAAGCGATGAATAACGAGTAATGCGAACCAAACCGAAGAAAGAAAAAAGGAATCTTGCAATTAAAAAAAAAAAAATTATCTTCAATCAAAACCCATTAACCGCTACCTCTTGGGATTAATATTTGAGGTTAAATGGCTCAATGCTTCTATTGAATTTCCACATAGATCCACCAGATCCAACTAGATCCACATTCGTTTATTTATGAATAACTGACAAAGAGAGTGTCTGTGTTTTTGTTAAGAATATTTGGTACAATGATTTCAATTTTAAACATGCTTGAAATAACAATTCAAACTACCATAGATAAACAGTGATCTTAATAACAATGTATAGCAAAATATGTTGAAGAAAGCTCTTGTCAAAGGACGGAGGTCATACGTTACATAATCAAAAGCACTTTTTGGTAGTTGTGTGTCAGGAAGAAAGTAAGAAAGTTAGCATCACGAACAAATATTTGCGTTTGACAAGAAAACACTCGACAGTTGAGCTCAAAACAAAGCCGATACATCTATTCTAAGATCATACACGTCAAACAAAATGCGAAAGCTTCTTCTTCTTCTTCTTCTTTTAAATTTAGAATTGGCTTAAAAAAGTCCGCGCTGATTTAGTGCAAATTGACAAGCTTGTAAGCTTGAGATTATTGTTTCTCAAATAAATATATTTACATAAAAAAACACAGACCATGAAGGGTATGTCTTGAACTAAGTCACATGAGTGAATACTGTCATGAATATATAAAGGGGAACTCTGTCCTGTAAATATATTTTGGGATCGAGAAGTTTGAAGGGCCAAATAGAGTCACATTGCGTGTTCGTGTTTCTTCAAGTTTTGAAGTTAGTGCAAACGGTTGCTTATCATTTTTTAAAATATAATACATATTTAGGATTTGAAAACATAACTGATCACTATAAAGAAGAAAAACAAGTTTATAGTGACGAAGCATTATTTGCAATACATGTCCTTGAATGATTAGTAAAACATTTTAGATCAACAAAATAAGACCAAGTCAAGTCTACCCCAACTACAATTTCATTTTGATAAAGAGAGAAAAATCAAAACAAGCATAAGTGAAATTTTATTTAAATTTGTAAATAAAACAAGAAACCGCTGACGTATAACCCTCTATTTCCTTTGCATTTTATGATGTATAATATGAACTATTCGTTTTTCTTCCGAGTAATGTGAAACAAAGTTTGGTTTCTAAATCTGAGCATGGGGAATTTCCATTGGAATGAACTTTGTGATTTAATGAATAGCTTCCTTGTTGTTAAAGCTGTATAGATCGAAATACATGCAATAACCTAATTACCATGCTTACAACAGAATATTATTGGTCAGTTTTACACGTGAAAGATTATTCTCTTGTATAATCCTCTTAATCTCTTTATTCATAATGCTCCCTCTGAATCTACTGCACATGTATATCCCCCACATCCCATTCGATCTTTTTTTCGGACTTAACTCGTAAACACACACACAGGCGCGCGCACCCTCGTACAGATCGGGGATGGGAGACTTGCCCCCCCCCCCAAATAATAAATTAATAAATAAAATAAAATAAAAAATTCACGGTCAAGAAAAAAAAAAGGAAAGCGAGAGGGTGAAAAATGACATTATTTTCTGAATAATTATGTCTAAATCTATCACAAAATTTGATATTTGTATTAAGAAATGTCGAAATGTTTGCTCGCTCGCTCAAAACATTGTTATAAATTTTATTCGATACGCCGTATCTAGCCCCTCAAAACATTTATCGCATTACGCACGCACACACACACTGTCACACACCAGTATTTTCCCAGAATTTTCGTTTATCTGTCCCATCAGCGTAATGAATCGGAACATTCGAGGGGCAAGACATGACGTATGTAGCAAAATTTCTAAAAAGCTGCGAGGGAGCGAAGAGAGCTACGAAATAGATTTTGACAGACTATTCAGAAAATAAAAGGAAAATCATATTTTATAGTGTTTTTTTTTTTCTTTTCTCCCTTTTTTCTCCCTTTAATTATATTTGTACGCTAGTGATCTGCCCCTACATCAAATACATGTACGTTGTGTCCGTCATTGTCTTTCCCAAATTAATTTGAATTTCCGATATGAAATCAAAACTTGTAATTTGTGGATGAAGTCAAGTGGTATTCACTTAATTATTATTTCTACGAAGCCCCGGAAGAACTCACTCTTTGTGTTTAGAACAAAAATTATTAATTATTTTATACTTTTTTGTTACTTAAGGTTTATATTTATAATTTACTTCTGACAATTGTAAGCTCTGTGATACTTTTTGTGTATAGCGCATATAAATAACCGTTATTATTATTATTATTATTAATTGTACACTGCAAAAACGCCGGTGTTAATTTAACACCAGCCCGGAATCTATATATGTCCACACCAGAGAAGTGTTAAACAACACCAGTTTGGGTTTGGTCTAACACCAGATATGTGTTTATACAACACCAATTAGTATTAAAAAAGCATCGGTTTGATTCCTAAGTTGTGTTGTTTTAATACTTCTCTGGTATGGACATATTATATAGATTCCGGGCTGGTGTTAAATTAACACCGGTATTTTTGCAGTGTATGGGCTTAAACCAAATTATGCACTGCCAAATACATACTGGAGAGTATGCCATGTAAGGACAATACATAATAATGATTCAATATATTATATATTAATAACAATAATAATAATAATAGGCATTCATATTGCGCCGTCTATCTAGAAATAATTTATTCCGAGGCGCATTGTTATTATTATTATTATCATTACCCCGGCTTTAGTTCGAGCTGCCTTTCAGATCTTAGCATTTGCGGCGGAAGCCAACAATTTTAGGGGGACCACCATAATTTGACAAGCAAAAAAAAAAAAAAAGGTTATCAACAAAAAATTCAGGGGGAGATCGTCCCCCACCTTAAATTTAGGGGGGCACATCCCTCGCTTCCACCGCCTATGGATCTTAGTGCATTCTAGGAATTAATCCTGCCGGGTACCCATTCATCTCACCAGGGTTGAGTGCAGCACAATGTGGATACATTTCTTGCTGAAGGAAATTACTCCATGGCTGGGATATTGATCGTTATATGCGGTTATACGCCGTAGAAGCGCTGAATTCTACAAAATACGTTGTCCTATATGAACTGAATGTTGAAATTTTAATATTCACTGTTCAGAAAATCCCCAAAGCAATGCTGTTGAGATTTTGAAGGCTTTGTTTAAACTTTCGGAGAATGAATATATAATTGGATTTTATTGCAATAAAACAATCAAAATAAAATCTCAAGCAGTCCAAAGACTGAAATATGCGACTGTTTACAAAAATATTATAACAAAAATATGAATAGAACTTAAGTAAATATTCAAATACAACACACAAATTCATACAAACGAAAAACTATATATATAAAGGAAAGAGGGGTGGGGAGGGGGCAACAAGGACCCCGAAACTCACCATTAACAAGAGCCCCAAATCAATCTAAAGAAAATAAAAACCACAGACAACTACCCTAAATCTAAGGGGGCCTCACGTGTATAAATTACTAAAATAAAATACCAATAACCATTACCAATTGATTACTCAATCAATTAATGTAGTAAACTTACGTTTTGACTAAAATTCATAAAGGGTGTATTTCATTGTTTAATGAATTTGATATCCGTCAGGGGAAATCTTGTTTTCTTGGACATACAATGCGAAAAATATAATATTACAATATCAAAGAACGTATTATTCACCAACCATCACAGGCTAATGTGCTAGCTTATATGTTTGTTGCTGTTGTTCGATGGCCAGGAGTTTTTAGTCTGCTGTGCAAACCCTTCACTCGAGTTACGGGTCTGACTTGCAGCCTATTCATGCCTTGTGTACTGAAGGTCCTGAAACAGCAAGTTTCGAATGTGCTAGTCTCTGCATGGAGACACACTGAATTCGGTAACATAGAAATTGTATTGGCATATGCCAATGAACAACCAAGGTGTCTTTGTCGAAAATTGGTCAATCAAAACAGCGTTTAACCCTGGACTCTGGAAAAAACGACATGTGGACTTTTCGTCAGCCCCGAAACTTAGGACGAAACATCTGTTCCGATTCACCAATTTTCAAAAATACCTCCAAGCTGTTCATTGTCATTTGACGGGCATTTTCAATACATTTACTGTGTTCTTGAATCCGTCGTGTATCGTGGAAGCGAAAAATTTCTAAGAAATCTTGAAATCACTGCATCTATAAGACAGTTTTTTTTTTAAACAAGTGCACACGTAGTTACCAATAATGCATATAGCATTTTCATTAATTTGAGAGCAGGATAAAAGAGCATTGTAGATTAAATGCCTTGCTCACGGGCATAGGTGCCGCGGCCGGGAATCGAACCTCGGACTTTCCATGTATAGCCAGGCGCCTTAGACCGCTCGGCCACGGCGAGTCTATAAGACAGTTGCTTTCAATCTAAATTTGATGTGCAAGTGTGTTTGTTAGTTCATTCACGCATCCCATCATTTTTTTATGTCTTCAGACGTCACAGTTGATGGTTGCCCAGATTGATCCTGAAGTGGCCTTGGGGGATTTTTTCGTTGGTTCTCTCTCTGGTATCTCACGGAGCCGCATCTTCTGGGTATCTTCTCCCAATGCTGGCATTTTTGTCAGTCTGGGGTGGAAGGATGGGTATATCCCTGACCCTGCTGTTGGATGATGAAACGTGGTCATAGAGTATTAAGACGTGAATATGAAGCAGAATCAGGATTGAATGTTGGCCCATGACGGATACTTGCATGCCCTTTTGCTTGGCATGGCAAAGAGCGCGTAGTCTCAGACCTAACAGCATCATAAACAAGTTCATTAACAGCGATGTTCCTGTCGGTAATTTACTCTCTAGAATAGTACAGAGTATTTTCAATCATTTCAAAACTTTCACGGTGATTTACGTTTGTGCCCATCAATCCTTTATTTGGGATAGAGTATACCGGTTCATTCTTATATCCATCTTCAACCGATTCGTTGCAATCTTCAGGACGCTCTCTTTTAGTCGAAGAAATGCAATCACGTTTCACATTTTCTTGCCGGTTCTTCGTTTTCTTAAATCGCAAAGCCATGATGATTATGACCAGCACCATAATAAAAACAGAACAAAGACTGCCAATTATAACAGCAATGTTGGTAATCTTTTGCTTGTTACTCCGTGGGATAGATTTCTTTGTTTGTCGTGTTTGATTCTCGCTTGTAAAAACCGTAGACATGGCGAGTCCGCTGATGCCAGGCGGGTCCACTGATGTCTTTGAACCTGTCAACAGTGATGCTAATGGTCGCTTGCTGGATGTTGTCATTGGCTTTGGCGTGGATAAGGCTGGTACCGCGCAGGAGATGGGGCTACTTGAATCGCTTTCGTCGTACCCTGGATACTGGGAGAGGTCGAATTCAAGATTCGAGTTGAACAAGATGTCCCTATCAATACCAAACCATAGAAGATGTCCTCTGAGAAAACCTGTCTTTGTTTTACCATTGATCACTATGTTTACATCATTCAGTTCACTTCCGTGAATATTATAATTATTCAATTGGCAAGTGACATTCCCTATTTGGGGATTTATATACATAACAACACAATTACAATCAATAACATGTAACTGGAGCACTCGGACCAATCTGTTACGACCAGTGCCATAATTGCGATGAAAGCAACTGTAGTTTCCCGAGTCAGCAATCTTGACATCAGATATATGCAGATTATACGAACGATGTCCATGTTCATAACTTTCCATATACTCGACAGTAAATCGAGGGTCGCTGGTGATATCAATAAAATGCTGATTCTTAGACCAAATGTTTCTATTGGCACCATTTCTCGGAGGGTTGCAGTTCAGTGTGATGTTGTCACCAACATTCGCAAACACATTTATCTTTTTCATGCTATATGCAAGTTCCACCCAGAAAACTCCCGCAAACATGACGAAAACACAAAACCACTGCCGACGAAAAGCATCCATGATGAGTATATGAAGTATTTGATTCAGAAAATATTAATTCAAATACAAAATTATAAACGGATACATCTGCTGAACAATACGTGAGGAGTACACTCTGCGAAAGAGATTACGAAATGATGCTCGAGCATGTCAGACCTGGTAATTTGTGTCATTTTCGGCTTAATTTTATAGCGCGTTTTCGCCCAGCGTCGTACGACGTAGAACGTAAGGGTCGTGTGCAAAAATCGCCAACTTCCATGGAAACAGAGGCCCGAGCGTTCTTGAGCTCAAATCACGGACGGTTCTTCCGCAAATTAGCGGGCGTCCGCATTAGAACGTAGGATTTGTCAACAGCCGTCAACAGCCAATCAGATCGCTTGTAGAGCGAGCAAGCTGAGCCGATGTAAACACATTCGCCCATCGCGTGCATGCACATGTTGTACTCTACTCTGACTACACTGATAGCTGAAAGCTTCAAAACATGGACTCGAATGCGAGTTTTTCGGTGAGTACCATTTCAATTATACTAAAATCAAGCTAAGTATAATTTCAAAATGTTACAGTAGAAGTTTAAACGAGTATGATTATTGAAATATGATTGAAAAGCCGTTGCATGGCTCGGTCGACGACGCGACTGCAAGACACATGGCACTGCCAGTTGTGTGCACATAGTAGGAACATATACAATGCATATGTTGGCGGTCGATCCGGCCGCGTTCAGCGATTTGCGAAACTGCTTACAAGCGAGAGTTGAGCGCGACGGACGCACGAACCAAGAGATCGTTCTACGTCGTAGATAGCGTCGTACGACGCTGGGCGAAAACGCGCTAATGAGACTTTGGCGCGCGCAGTACTTGTGATCATCCCAAATCATACAATTATACCATCTTGACCATGGAACACACGCATATACACTGTAAAAACGCTGTTTAAAATTTTAAGCACGTTGTTTAAGCCCGTCACTCTAACGACTACTTTTAAAACTTTTTAAACAAGTTGTTTAAAATGTTGAAACAATAAACAAATGTTTAAACAACTTGTTTTTAGTGTGACAGGCTTAAACAACGAGCTATTTTTTTAATGAGTAAGTACATTTTTCCCTTTCCACCCCCTTTCTCACCATTTCATTTCGTTTTCAAACCCATTACATGGGTATTGATATTGTAAATAAGCTAGGGTTAACTGTTAAAAACTGACACCAGTTGGTGTTAATAGGGGACCACACCCTGAGGTGTTAAAATTACACACAAGAGATTGAACATAACACCAAAGAGTGTAAATATAACAACCAAAGGTGTTGTGATAACACCTATATAGGTGTTAAACTAACACTGTCAATTAAACACCGGTGTAAAATAACTGGTGTGGTCATCTATGTACACCGGTTAACAACACAGTTTTTGCTGTGTAGTTGTGAATGGCGGCAAGATCCAAAATTTCCCGGTCAAATCTTGATTTGAACAAGATTTTTCATGATTGTACGCGAGCTTCAGTGCTAAGTTCTATATGCGGCGTGACATAGTGCAAGAAAATTACGGGGACACATCATGGCTCGAATGGCAACAGTTTCTTTATACAAGTTCCAAGCTAGCGAAGCGAGCAATAATATTTGTTGTCTCCTTTTAATTCGAATCTTATTTAGTGATATAATTTGACATTATATTTAGAAAATAACATCATATCTTACACTTTTCCTTCCTTTTTCTTACTTTTCTCCTTTTCGGTAAAGGAAATAATCTGTTGTCTCACGATGCGGCAAACTGAAATTGCGACGTTTCGACTGCACCTGCAAGTCTTCGCCTGATTCTATACTACCACGATGATCAACATCTTCCGTAGTATTTTTCTCTTTTTTTGTGTGTGTGTTCTTTGTCGTAAATTTTTTTGTTGGCCATATCATCAAACCCTTCCATTTGTACGCCCAGGGCCGTAGCTAGAGGGGGGGGGGGGGGGATATGGGGGGTGTGACACCCCCAACATTCATGGCAGTCGGCAAAATCATGTACCAGTTGGCAAAATGGAGGATAGGGGAGAAAAAGAAAGAGGGAAAGAAAGGAAGAGAAAAAAGAAAGAAGGAGAGAGGGGGAGAGAAAGAAAGAAAGAAAGAAAGAAAGAAAGAAAGAAAGAAAGAAAGAAAGAAAGAAAGAAAGAAAGAAAGAAAGAAAGAAAGAAAGAAAGAAAGAAAGAAAGAAAGAAAGAAAGAAAGAAAGAAAGAAAGAAAGAAAGAAAGAAAGAAAGAAAGAAAGAAAGAAAGAAAGAAAGAAAGAAAGAAAAAAAAAAGGAAAGAAAAATAGGGGTACTAACTTCGAAGAAGGTTACGACTTATAGAGTAAAGACAACCAGTTGGCAAATCCAAGTCCATGTAGCCAGGCTTAGAGCCCTACTAGTCAGCAAAATACAAAGGACAAAACAGATGGAGGAAAAATAACACACAAAGTAAGCCCCCGGTCCTCCCCCAATATAAACAAGCTTGTGAGTTTGCAAATTATACCACAATTATTGACGATTTAACAAACACATTAGTTTTGTAAAATTAGAGGCAAGATAATGTAAATACATTGTTGTTGTTATTCTTAACTAGACCGCATAATCTAATGTACTTATTTCACACATGGCATTGTTTTTCTGTACGTTTAATCGATGTGTAAATATCTTGGCCAACATGTTGTTGAAAGTGGAACTAGAATGCTTCCATGACATGGCAGTGGCAACAGATCTGCAAAGTGTTGCTGACGCAGCCACTTTGGCATTTGACAAGAAGTCTATTCTTCCTCTCACTTGGAATGCTTACAAGCTTCTCATGACAGCACCAATAAGTGTTGCAAAGGATGAACGCACCTTCAGCCATATGAAGTTTATTAAAAAACTTTTATAGATCAACCATGGGAGACCGGCGACTGGACAACCTGCTACTCCTGAACTGTGAAAAGGACCTTACAGATACTTTCGACTTAAATCGCTTGCTAACAACTTGGTCATCAAAACCAAAACGTTAAATATGATATAGAATAACATACAAGATAAAGGTAATTTCTGTAACATTTTTAATGGCTGAAAGAGATACATGTTAGCAGTAGCACTCTTGAAATTTTAGTTGAGACATCTTGCACAGAAGGTCAATTAAAAATTAAAAAATCTTTGATTTTTATATTATTAATGCATAGGGTATATCATTATACTGCAAGTTAGCAACTATGGCACACTAGCCTTTCTATTTTGATCCAAAATGTTTATTTTACAGTGCAAATATCTTTGTATATCTTTTTATAATTTACCTTGAAATATTCACCAAATGCCACTAATTCAACTCTAAAAATTCAAAATCTTTTAGCATGTGATTATTGTAGGGGGGCACATCCCCCATCAGACTCCCCCTGTGCTCACGTTGGCGCTGTCACGCCAAATTTAGTTGGCAAATTTAGCTGGTACACCCCCCAACAAAATGCTTCTGGCTACGGCCCTGTGTACGCCATGTGCTAAGTGGGTAGGGAACGAGGGCGGAGCCCCTGGAACCTCTCAAGATATTGCCATATCAAAACCTAATGATGACCGTTATATTTTTAATTAAAAAAAATCACGGGTATAAGTTTTACACAAGACATTACTTCAAAGCAGAAGCGTAAAAAAATATGAGGTGGCACACAACATGGCAAATGTTATTAAAAAAAATCTAAAACGTCGCGAACGGGCGAAGCGACCGAGAAAATGTTTGACCTTTTGTAAATGAAATTATAATTATGTATATAAAGGGACAGGTCTTATGGCTGGGACATAGCAATGCTTGTTCAGGGGGCATGGGCGACGTACTTACGGAACCTCTCGAAGTTCAGTATTTTTCGTTATTGCATGAAATTTAGCAAGCCTATATAGACTTCATTATACGCCATCTCATTCTTTCTTCCCGTTCTTTATTTTTAATCATCGGCATCCCGGCCGTGTTCTTGACATCGTTTTCCGCTCTTTCTTCATTTTCCAATTCAGCCATTCCCTAGCTTCTTAGCTCATTTCGTTTTACCTTCATTTCCCATTTCTTTTTGCCTCTTTTCGTTTCCTTTACAGCAATAAATTCCCCATCCATTTGGCCATTTCTTAATTTATTTCCCCTTTCTCACTCATTTTATTAGACAAAGGTAGTCATTTAATTTTTCTTTTTAAAATGTTCTTCTTTCCTTCCTTTCTCTTTTTTCTTTTCATTTTATATATCTTTCTTTCCCCTTACCTTTCCCTTGTTCTCTTTTCCTTTCCCTTTCCTTCTTTGTAGTCTTTTCCCTTTTCTTTTTTTATATTCCCGGTGAAATACGCCAGGAATGGGGAGGGGGTGGTCTGCCCTTTTCCCCTGCCTGTTACGCCACTGGTTTATAGGAAGGAAGAAGAAACAATTAGAACAAAACATAACGCCCATATATTTTCGTGATTAATGCTGGGTGTAAAGATATGAGAACGATAATAGAAACAAGAATTCAAATTTCCTGCATCATTATCGCTTTTTTAATACGTTTAATGGGTATTCTTAAGTCCATAATGATTATATGATGCAAATATTATCATTGTTTTTCTGTTTTGCAATAGTGCATTAGTGAGCAGACACAGACATTAATACTCCAACTCTAATTCTGCAAACACCCACACATCTCGTTCTTACTTTATCCTTCCGTCCCCTTTTACTTAGACTTATTCTCCAGGCTAAAGATAAAATCAGACGGAACACTGAAAATTGCATCAAAATCGGACACGGAATAAAGTTATGACATTGTAAAATTTTGCATTATTTCAATAAAACAGTATGTATTTTTGAAAAGCAACGAGCCAGCTAATGTCAGTCATATTCCCACTTATTCCTTTGTATTTTTATATTCATTTTTTTCCTCCAAGAATAAAAAAATGGACTGACTATGCAAGATAATCACTGCTGCAACGTATGTCGTTACAAGGGAGACGTCATTCACTCCTTGTATGACAAATATAGACAAATTTTAATTTTATGTAATAAAATAAGAACAAGGAAAGTGTGTACATGACGTCATCAGCCCACCAATTGCATAATTAAAAAAAAAATTTAACATTCAATAACTTCATTACTTATTAAACTTGTGATTGAATTGTCTGCGTTTTGCTTTGTTGATTTTAAGCTATTCATTTGGATAAAATTATTTTCCTTCTGGAGTATCCCTTTGAACACACATCCCACAGACTGGTGTCATATTCTGCCTCCTTGTTTCTTAGACTTAAATACACAAACACAATAATGGGTGATTTCAAGTCCAGTGTTGGCCTTGGTGTTAGTGTTGAAATTTGGATTGCTTCCCCTAGCTCTAAAACTTTTATAGAGTTTGTTAAACTAATCCAGGTGGGTGTTTCATAAAGCTGTTCGTAAGTTAAGACCGACTTTAAGAACGACTGGTGAACCTTTCTTACGCGCGTAACCATCGCCAATGAATATACCATTTACCACAATAAAGGATCACCAGTCATTCTTAAAGTCGCTCTTAACTTACGAACAGCTTTATGAAACGGCCCCCTGATCACATTATTGACATCTCAACAACTAGTAAGTAACTTTTCTGGACAATCTTCATTTTATGTTTGGTGTTATAATTGTGTAAAAATTGACCTAACACCAACACCAAAAGGTCAACACTGAACTTGAAATCCCCCACTCCTCAACACCATGCCAGACACTCTGCTCTCTTTCTTTCCTTTCCCTTTTTTCTTACACTTGAACACACTACCTTTTTCCTTGCTCTACTTTTACTTGGACTCAAGATACACAGACCCCAAACATCCTCACTGCAAAAACTCTGGTGTTTATTTAACACCAGTCTGGAATCTATATATGTCCACACCAGAGTTGTTAAACAACACCAGTTTGGTATTGGTCTAACACCAGATATGTGTTTATACAACACCAATTAGTATTAAAACAGCATTGGTTTGATTCCAAACTGGTGTTGTTTCAATACTCTGGTGTGGACATATATAGATTCCAGGGGCTGGTGTTAAATCAACACTGGAGTTTTTGCAGTGCTGTTTAACTTTCCATTCTGCTCCCTTGTCCTTAGTCTTAAATACACACACATCATGCTCCAATATGTCCTCACTTTCCCTTTTTTGCTCACACTTAAACACACTCACTCACCCACACACACTCACGCACACCTTTTCTTCTCCTCTTGGACTTTGTTTCCTTTCCCACTATGACAACCAACATTTCTATAAGTATACAATACATGTACAAATATCCAAGAATAAAACAAAAATTAGTCAATATACAAAAAAAATCATTTATATACTTTTCATCCATTCTTCATGTACAAATATGCCACAAAAATATGAGTATAAGTATCCATACCTGATAACTCCATATACACAAATACATGTATGCAGATGAATATGCCTATAATGACTTAACCTGGCTATGGGGGATCAAATGCATAATATTCTCTCCCCCCATCAAAGTCTTTTAACACAAAGGTTTGAGATGAGTAACAAAATATGAAAGTACCATTCTCATTGGTTCCAGATCTGTGTATTGAATGGAGTGCACGATGCAACGATGATCTTGATTGGCCACTGACTTTTAGAGATTGATTTAATACCTTTGTGTAGCAGAGCCCTGATTTCAATTTCAATTCTGATGGAAAGACATCGATGGAAAGAAAATCAGTTTCTGGTAATCAACATTTCAACTAAGATTTAACAAAGATTAATAGTGATAAACTTCACCCCCATTCTTGATTTGATTCATTGAAGAAAATTGGGCATCTGATAGAGAACACTGTGAATAAGATGGGGGGGGGGGTTACCCTTGGTGTGGTTGTACCATTGTATACATTTTTTATACTAAAGTCTGTAACCGGTTGATTTTATTCATTTAAGAAAATTAGGTGTTTAATAAAAAAACAGTGGGAATAAGGGGGGGGGGGCACCTTGGTATTAAAGCTTTTGCTATAAAATAAAATGTGTATACCAAAGTCAGTTGCCATTGGACCATCAACATCTGTGATGGGGGTAATTCTTCAGAATAACTCTCCCACTTTCAAGGTTAAAATGCTGGGTTCAAATCACATGCATGACATAGAAAGGTTCCAGTTTTTTTATTTTTAATAATACACATGATGTCACTCTGAGAATAATCAAGAACCATCAAACACTTTTTTTTTTAAATTAAAGAATAAAACAAGATGTACAGTATTTATATTTCATGTCACATATATTAGACTCTACCACACTCATAATTTCCATTATATAAAAAGGCACACCATTTAAGTTTATCATCTATGCAATATGATACAAATTTTGTGTATGATATAGGGACAGTATACAAGTAGGTAGAGTTGCAATGCGTTTTAAATATTCTTATTTCAATTATGTTCATTGTCTCTTGTCATGTATGATTTGATGTCTTTTTCTCAGTTAGATTTTGTGAAATTGGTCTCAAAAGAATAATGAAGCCAATTAGGCCCTAGGCCTGTGGTTACAAAAATGATAACTATTCTAAGGATGTACAAGATAACGATATCATTAATTGATACTTCAATGAATGCATCATGATATGGGATACATGATATGTGGGCACGTGGTGGTCTCATACATGCTTATCTGTGTGCAGTGCATGTGATCTTTGCAAGAACTTATCATTTGGTGATTCCAATGCTTTGCCACAAACACCAGTTCTCCAGTGCATAGCGGATATTTTGATAAAGTTTCCATCATTCAAGTTCACAACCAGGGAGGTGTTTTCACAAAGATTGAAGTGTGAAGAGTCGCACTTAAATTTCAGTTGCGCGCATTATTTAACGCATCAGTGCATTGGTCACATCCTCCACATAGAACGTGCTTTACCACATATCCATCAATCAGATCATGGGCAGTATGACTCTAAGTCACACTTAAATCTTTGTGAAACACCCCCCCAACCTAAATTTCATTGGTGAATGGTTTGCTTAAACCCCCATGCTACAGAGAGCAAGACCTCTGAAAGACTGCTGTAAGACCATGAAACTTGCTTTATCGTTCAAAGGTCTTTCAATGAACTTTCAGAGATCTCTGAGGTCTTTCATGATACCTGATTGATCTTTCAATGATCTTCATGGTCTCCCTGATCTCCAAAATTTTTTGAAACGGTTCGAAACAATCTTTCAGCTGTCTTTCAGGAATATGGTCTTTTGGTGGTCTTTCGGCTGTCTTCCGGGTCCTATGGGAATCTTGCTGGAAATGTTGTTTTTTGGTCTTTCAGTGGTCTTACAGGGGATTTCAGAGCCAATTCACAAAGACAGCAAATGTCACTGGTCTTGAAGACTGCTGAAAGACCTTGCCAATTTTTGGTCTTCCACGAGTCTCAGTTCTGTGGAATGGGGGCCTTATTCAGAGCAAACCAGTGTTAATAAATTTAGAGAATTTCATACATGCTGCATCAATGAATAACTGTGTATCTGGTTAGTCCACCACCTCGTATTTCTCTCATTCTCCCACAATGCCTCAGGATGGTCAGCGATGCACGAGCCGATGAATCCATCTTGAGGCTACCGTGTCTTCGAAGGTCATCCTCTGTTACAAAGAATGTACCTGGCAGGAAAAAAGAAAAGAAATAAACATTGACAAAATAAAGAAAGATCAGGAGGGGGCGGGGTGGTTCTTCTGTTCGATGAAGTCCTGAATTTTTTTTGCTCAGGTAATTCATGCCCGCTTTCCCGCTCACTACTTCCTCTCTCTATCCCTTCTCTTTTTTCTCTCAGCAATTTCCCCACCCTTCCTCCTTTCTCGTATTGTGTTCATATTTGTAATGTATTTGTGTTACATGCCTATCTCGCCACAAGCTTTCAATACGCTCTTAGGGAATTACGTCTTCTTCTGTTAACAAATCTTTTATATATTTATACTCTTTTATGACAAATGATTTTGTACAATTTATATAAAAAAATTGTATTTTGTTAAAATGGAAGAAAATAAATATTTATTTGAATAAAAAAAAAAAACCCTTGCATGATTGACAGCCAAGACCTGAATGGGGGAGGGGGTGGGGTGAAGGGGGAGGCAACACATCCTGAGGTCAGCTCCCTACAATGTATTAAATAAAAATGATATTAACTGAAGGGTAATGGCAAATACCTTTTGTATCTTTGTTCTCTTGTTCCTTGTATTTCTGATACTGTTTTCTGTCCCTGTCGTTGAGTCCAGAGCGGGGGCGCTTCATCAGTCTGTACTTGGTCTCCATGGCTGCGTTGAAGCCATCCACTGCTCCGTTGATGTTATCATACGTCATACGTCCCTTCATGTATCTAGGGAATGGACAAGGAACAAGGTCAGAGGGACATGGGCAACTTCAGCTTGTGGAAATAGCATTCAGACGGCTTCAAAGTATCACAGTGTAAAGTTTACATAACAGGTATTCAAACAGTTCTTGCTTATTTCATTACACACATTAAATATTCAGTTAAATGAATTTTAAACAAATTTATTGAACAGCACATATAGGCACAAATTCAAAAATGTGGTTTTGAATCAATGGTTTCAAACCATGATAAATGCAGATTTGTTTGCACTGATTATACCTAATTCACTGTGTACTGACTAGCATCCAGTAATGAATGCATTCTTATGTTCAGAGCGTGCTAATTTGATGCTTGTTACGGTTGCACCATTGATGAGTCCATTGTTTGGTTTGATTAATTTACAAAACTTCATTACACAAATTATTGTAGAGAAAATGCACTTTTTAGTGTCTCGGCCTTGGCAATTGAAGCATTGTCCTTGTCCTTGAGACTTAAGGTCTTAACTAGAACACTGCTGGGTACCATTTAAAAAGAGCTGTTCTTTTAGGAGATTTTCTTTTTCATTATCTTGATTATATTTTATATAAGAAAAAAAGATAAAGTAGTTGGAATTCTCCTTTTCATGTGAACCATGTATTCTCAGAAAGTGACATGAGATCAATCACATATAAGAAACTACTTTTAACAGGTTCCGAAAGGGAAAATTTTTCCTTAACCTTGTAATATAGGTGGGACTAAAATAATCACAAGTGAGTCCCACCTAAGTCACTTTGTGCACTCACAAGGTTTTTGCAAAGAGGGCTATCCCCACCTACATGTATATCTGGCCCTCCAAAATAGCAGAGTCAGCCAGGCAATTGGGTGTTAAGCGTGAATTGTCATGAGAACACCCGAATAAGCCAAGGTAAATGCTCTATGTCTGCCTGAGGAGCCAGCACTATTGTCCAATCAGAGATAAGCGCCCGTGAACAGCTACCAGTAGTCCATGATTACTGAAGTTGATGTGAAAACAGCAAGTATTTTCTGGCGGGCTTAGGCAGAAAATTTAGCCCATGCAAACAGAAAGAAAGTAGTTTGGGATATGGGATTAGTAAGGATAGTCCGGGGTTAAAGAAAGTCTAGGGTAAAAAAAAAAAATGAGAAAAGGCTATACGATAATCAGGGGCCCCGTGTTAAAAAGAGTTACGATTGATTGGATCAATCGTAACTCTATGGAAATCCAGTTTCATGATTTTTTCTATAGGAAATTTGCACAATGTCCTTTGTAAACAGAGAGAAGCACAGTGAATATTTCAAGAACACAATGAATGCATGAATATACATCATAGTTAGAAAATATTTTGAACAAACATGAATAATACATGTTGATGTAGACATAGTTGCAATCGATCAGATCAATCATAACTCTTTGTAAGACGGGCCCCTGTACTCACTTAGGAACATCTTTGAATTCAGGCACAGTGATGTAATCCATGAGAGGTGCTGGCGGAGGCTTTGCGGGCCTCTTTGACATCGTGCTTCCTTGTCTTGTGTTTTGGTCTGTATTCTCAGTAACAGGTCTGGATTGGAGAGGTAGGTGATTTTCTTGACTGTTGGTTTAAAGGAGAAAGAGAGAGAGAGATTACTAAACCAAAATACAAAAAGAGAAGACGAGAAAAGGGAGACTCATGCAACGGGTATAAAAAAACAAAATTAAACAATGATATGTCACTAGAATAAATTGAGGCTATTTGGTTGGCCTCTACCTCCTCCCTCCCTCTCTTTGTCCTAGAATAATAGAGTTCGGAAATGATGACGTCACAATTTTTTTTTTGGCATTTAAGAAATTTGGTGCGAATTGGTCCATGGGGGCCTGATATATGACCTCATGAATACATTGACTTCAATGGGGCTAATTATGTATTCATGAGGTCACATCGCAGGCCCCCATGGACCGATTCGCACCAAATTTTGGTAGTGGGGGTATTTCATCATGCTCTACCAAAATATGGCATCAAATATGCTGAAATGCAAAATTGGAAAATTGATGACATCACATTTCGGTACTCTATACCTTTGGTTGTTTCTACACATGGTTATGCTCTGTACCTCCCTCCCCCCTTCTCTCTCTCTCTTCATTAAGTCATAGAATGATACCTTGGTTGTCTCTGTACATGGTTATGATGAGCTGGGAGCCTCTCTGGAAGATTGTGATTCATGTGAGCCAGGCGACTGTTCAACTCTTTCAGGTTCTCACGTAATATCTACCAAAGGAGCAAATAAACATAAATTATTAATTTCTGGCTTTTGTAAGACACCAGTATTTCAAATCCTCATTTAACCAGGGAGTTGTGAGTTTTTAACTAAACTTCAGGATCATGATCATGATGATTGTTTTTTTTTTATTATTGCTATTATCTTATCAGGAGGGAAATCACCACCATTAACTAAGAAGATTGCTATCATTGTCAACACGACTGTCATCATCATTCGTCATTATCATCATCATGATCATCATCACTACTATCATCATCATGATCATGATCATGATCATCATCATCACCACTATCATCATCTTCATCACCTGAGCTTCAATTTTGGTTGCTGTTCTTTGACCCATTCTCTGATCCTAGCACAGATGATGATAAGTATTTACATGAATAGATATCATCATCTGATCATGATGATGATCATAATAATAATCATCATCATCACCACTGTCATCATCATCATCATTATCATCACCATCATCATCTTCATCACCTGAGCTTCAAATTTTGGTTGCTGTTCTTTGACCCATTCTCTGATCCTAGTCACAGACAATAATAGATATCATCATCTGATCATGATGATGATCATGAATATAATCATCATCACCACTATCATCATCATCATCATCATCACCATCATCATCATCATCATCATAATCATCATCACCTGAGCTTCATCCAGCTTTTTCTGCTGTTCTTGGACCCACTCTCTGATCCTAGCCACGGATGATTCTGCGTCGGACAGATCTCTTTCCATCATGTTTAGCTGCTCATGGCATTCTGATCTCACCCCATAAGGTTCGGAAGCTGATAATGGAGACAAGATTTTTATAACAAAATACTGTTTTGGGGGTCAATATTTGCAATTCAATTCAATTCATTTATTTTTGAAAATATACAAACACATGTACAAGTATATGATACGACAACTAAAAGGGTAAAAAAAAAAAAAACAATATGAGCAACAAAAAAATAGTAGAAATGTAAAAGAAATGAAACGAAATATGTAAAGAATGTACATGTAGGAAGATATATCCTCCCAAAAATTTCAGTCTCAACAGTCTCGCTCCTTTCCCTAAATATTGTGCGACCATGGTATCAAACATTAAATTCAATCACAATCTTAAGAAAAAAATCACATACTTGTAGCCCTCTAGATAAACAGGTTAACTTTGGTGCATAATGCTTAAATCCTTTGGGGATGGTTCATGAATGATACAGTGATGAATTTATGAACCGTTACGTCAGTGATGAACAGCTTAATTGTGACCTGCCTTCTCAAAACCAACATCAGGTCACCCAAAATGAATTTTCAGATTATTATTATTTTTTTTTAATGCACATCCTAGAAGCTTTAAAATGATATACAACTTGTCAAATTGATTCACAATAACCCACGCAATTTCTTCATTGAATGTAAATTAAACAAGTTTTTGAAGTTTGGGTTCACAAAACCCACGAGACTGACATGCCGTACAATCTCGGTGAAACTTCCAAGCAGTGTGGATAAGTGTTGTAAAAGAAACTCTTGTATCTTGTATTTTATTGTAACTTCACAACTTCACAAATGTTGACAGCATGAAAAAGAATTATGCTTTAAGATAAGCAAATTACAAGAAAAAAACCCTCTTTTTTATACCAAATTGCTATTTGGGTAGAGAACATTCCCTAGGGAGGAATTTTGGGATGATGGGTCATAATTTTCACTTCGCCTAAACAGGGGGCCTACATGTACCCCTGTAAATAATCGGAGGTAACTGAGCTTACCAATAGAAACCAAATCCATGCATGTTGCAAGACTGGTGAGTTTGATCTCAAAATGTGTTTTCAATTCATTCAGTGTACGGCACTCCATCTCTGTCAATGCAAAATAAAAAGAAGAATAGATTAGATTTTTTAGATTTGATAGCATTTATTCCATTCATCATAAAAACAAATACAAGGCACATACAAAGTTTACATAAATTACATGGGAAAATTGCAGATATTACAATGATAAAATCTGGGAAACAGTTGAATAAAGTACATGATTTATAAATGAATGAGGAGGCAACTAGAAAGGGAAAGCCTTATTAGCGCTGCCACCTTTACAAAATCTGGAAACTGAATATATTTATATGATATTGTAAAATACAGGATGTGATAAATACTGAATACCAGATATAAACATTGAACATAAAAGGGGAAAATACAAATGATAAGAATGAACATCGGCATTGTAACAAAATATTTCTGAGATATTGTTAGGAATAAAGCTTTTTTAACATAAATACATAAAAATTGCAATTTCATAATCAGAGAAATCATAAACATTCAACAAATTTAACTGACTTAACAGCGGCTTGGTATGGGCAAGAAAATTGGCATGTGTAATGATTCTCACTGCTCTTTTTTGTAGCCGGTATAAACGTTGCATTGAGTATGAAGTACAAGAACTCCACGCAATGTTACAATATCGAAGATATGGTGAAATAATGGAATTATAAATCATTATGAGAATCTTTTTTGGAAAAAACTTTAACTTGTTTAGGATACCTATACTATAACTTGTCTTGTTAGATTTCTTCGCCTTTTAAGATCAGCGCCCACTACATCAGTACATGATCTGTTGCGATGCAATTTATATGAA
Organism: Lytechinus pictus; assembly: GCF_037042905.1. Taxonomy (NCBI): domain Eukaryota; kingdom Metazoa; phylum Echinodermata; class Echinoidea; order Temnopleuroida; family Toxopneustidae; genus Lytechinus; species Lytechinus pictus. Next base: position 11,881,904 of record NC_087249.1, read on the forward strand.
ATATGTGAAGTCCCAAGAAGTAAAATCACTTTATTTGAAGTACGGCATACATTGCTAGGAATACTAACATTCAAATTCTACTTTGATGCTAGACCAAAAGCTTCGGTCTCTGTTATGTTGGCTGTTCTGCTGCACTCTGTTGGCTCCACTCACCAAATACAGAGACCAAAGTTCTAGCTCGATCTGTACATGGACTCAATGGCCATATGTTTATGTATTAAGTTCGGATAAAACAGGGAAGTGAAGTTGCGCGACAGCCGAAGTAAGTCACTGTTTTTTTCCCTTTTAAGTTTATTTTCCCCGTTTTGGTGCATTTCAGGCAAAAACGGAATAATCTTTATTTTGGTACATTTCTTATTATAGATTTTTATGAAATAAAGACAAAATTCAATGAGCACCGTCGGGGGGGATTTTGCATTGTCAACCCCCTAATGGTGGCTGCACGATAGCGAGCTGTCTGTGTACATGTACGAGGAGAAAAAAAAAAAAAAATTAATGTAAAAAACTCCTTGAAACAGACGGCTGCCAGCTGTCTACTTTGATGCAAGTCTTGTACCGGTAGTCGGAGTAAAGCCCAAATCGGTTTCAAGTCGCAGCCAATGATGACTTCATTGCGATTTGGAATTGGATTTGATTTTATCCCTATAGGGAGGCTAGAAATAGACTGGAATTTAGATTTTAATTAGAATCTAGGACCTAATTAATACAATTTTTTTTTAACTTTGCAGCTTTGATTGTTAAGGAAACTAACGTTACAGGTTGGAATGTTGATAACAAATGCTATTGAAAATTGGATCGCAATTGATGATTGTATAGTCATAGTAAATAATGTTGTAAATCGGATAAAAATCAGATCGAACATCGGATTGGCAGTTAAGCTTCTAAAATCCAAATCGAATCGGCGATGTTTAAAAACAAAGGAATACATCAAAATTTTGTTCGCTGTCGCGCGCATCTTCCTGAGAAAGTCACAAAGATGAATGCATTGGAATGGAAGTAGGCAACATGCGTGATCGTTTGGAAAATGTTTTAAAAGGGTTTTGAGGTGTTACTGCTTTACAATAAAATGAGTGATTTTTATTAGAAAGATAAACGAATGACACATCTTCCGATCAAAGTCGCAAAGGAAAATAAAATGAAAATAATTCTCATAGATCACAGGTCAACGAACGATCGGCGGGACATCTTTTATAAAAAATTTTATGTTAGGTGCTAGCGATTTAGAAGTATTGGAATGATCTCTTGATCTCGTACGATGTAAGAGAGTAGCAGTGATGTCCGTCAGTAATACGACCTTATTAAGTTCACAGCGATGTCCGCTATCACCACGAGGTTGAAGAGAAGATGTCTATCATCATAAACGATGTAAGAGAGTAGCGCAGTGATCTCTGTCAGTAATACGACCTTTAAAAATTTCACGGCAGCATCTGCTATCACCATGAGGTGGAAGAGAAAATATCTATCCTCGTAAACATCGTCAGAGATAATACTGCGTCTTTCTCCCTGAATAATGCGACCTCTAAATAGCTAGCACCTCAAAAACAATCTTGAAATATGTTCTGAACGATCACGCACTGTAATTAGATCTACACCGATTTTTTTATATCCAATTTTTTCCTTCAAAAGTTCAAGGGGCATGATCGAAGATCAGCAAGTGATCGCTAATTGTGGTAAAATCGAATGGAATCGGTTGTTGATTGCAAAATCGGTTACAAGCTTAAGTCATAGTGTGCTCAGCTCCATGAGAAGATGGGTGAGAAAAAGAAGCCAGGCCAGGTAGACGTTAGAATAGAGATGTTTGGACGCGAGCCGCCGTAGTAAAATTCTAACGTTAGGCATACTCAAGTCAAAGCAACAAAAACACAGCTGTCAACAGCACATTCACATCAATCTGTAATTGTAAAAGTGAAATAATTAATTTGGCATATTATGAAGGCATGCAATATATAGTATAGGCCAAGGTCTTCAACGTGAAGTTCAAAAGGTAAAAAAACAGACAGTAGATCCTAGATAAAGATATCTCATCTGACCTGTCCCTCCGACAGTTCGTATAGCATATAGGCCTATAAACTAACCTCGCAATAGTGTGAGTGCCTCCGACCGCGAACGATGCGTTTATAAATTATAGTCTGCGGCAGCGGCCAACCCCAGCACAAATATTTATGAGTGGGACAATCGTAAACACAACTACCGTACGTTAGATCTATATCTAGTAACGGGTCCTTAAACCTACCCTGTGTTCTCATATATCAAAGCTCAGTAAAATGAATAGCCATGAGAGATGACCCTGTCTCTCGTTTCAAACTCTACACAATTAAAAACGTATAAAATTTCGACGAGCTTACCAAAATTAAATCCAGCATCAACTACAACTTTGTTAATGTTATTTTGTTTAAATTTCGCGGAAATTATCACGCCCTCTAGGCTCTATATCGACAAAGCTTTCGTCACAGCTTACTTTAACTTTAACTGGCCAGGCGTTGTGGCGTGCGCCTGTAATCCAAGCTATGTGGGGAAGTTACAAATTGGTGCAGAGATTCGAGGTTCGATCCCTGGTCACGTCTTTCGGATGGTAAAGGTCGGTCCCAGACGTAATCTGATTGATACACGTCTGACAAAACTCAAATACACACACACACACGCTTAGGTTTACTTCATTGAGCTCGGTGCCCTTCCTCTTATAATTAAGAATTGCACTCAAATAGGAGAAAAAATAAACTAATCCACTTCTTCCCCATTTATATAATCCTACACCCGCCACCGACTATGGATCTCATTTGGAAATTTAAAAATAAATTTAGATTCAAAGTTTACAGTTTGATTTTAAAACCACACATACTAGGGTTAAAAATACTATCATAGGCCAGGATAATCACTACAAAAAATATTAATCATTGACCAAATGAATTATTAAACAAAGACAAAATCTCTAACTGAGGGTAAGTTTACACAAACAAAACAAATCGGAGTAACAAAAATAAGGGTGTCATCACTGTCATGAATTCCTTTCCTTTCTCAGGTCAGCTTATGAAAAATTTCAGTTCGCGCGCTTGCATTATTAAGATCCGGGATAAGTTAAGATACGGCCGCATACACTGTAAAAACTGTGGTGTTAACTAACACTAGTTAGTTGGTGCGAACATATTACTAATATCGTTTGTAAAATATCTCGGGCAATAGGTTGTGTAAGGCGGATTAAGCACTTACTGTCCTTTGATATTATGAAGAAGCTGTACTTTTCTATGATTTTACCTTACATTGATTACTGTATTACATCTTGGGGAAGCAGTGCAAAAATACATTTAGATAAGATCCAAAAACTTCAAAATAAATATGCCAGAATGCTTTTGAAAAAAGATTATAATACATCACAAATTTCTTTGTTGCAGTCACTGAAGTGGCAATCAGCAGCGTATAAAATATCAGTATTGTGTTCTTGTATATAAAATAATGAATGATTTAGTTCCAAATTATTTAAAACCTTTAGTATGTAAACGGCCCGTGAAATACAGGACACGGTATTCTTTACGATGCCCCCTTCAGCTTCCCAAAGCTAGAATTGAACATAAAAGAAAATCTTTCGCATATGTCGGACCCAAATTATTTAATGCACTTCCTTCAAATTTACAAGTTTGTACCTCCTTGTTAGTTTTTAAAAAAATTATGCAAAGCCTTTCATACGAATTGATAAAGAGCGAAATGATATTCCATTGATTTACAATGCTATGTATGTTTAAATTGTCACTTCCCACTCTATATTTTGGTGTTAATTGTTTCTGATGTTAGATATTTTGTATTTTGTATTTTTGATGTTGTTTGTTGTTGTTGTTCATAGTTATCTTGACATGTATTTTAAACTGCAGGGCGCCTTTGTAAAGCAGTTTTAAGAACTGAACAGGCCTACCCTGCAGTATAAAATAAATAAAACAAAATAAATAAATAAATAAATAAATAAATAGTTGGTGTTAATAGAGGACCACACCCTGAGGTGTTAAAATTACACCCTAGAGCAGCCATTCTCAATTACTTTTTTTGAAGCGCCACATTTCTTGTTGAGAATCTGTAATGCTCCACTATCCCCCGCACTATCCATTATACAAACCAGCTATGTATCAGCGGAGGGGGTCCAGAGGCCCCTGGTGGGGGTCGAGGGGGCAGAGCCCCCAGAAGTTTTTGAATATGAGGCCTTTTAAATTGCCCAGAGGGGCTCTAATTAATATCAACAGAAGAAATACAAATGCCAACAAACTACACAGTATGAATATTAAAAGAAAAATTACCAGTGACTTTTTCACAACATACCAATGATACCACTAGTTCAAACTGTTTTGCACCAGACCTATTGGCTGATGAAAGTGGCGTAATGAGTAAAAAAAAATAAGGGGGCAAGATATGGCAGCTGAAGCAAAAATATTGAATTTTTCAATACAAAAATCTATATTTTGACATAATATTAAGAAAATAATACAATGTTCCACTCTTTCCCTTTCCTTTTCTTTCCTTTTCTCCTTTTTTTCTTGGCCGTGAAACACTTGGGGGCCCCCAATCCCCACCCCATCTGTGGCTGAAGTTACGTTCCCCGATTTTGCAAGGGCTGAAAATTAGGCGTTGCATTGCACTAACGCCCCAAACTGCCCCTCTCGATAGATCTCTCTCTCTCTACAACTCGTGTTAAGCAAGAGTGCATGCAGGCAATCACAGCAGGCAATACATCTGACCATACATGTATTTCACTTTTACAACTTCGGATTTTAATCGGCTCCGGAAACAAAGTTTCTGCTTGTTATGTCCCAGAGTCATAATCTTTTATGATCAGGATGTACTTTGATTTGAATATCATATTATTTGATGTTTAACTCTTAACCAAAACGTATACTCTGGAAATGGAAAATTTCTCGCCGTTGAAAGAGAAATCCTACAAACGGGGTTTTCAAATCACTTGTGTGGAACATTAATTTTGTACAGCATAGAATAAATAAAAAGGAGAACACCATCGACCCTCCATAATAGCTAGGGTTATCGAGTGCTAAATTGGACAAAATTTGAGGAAATCAATTAGCAATTAAGTGTCAAGTAAAGAGTTTTTGTTTTCTCTTTGTATTAAAATGATCACCAAATCCTTATTTCCAGGTTACTGGTATATACATTTTTTCTCACCAATTTTTCCTTATTTTTACGTTCTTTTTTTATACCTGCTCCCAAGCGCCACTCCGCAAGGCTCGGTGCGCCACAAGTGGCGCGCGCGCCACCATTTGATAATCCCTGCCCTAGAGATTGAACATAACACCAAAGAGTGTAAATGTAACAACCAAAGGTGTTGTAAGGACCCCATTGGAAATAATTAGCCATCTCGGCTTTCATGGGCAATCCTGTCAAGGTATACACTTCTGTTCATATTTTCTTGTACTTGTTCATAGTTACCTGACAAATAAAATCAATCAATCAATCAATAACACCTATAGGTGTTAAACTAACACTGTAAATTTAACACCGGTGTAAAATAACTGCTTTGGTCCTCTATGTACACCGGTTAACACCACAGTCGTTTGAAGTATTATTATGTACCCTGTTCATAAATGTCTAGCTTTCTACAATTAATAATCCCTTTATAACAGTTCTATCATATCCCGGTACTATAAGAATCACACCGTACGATACTAGATCCGCCCCTGCGATTCTATATTCGTCTTGAATTACACGATTTATATTCCCGTTTTATATCTCTCTTTCTTTACCTCCTCTTATTTTCCCCGGCTACCTTGGGGCGCCATGACAATGACGACGACGGCGATGATGATGATTGTAGTGATGATGGTGGTGACGGGGGTGGTGATAATGCATGGTAGGGGTAATATTGTTGATGATAATGGTGGTGGTGTTTTTTTTTTTTTTAATAATAGGTCAATGATGATGATGATGATGTTGATGAAATAAAGAAAAGAATAAATTTCCAGAAAAATATTTTCTTTCAGATTGGCCTACGTGTGCCATGTGCGAGTACGTGAGAGTTGAGTGAAATGAATATGCTCAGGTTTTGCAGGATTGTCAGACATGATGAATATGTGTTGACAACTTTTTCCAGTTTCGAAAAGTCCGAAAAGATCACACAAATATTCATATGAACTCGAAATATGTCTTCTTCTGATCGACTGTTCAGGTAGAAACTACGATATAGAAAAGTGTGGGATTCTATAGCTACCATGTTTGTTTCTATTTTTTTTTCAATTTCTGACACCCTTGCCTCTGAAAGTGTTCCTGGAATGTTTGTTTCGCAAAACCTTGAAATCTATAGTCTTGACAAGATTCTCCACTCCTCATCATTTCTCCTCTTTTACTCTCTCTGCATGTCTTTATTTCGCATTGTTTTCTTTCTATTACCCTTCTTTTTCCCTCCGTCCTGTTACCTTAGTATCATAATGTATTAATAACAAGGCCATGGGAACGATTTTTTTTACTGGGGGTGCTGATATCAATTTGAAAAGAACAAAAAAAAAGCCCCCCCCCAAAAAAAATAAAGTTTTACTACAAAATGGAGCTCAATTTAGTCCAGAGACATTTGAAAAGCAGAAAAAAGGCTTCACTACAATATGAAGGTCATTTTGGCTACATTCTTCAATTTTTACACATCTTCCAGAGTAACTGGGGGTGCCGCCTATGAAGAATAATACACGCAGCACCCCAAGAAAATTTTCGGTAGTGATTCAGCACCCTCAGCTGCATCCCCGCTTCCCAGGGCCATGATAAAAATGTTAACATAGGTAGGAAACGTACTTGAAATCTATTATTATCATACACTTAAACTTAAAGGCCCGTATTCTGAAGTCAGGTTTAACTTAGACAACGGTCTAACTCTGTACTAAAATTATGGGAAGCCACGAATTCAAATAAAAAATTCTGTCTATATTGTATATTTGTTATGTTTAGTAATTTTTATCCTTTTGCTTTCATAATGAATAAAAATACTTCAAAATACTTAAGTTATCATTCCCTGACAATTATGAACAATTTTGATTGTCATTTGAGTTAATAAACTGAATGTTTACTGTAGGGATTTATGCTCCAATTGGCTCTCCATACTTAAACCACAACTTTAAACCAGGGTTTAATTTAAACTCGAGTTCAGAATACGGGCCAAAGAATTAGATGCAATGTTGGTAAAGGGTTTGTCGAAATGGTCTAAATTTGCAGCATATTGGTAGTGATGACTTGACAAAGCCAAATAGAAATAAAATCGGATAGATGGAGTTTAGAAAAAACGAGCTGTATTAAGTACCCGCAGAATTATAGTTGAATTCTGGATAAATTTAGATTCAACAGTTAACGAATGTTTGCAAGCAATGATCTCAATGGATGTTAATCATGTGAATGGTTATTTAATTTACATCATGGTATAAAAAAAATATGGTAGTATGCATGTATAGGACTGGAAAAAAAAAACCTGAAATGAATAATGGAGCAATTCAAATGATCGCCGTACACGTGGTGCTATATTGTGTGGAAGTCAAGTTTTATGGGTCATGATCAAGAGCACCACCACCACCACTACTACTACTTCTTGATTATTCTTCTTCTTCCCCTCCTCCTCCACTGTAGAAAATATTGGGTAAAATTTTAACCATTACGAGAGTAATTGTGTCCAACCAATCTGGGGCAGTATTTTACCCAGTAAGGTTAAAAAATAAGCAGCAATTAGTTAAGAATAGGCATAATTTTCATCACACTGGATAAATAAAAATGCCCCCCAAAATGCCAATGTTGATTTGAAACATAATTACCCTTATTGAGCATTTTACCCATCCTCCTCCTCCTCCTCCTCCTCCTTCTCCTTCTTCTTCTTCTTCTTCTTTTTTTCAATTTAATTCAAGGTTTATTAAAAACAAAATTCGCAACTAAATGGCTGAATTAATGGTCATGTATATAAATTACAAATAATTCAAAGACTCATTACATATTTCAAACATTTAAAAGCAGTAAACTTTGTAAAAACTAACATAAGAAATAGAAGAAGAAGAAGTAGAAGAAGAAGAAGAAGAAGAAGAAGAGAAGAAGACGAAGAAGAAGAAGAAAAAGAAGAAGAAAACGAAAGAGAATAAAAAGAAGAAGAAGAAGAAAAAGAAGGAGAAGAAGAAGAAGAAACAAGTGCATACTAACAATGCAGATAACATTTATATTTCATATGAATGTAGGATAAAAAGAAAAGTCAATCAATTGCCTAGCTGACGGGCGTATAGGTGCCTTGGCTGGGGATCGAATCCCGGTCAGGCGCCCTATTATACCACTCGGCCACGGCACCTCCACAAATTTGCAATTATGCTACAAGACATGCAAGCTCTGAATTCCACTATCCTGATGCTAGAACTAAATTCACTCTTAACACTTCCCGCGGGTCCGAGATGTTGGAATGCACAGCTGGATTCGGACATAATAATAATAATAATAATAAATAATAAATGATAAATAATAATAATAACGTTTTGTTTACCCAGGGTAACCACTGCAATTAGGAAATTGCTCTACCAGTGGGCCATGTATACCATAATATTTTATATATACTCTTCTCCAATCTATATGCCGAGCGCCTATATTATAGCAGGAAGCAAGAAGGTCCCATTTTCTTTTATATGTTTTTTGGTATGACTCGACCAGGGATCGAACCCAGAGCGGGTGCTCTACATGGCTGCACTGAGCCACTATGACCGGTTTTAAACACATCAATAATTTTGAGACTTTTAATTGCGTTCATAGTTTACAAAACAAAAGAATGGTCAACGTTGTACAAGTTTGTTGTAGGAGTGAACATACCTCCCCCCCAAAAAAAGGACCAGAAAAGGGAAAGCTGCCCAAGCTACCCCTCTTAGGCCGGCGGTCGAAGAGGAAGATCAAGGGGTTATGGTGGTGGTAGAGGAGGAGGAGGTAGAGGAGGAAGAGGAGGGGGTACAGGAGGAGGATGAAAATCTTACTGCTGAGCCAGCTGGAAAGAGAAAAAAGACGATCACATGTCTTGATGACGAAATGGGTTACCTCTGCAGAAATATTTAAATTGATTATGTTTTGAAAATAAATTGAATTCTAACCACAGTGACAGTAGACGATATCAAATTTTGTTAATGATTCGATCACTAATGTATTTATTGGGAAAGGCAATCTTTAGGGAGATTCTGGCATTGTGCCCCCTCCCCCTCTTTTTTATGAGTGCTCTCACATCAGTAGACAACTTCTTGTCAGCAAATTTGAAAGGAATTTATTAAATATTTTTGAGTGACAAACTTTTGTGGAAAAAAATAAACAGAATATCAAAGATTTTTATGCTCTTTTATGAAATTCTGGATGCGTCCCTCATATTGACTATTAGGCTCATCGACATCTTTTGAACGAAATTTTAAAAATATTGTATATTATGACTTAGGTGACAGCCAGGATCGGACCCTGTATCTTTTTGGCCTTCTCCTGCTCCTGTACTCGCTTTTAACTTTTATAACTGATGGTCTTTTAGAATGCCAAGATGTATAAGTCCAACCAAATTCTGGACATCCATGTTGGTCGGAGGTTGGCAATCGACTGAAAAATGTGTCATCTGCCGCGATTAGTATGCCGATTGCTTGAAATCGTTTCAAGAGCCCATCATGAACGTAACATAATCGCTCCATTCGTAGCACCACCGTACCGAGGTCCTAATTAGCGTATGAGCCTCGTTGTACGATCGCTTTGATCGCAGAAGCAGCGCATCACATCTGCCTCGAATCGTCGCAAGAAAGTGGCATCGTCGTACTTTCAGCGTATTACCATCGCCTTCAGCGCTGGTCGGTCGCATAGAAGTTGCAGTGCAATCGTCTCGCAGGCTAAAAATAGAATTCGAGGAAGATTCTGCTACGATTTGCAGGATTTACACAGATCGCCATGGTCGCCACGATCGCCTTCCTAGTGAGATGGGGGTATAAAGGACCCCTGTCATTGTACCCCTTTAATTCTGTTCTGACAGAATAGGCGTTAAGATGGTAACTTTTCTTTGACTAGATAGCAGTTCACAAATTTATGATATTTTATTCTTAGAAACACAATATTGTTTATTTCTAATTCGTAATCAACCTCGAACAATAAGATATATGATGCCTTATATTCAACTTTTGTGACCCAATTTGTGTTGATTATTCTCAGTTCTTTAATTATTATTCAGATCGCTCATCTGATTTAAAGTTAAATGTTATCGATGCTGACAACAATTTACTTATTAAGCAATATAACTATCATTGCCTTCTTCATGATTAAAAACCCATTCATTTAATGATAGAATCCTATGTTTGTTAGCCTCAAAAGACCCTTGACCTTCACCAAGTGACCTGATAATTAATCCATCTATTTATATTTTTCAATAGTATATTTAAAATTGAAAATAATACACTTAAGTTAAGCTTTTGATGTTGATACCACATTATAGTCAAATTTCATTGACCATAACTTTGACCTGAAACTCAGGCACAATGATCAGTGATAGTTGATTACGTTATGTCCAAGTTTCATGAAATAGATTCATATATACACTCTCAATGTTTTCCCATTTCAAAAATTATTTTGGTTGAGATTCAATGATGATAATACAACATGATCAAATTTTGGTGATCGTAATGACCCCAGACCTTGATCATTGCCATTTTAGATATTTTAATGGCAATAATCTCTGATAAGGCGGTCAAGACCACGTCACCTCCTGATATAGATTTAAGATTGCCCAGCATTAAAATAAGTGTAATCGGAAAATTTATTTGAGCCCTATAGTATGTCGATATGATCAGTAATTGAAAATGACCGGAGATGGTATATTTATACGTTAACAAGCATAACAATTATGTCATATTGATCAACCTGAAATTATGGGAAATGAAAGAAAAATCACATTCTGCATTGTTTTTATCAAATTTGTACTTTCTGAGAAAAACAGCTGTTACTAAGGCAACAGGAGGTTTGCAACATTGATATTTATCATTACGAGCAAATGTTACCAATGAAACATCAATTTTTATCTTTCTTATAACTCATGCAGACCATTTTAATGTAATTTTTGTTTAATATCAAATGAGTGGGTCAAACCTTATACGCATGTAGATTGTGATATTTATGGTATTTTCCACTATGTTATTTGGTTACCATGGTTATGGCTTAAGATGCTATTTATACATTTGGCAAGAGGCAAGTATAGATCTAACACCCAGGGACCTGGGAACGATTTTTTTCAGTGGGGGTGCTCAAATCTCTCCTCAAAGGTCGGGGGGGGGGGGGGTGAGGGGACACAATTGAGTTTTCCAAAATTACACACACACACACACACACACACACCTCTAAGGGCACCACACACACACCCACCAACCCCCCCCCCACCACACACACACACACATACACATATATATATATATGTATATATATATAGTGTGATGATAAGTTTACTTCTACCAATCGCTGTTGAGTTGTATATATATATATATAAACATATATATGACAGTCGCTTCTTAGCTTTCTTCTTATAAAAGAACATAGATATATAATTAGAAAACTCTATTTTTTTTTTGGGGGGGGGGGGAAATTTCATGTATTTTGTCCTGAAAATTGAACATTTTGAGCAATGTTTGTGGTCCTGAACAAGATGCGTATGTAACAAATAATAACTGCGAACGCGATCAGATATTTGTTATATACGCTCTGGTCTGATCGAAAGGGAAGTGTTATAAGGACTGTTTGCAGTTGCCCATTAAGACGATACATATATAAACAATCAAATAATGCGAGCGCGAAGCGCGAGCTGAAAAATTTTATATTCCGACCTAAATACTGGACATTCTAAGCACTTTTTGTAATCATGAACAGGATAGGTATATAACTATACAATTGATGCGAGCGCGAAGCGCGAGCGGAAACAAAATTGAGATTTCAGACCAAAAAACCCCGAGACATTCTAAGCACTTTTCTAATAGTGAATTAAAAGGACAGGTATATAACTATACAATTGATGCGAGCGCGAAGCGAGAGTGGAAATAAAAATGAGATATCAGACCTAAAAACGGGACATCTTAAGCACTTTTCTAATCATGAACAGGATAGATATACAGTTCGTCCCATAAAAAACGAAATCGAGATTTAGCGATGATTTATCATAACTTAATCATAAATAAAATAGACAAATGACCTACCAATTTAAAGCTTAGAATCTCCTCTTTCATCTGATATTACTTAGATTATTTCTCATTTAAGCATGAGTGAGCAAAAGCAATTTGAAGAAAGGATAGTAAAAAACTCATTTGGCGGGGAGTATCTGAATTTCAAAAAGAAAATCACATGCCTAAAAAGTTCAATATCTGCTCTCTTTTTTGATACAGAAAATGGTCAAGAAGTAAAAAAAAAGTTATGTTCCCTCGAAACAATGCTTGTATTGAGATTTCAGGCCTATAATCGGGACATTCTATTCATGTTTTGTAAATCAAGAAAATGATGGGTAATTGGATATATTTTTACATTAATAATGTGAGCGCGAAGCGCGAGCAGAATTTTTTTGATATTCTGATCTGAAACTCCACACTGAATGTGATATGGTTTGAACAGATAAAGAAAAATCAGACGAACATAAGAATAAAGATTTGATCAAAATCCGACAAGGTATATCAAAGTTATTGCATTTTAAAGATTAGCATTATTCCGGTGAAACAGTTTTAAGCATGTCTTTATTGATATTCAATGAGCAAACTGATGGTGTCATATCCCCACTTTTTCTTTTGTATTTTATTATATAAAATTAGGTTTATTCTATATTTTCCCTTCAAGAACCAAAAACAGTTTAATTGACAACTTATTTAGTCTATTGTATTAGATATTCTTTGCTGCAACTTATTTCATTATAAGGGAGACATATCATTTACACTGGTATGAAAAAATGAAACAATTTTGATTCCATGTAATAACACAAGAAACAGGATAGTGGGGATGTGACATCTTCAACCCACATGGGCGGAAGTCCCAGAGGGGACAGGGGGAAGTGTCCCCCCTACCAAAAATAGTAGGGGGACACAATATCAAATGCCCCCCATACTATTTTTGGTCTTTCATGGAGAAAAATACATCACTTCACAATCAAAATAATACATGTATTTTGGACTAAATGACCCTACATTTTGGGTGAAAACTATGGTTAAAATGACCTTACATTTAGGGGATAACCTCTTTTTTGCTTGTCAAATTTTCCAGGCCCTGGTCCCCCTACCTTTGGGGACAGATTTCCGCCCATGTCAACCCATCTATTAAATATTCATGACGACATGCATATCACCATTTTCATAAAATATTGCTAAACTTTAGAATTAAATAACCAACTATTTGTTATCAGATTTTCATAAAATTGTATTTGATATAAATATTTTCAGCCCGGAGTAGCCCCAAAACAAGCTGCGTATCTGAATAAACATGGGTGTGCTTTAAAGTTAGACCTAGTATCTGGGCATTGTAAATACATATTTATTATAAAAATCAATAATGCGAGCGCGAAGCGCGAGCAGAAAATATTTAATATTCCGATCTGAAAAAGGGTGAATTTAAACACTATTTTAAGTACTGTGTCGGAAAATTCTGAAGGGGGGGGGGGGAGGGGGGTTCTACAAAACGTCGTTCATTCTCATTACATTTCTGTCATTTATCAACTTAGCACTAGATTTCCAGGAGGTGCTGCCTATGGCAAATAACACATGCAGCAGCCCCAAATTGTGGGGTTGCTTCACCCCCAGCACCCCCGCTTCCCAGGGCCATAGGGCAGGGCGAAAAAGACTGTGAAATTCGATTTCTATTGTCTGACTTGTAATTGTTTATACAAAACACGGGCGGTCGGGCGCGCGCACACTTGATTCGACATAAAACTTGGAAGTTTCAAGTCCAACCACACCCATATGTCCCTCCCTGCTATCGAGTAGTGTGTAAACTATGGTTATCACGTATCGCGCGCGACCACGTCTGTATCGGAGTGCCGGAGCTTGATTGAGTTGCGTTTATAGGAGTGATGTTATTGGAATATGTGAAAGACTAAGTAAATGATTTGCGATTGTCGGATGTGATAATTATGTACATTATAACATGTAAAAAAAATACAAACTGAAAGGGAACCTGATTTCGTGGGGGTGCTGCCTATGGAAAATAATACACGCAGCCACCCCAGCATGCACCCCCGCTTCCCAGGTCCATGCTAACACCCTAGAATTACGGGAAATGAAAGAAAATTTAGATTCTACAATATTTTCATAAAATGTATACTTTTCTGAGAAAAATAAACTGTTCTCGTGGCAACGGGCCATTTGCAACATTGATATTTATCATTTAAATCAAGCTTTGCCAAGGCAACATTAATTCCTATCATCCCAACGAACTCATGCAGAACACTTTCTGTAATTTTTGTTCTAAACTAAATGAGAGGGAAAATCCAAAATAAGCCATTACCATGGCAACGGGGCAATTTAAACTATTATGATGATCTTTAATGTTTTTTTTAATATCGTTTGTATTTAATTGGAAGCTTGAATTCAATCAATTGGCTAATTTATATCATGTTTATTTACCATTTACAGGGGGAATGAATGTGAATAATTTTGAGAAATTAATCCGTTGCCATGGCAACGGTCGAAGACGGCATTTATAAACTTGGCAACAAGCAGATTCGTGTTCAGCACCCTCAAAATGGGGGATATAGCACAAAAAAATCAGATTCTACAGGAAATTTTTGGTTACCTTTAATATTATGACGAGGAGCTGTGTACTATAATACATCTCGTGTATCAGGATTTGCGTTTTGTTCATGCCCCTGCATATCAAATTAATATAGGTCCTATTGCGTTGGGAACATACGTGATGGTTAGGCATATCGAAAGCATTCCTATTGACTCGATGCTGTTTAGGTCAGAATTGAAGCAAAGTGATATCACTCTTAACTTAAATACAAAGTTAATATTCACCAACGAATTCGTAGATCCGTAATGAAATCCGTAGATCCGTTAACCGAGTCCGTAGATCCGTAACCAAATCCGTACACGATATGGAATCATGAAATAAATATTCATAATCTCATTGCACATATATAGGCAATTAAATGCTCCAGCCTTCATATATCGTAACCATATGGTGCATATTTTGTCTCTACTATTATTTTATTACATTTTTCCCCAATTCATCAAACTAATCGTAGCTTTTCAGGTTTTACCATTTTGGAAATCAGGTGTGATATTGCTTGTTCTCGTTTGTGCTTTCTGCCTGTAGTATTGATGTCAAGAAATGTCTCGCGTTTAGGCCTTTCGTGAAATGGGGTTTGGTTTTTCGTTGGTTTTCATACGGCCCCCTATAGGGTCCTACAATACTGGTGAACACTGACGTATGGAGTGGGGGGGGGGGGGGGGGGGCTTGTGCCGACCAAGAAAAAAGAAGGAGAAAAGGAAAGTAAAAATTGTGAAATATGATATTAATCGCCGAATTGTTAACTAAAAATATACTACAATATTAGATTTTCATTTAAAAAAGGAAACAAGATTTTTGGCTTTCTCGCTTCGTTCCCTCGTGTCTTTAGTAAAAAAAAATCCACGTACGCTATCTTCTGCCCCGTCATTTGTTGTTCTTTTTGTTCATTACGCCACTTCTGTTGAAGTTTGTATGTGAAGTGCCTGATTTGGGATAATCATATCTTCTCATTGTTTTTATCACCTTTGTGTGTGTGTGTGTGTGTGTGGGGGGGGGGGGTACCGCAGTCCCTCGCTTCCGTTTCTCCTCCCCAGTGGCGTACCATGGGTCACAGCATTGGGGGGGGGCACCAGCAAAAAAATTGAGTCACTTAGTGAGGGGAAGGGCAAAATCAAACTTACCCTGCGAAACATTTCTCATACATTTCCCTTGCACTTTTAGTCAATAGAAATAAAATGGATACATTCAAGCAATTTGTAACAATTTTGCCACCCAAATTGAAATTTCAACACTTAGTAAGCACAACCTTTACCCTTTTCGTGCCAGCTGGATCTGAGGACATAACTAAATCTGAATAAAAGTTTATATCAGACATCTCCATTATTGTTTCACTAAGTTTTTATCATTTAAAGTGGGTTTACATTTCATTTTTCCTTTAATACTTGTTTCTCCACACTTTTTCCAAGCTTGACAATGATTAACAAAATGAAAATAAAGCCTGAGCAATTTCATGTAAATGACAGCTCAGTGTAAAGCAAATATCGTCGAGATGGCCTCGGTGTGTGGGGGAGTGGGGTGGGGCAAAATGCACTCTTCGAAGTGTTTTGATCAAGGAAACAAGTAAAAAAGGGTAAAAGATATCTTCAAATCAATTTTATTAGCTAAATTCCACGTTTTCTTCATGATTAAGGTCTACTTTTATTCGCATAACTATTTCAAAGTTCTGCGCAAATCATTTTTCATGAACTTTTCAAAAGTAAGTGGTGCTCACTCAAGCGGAAATATTTTTCGACAGTTATATCGTCATTTGCTTAATTGGATCTGTACCAATGTTAAAATGTGGAAAAATCTTCAGGATATTACAAACGTATAATTGTACAGGATTTTTTCTAAGTGTAAACTTTTTTTTGATACGCACTGTATATTAACCCCAAAGAATGACATTTTAAGGACTATATTTTAGGAATCTATAAAGAGCATACATATCTCACCAAGGTCATCTAATGCGAGTGCCAAGCACTTGCTGATTTTGTTAGAATTACATCTAAACACTTGCAGTAATAGTAGTCATGATTAACATACGCATCTCACTAATCAAATATTGCGAGCGCGAAGAGCGAGCTGAAAATTTAGGAAATTCAGACCTGAAGAGGGGCATTCTAAGGGTTTTTTTGTACAAATTTACTAAGACAATACGTATTTCACTAACCAAATGATGCGAGCGCCAAGTGCGAGCTGAAAATTTGTTATATTCAGATTAGAAAAAGGGACATTTTAAGGACTGATTTTAGGAATTCATGAAGAACAGACGTATATCACCAATCCACTAATGCAAACGTAAGCACGACAGAAACGTTTTATATTAAGGCCTAAAATTTGGGCAATCACTTTAAGTAGTCATGAATAAGAAGCATATGTCACTACATAAAACAATAATAACTCGAAGTGCGAGGAAATATATTTGGTGTATATTGACTTGAAAACCGGAGGTTTTAGTACAACAGGATTATATATCTCGTTAAACAGACAATGCGGGCACCAGGAACAATGAAGACATAGGCCCTTAGCAAATTATGTTTCATAAAATTATGAAAAAACAACGTTTCTTATATAACACAGCATAATTATAAATATAATGAACAATAATTTCTTCTTTCCCACTACGTTCTTCTTTTCTCCCTCTTTTTCTCGTTTTCCCCGTTTTTTTTTTGCCAGCCGATGGGGGGGGGGGGCACGTGCCCCCCATGCCCCCCGTAGTTACGCCACTGCTCCCCCAAGTAGGTTCATTATTTTTAAGCAACCCAAATTTTTTTTTTTCGAGAGTGTGTGATCATGAATGAGATGGGGATGTCCTCTATAGAATCAACATCCTTTACATTGATCTGAACATGGTTCTTGAAAAAAATTCACCTTTTTCAATCGACATGGACACAAAAGCAACTTCAACACTAACTTACATGATCAACATTTTTTTTTTCGTCACCACTCGCCAACCAATCAAAAAGAAGCCCGTGTGTGACGAACTGCTCGCGAACTTGATAATCTCGAATGTTGGAATAAAGGTTGAACATTTGAGATAAATCATTTTGACTTTTCATGTCTGAGATCTCTAATCGTTCGGTGTCAGGTACGAGTTTCTTCGACCAAAGTGCATGGATGACCTATATAATGAAACTGTTCTCTACCGGGCTTCATTGTGTTTTAATGGTTGCGGTCTATGAGAGGAATTTTGGATATAACCATGGGATCGAAGACGACTTCGTGGAGGAAGAGGATACTTAATTCGATACGAATTCGTAGCGATCTTGGACGACAAGTCATCAGCGAGTTCTATGCGACTTTCATTCTATCAGTAAGTTTGATTTTATTATCCCAGTTATCAAGGTTATACAACACCTTTCATCAATGCTGCACAATGCAGTAGGAATCCTGACCTGAGAGCAATTCTCCGAGATTACTAATTGGGATGGTAGAGAGAGAATTTCTATCCCTTACTTATTTTTGGTTCTTTCTTTCTTTCTTTCCTTCTTTCTTCCTTTCTCCTTTTCCTTCCATTCATTTTTTGAACTTTTTTTTCTTTCTCCCATCCACTATTAAAAAAAAAAAATTGCGCTTATTTTTTAATTTTCTTTGTGGGAGGGGGCATGTGAGTAAAGGATATTAAGAGCTTAGTGTCAAGTGAATGAAATGAGAGACCAGTGGCGGATCCAGGGGGTGGCGCAGGGGGCGCGCGCCCCCCCTAATAAAAAAAAATAAAAGAAAGGTAAAAGAAAGAAAAAGCGGCTGCTTGAAAAAATAAAGGAAAGAAAGGAAAAGGCGCCGCTTAAAAAATTATACACTGATATAATATTAGCAAGAGTAAGGAACGACTATCCCCCAGCAAAGCACAATCATATCATTTTCCTTATCTTTTCTTTTAACTACCCTTTTCCCAACAACTTCGCCGGTTAAAAATAATCAGCAGTGTGCTGCCTGCATATAACTGGCACCAATCAAGTATAATCAGCGCCACCTTAATCTAAATCGGCGCCGGACAAGAATAATCAGCGCCATTTGGTTATAAATCGGCGCCGGTAAAGAAAAATCGACGCTGCCTGAGTTCTTAACCGGCGCCGATCAAGGATAATCAGCGCCATCTAAATCTAAATCTAAATCGGGGCCGAACAAGTATAATCAGCGCCATCTGGTCATAAATCGGCGCTGCCAGAGTCTTAACCGGCGCCGATCAAGAATAATCAGCTCTACCTAAATCTAAATCGGCGCCATCTGGTTATAAATCGGCGCTGCCTGAGTTCGTAACCGGCGCCGATCAAGGATAATCAGCGCCATGCACCTATATCTAAATCGGGGCTGGTCAAGAATAATCAGCGCCATCTGGTTATAAATCGGCGCTGCCTGAGTCTTAACCGGCGCCGATCAAGAATAATCAGCTCCACCTAAATCTAAATCGGCGCCGGACAAGAATAATCAGCACCACCTGGTTAAAAATCGGCGCCAGTCAAGAATAATCGGCGCCTCCTGGTTCTAAATCGGCGCCAGTCAATTATGAAATGCCGCTGCCTGAATCTTACGTGACGTCGGTAAAAATAATCAGCACTACTTGTTCTAAATCGGCGCCGGTCAAGAATAATCAGCGTCCCCTGGTTCCAATAAATAGGCGCCGGTAGAATAATGAAGAAGGGCCTATTGCCAACCAAATCTAGATCGGCGCCGGTCAAGAATGATCAGCGGCACCTGGTTATACATTTTATTGTTGAATGGTCATAACAAAGCTTATCGCATGCCCTTACAGAGTGGACTGGGGCGGGGCAGTTGCCCACAGAATGACAAATGTCATGAAATCTTTAATTTATTTAAAAAATCCCAGAATCATACAAAAGCGTAGAGCAAATCCTTTAATTTTGATCTTATTTTCCAATGCTTTAATAAAAAGAAGGTCAGTCACTTTTCTTCTTTACACATTCCACATTGTTCCACCTCTATGGCCTTTAGTTTAAGACAGCTACTATAGTGTTTTATGAAGATGATTCGATATTTTAGCCCAAAACTTTGCTAAAACCCGTTGCTAGTACCGGGAGTGTATAATTACGCAACCAGTCGTATATTGAGATTGAGCTACACAACTCGTTCTTCATTTAAAATTGTGCTTAAATTATCCGCTTCTCAGATTGGAATACAAAAATTTTCAGCTCGCGCTTCGCGCTCGCATCATTTCTGTAGCAAAACCCCATACTTTTTATGATTAAATAAGTGAATAGAATGTCCCGTTTTCAGTTCTAAACGACAAAAGAACTCCCGCTTCGATTTGCAATAATCTTTTGCTGGATATAATCTTGTTCTTTATTACAAACGTCCATTAAACTGTCATTTTTTCAGATCGAAATATCAAAATTTTAAGCTCGCGCTTCGCGCTCGCATCTATTTTTTTTTTTTAGATACCCATCTTAATCATTGGTACCAAAAATGCATAGAATATCAAGCTTTCTGGTCAGAATATAAAGAAATTTCAGCTCGCCCTCGTCACTCGCATTATCTGTGTAGTGAGATATGTATCCTCATGAGTTACTACAAACAGTCCTAAACAGGTACCTTTTTCCTGTTTTCAGGTAAGTATACTAAAATATTTCAGCTCGCGCTTCGCGCTCGCATTAATTTGTTGGTGAGATATATGTTTCTATCTCATGAGTCATATAGATATATATATATATATTCATATGTGTGTGTGTGTGTTTGTGTGAGTTTGTTTGTTTTGTGTGATATCGAGCGCCTTTGGAAAGTTGATTCATGATTTTGCCCCCCAAATCTTAAAAAAAGGATCGACGCCCCTGTGTATATATATATATATATATACACATAGTAAAGAAAAACTTGTATCTCTATTAATATATAAAAGTATTGGCCTCATCGCAATAAAAGGGTTAATACACATGATTTTGAAATCGCACATAACATGCATAATTTGTGTTACTTTTTGCTTGTTTCTTTCTTTAATAAGTTGTTCAAACTCTCTATATATGTTTTAGAAAGATTATATGTTTAAATTGATGTATATTTTCTGTTATAATGAGATATGTTTAGATGGACTTCAGGGAATGGTCGTACGCAGCAAGGGGGAAGGGGGGGGCACATTCGCGATCTGCTGTTGTGAAAAACAGTTTTTTTTCCTTAACATTTCATGAAAACTATGAAAAATTTGCAAATGTGAGATGTGCACCAAATTTTCGAGTCTTGCCCCCCCCGGAAATATTATCTGCGTGTGGTCATGCAAAATGGTATGACTGGAAATCCTACATTTTGAAAAGAGCATTTGACAGGGTCAGACTTTACCCCTTTTTCAACATTTTCTTTTATGGCGCCGGTGAAGTGCAAAAATATGTGCGCCGCTCGGCAGTGCGCCCCCCCCTTTCGCCAAAAGCTGGATCCGCCTATGGAGACCCCCCACACACACCCCAAAACCCATACACCCAACATTTTATCATACACACAAAAAACAGAAACTTGCATGTGTTAGTAATCGTACTCAAATGTCAAAATAATTTTGACACTATAGCGACATACTTTGATGAGTACTTTCACTCAATGAAGGTACTTTGAAAACTCATCTTGTCGAGTATATTTCATTTGACACTATAGTGACACATCAAGTGAGTAAATTTGAATAACTCAATCTAATGAGTAACTTAACCCAGTGTAATGAGTATGTTTAAAGTATATTTACTGACTTTTTGAGTATGTGAGCATATTACACACTTGATTAGTTTTAGCGATAATCTGACGATTAACTGCGCTGAGAAAATGAGTAGTATATGACTCTTGTATGTGAGTTTTGGGGTGTTGAGATCATGCATCCAAGTAATTTTACTCGGATCTCGCGTTAATTGCTTGCGCGCACACGTGATACCGGCCAAATGTGCAGAGCATGAAGACTTTTCTGGTAAGTTCTACATGTCTTTTTATTTATTTTCCCCCTTTTCTTCTATAATTACTTTTCTTGACAATAATAGCTTAGACCTACATGTATGGGGCAAACATAAATGCTATTTATGGTGACAACAGGGTGCATTGATCTACATTCTCATCCATCCGAGGCTCACGCCTCTCGGTTTGGGTAACCACACACCAGCCTGTTGTTGCGCCGCTACCCCGGGGCCAGAAGGGAGTGAAGGCCAGTGTGCCGCTACGATTGCTGGAGTCATTTATGAGGAGGGCAAATAAGTGATGACTCCAGCAATCGTAGCGGCACACTGGCCTACACTCCCTTCTGGCCCCGGGGTAGCGGCGCAACAACAGGCTGGTGTGTGGTTACCCAAACCGAGAGGCGTGAGCCTCGGATGGATGAGAATGTAGATCAATGCACCCTGTTGTCACCATAAATAGCATTTATGTTTGCCCCATACATGTAGGTCTAAGCTATTATTGTCAAGAAAAGTAATTATAGAAGAAAAGGGGGGAAATAAATAAAAAGACATGTAGAACTTACCAGAAAAGTCTTCATGCTCTGCACATTTGGCCGGTATCACGTGTGCGCGCAAGCAATTAACGCGAGATCCGAGTAAAATTACTTGGATGCATGATCTCAACACCCCAAAACTCACATACAAGAGTCATATACTACTCATTTTCTCAGCGCAGTTAATCGTCAGATTATCGCTTTACCTGGCTGTGAGTTTTTTCACCCGTTCTGCTATCATACCTTACAAACTTGAAGAAAAACTCATTTGTACGGATTGTTTTACATACTTTCACTGACAGGGATACTCAAGAAAAGTAGTTAATAAGTAATGTCCTTGAAAAAAAGATCAGGTGTAACAGAAACCCAGATTCTCGAGTAAAAACACATACGTTACGAATTTTTGCACTTAATTCTTTATGTAAAAAACAATTTTACTCATGGAAAATAGTTCTCGTTTTTTGTGTGCATAGAAAATCTATCGGACCTTATTAACGTCACATTTTGGTAAATTGCACATTTTGGTAAATTACCAGAATGTAATTATGTTACTGCGTATTTTGGTAATTTACCAAAATGCGCTGGACATTGACGGCACATTTTGGTAACTTCTGGGATTATTCACTCGTTGTCTGCACTCATTCATTGCATAAAAAATACAAAATACCCTAACGACACAAAAAAGCCACATCGGATTAACTCATTTTGTTTACCATTAATTTCTTCCAATCTCGAGTTGGTATAAGATCTAAATGGTCTAATACCATTTCGTCCAATGACCATGTCATCTAATCCTGTTTAGTCCAATATCATTTCATTTAATAGCCATTTCTTCCAATAGCCAGTGAGTATAAGAGCCACTTCATCTAAGAGCAATTTCGTTGGGGGGGGGGGGGCAGTCAAATGTATTGCTGTACTCACGCGTGGCTTAAAAAAACGTGTACAAAAAACGTAAAGATGACTATCTGATTGTGATTTTCTACATTATCAGCCCCCCCCCATTTTTAAAACTGTTTCGCGTCCCCTGATTTGTGTCTAAATAGTATTTTAATAGCCCCCAGTAACGGTTATTGGACCAAGTGGCAATTGGACCAACTGGCAATGAAGTTAGATAAACTGGCATTTGGACGATATTTCTAGTGGAAGAAGTGTCTATTAAACGAAGTGGCATTTAGACGAAATGGCTATTGGAGGAAATTGATATTAGACTAAGTGGCTATGTGGGAATTAAGTGGCTCTCAGACGAAGCGGTTTTAGACGAAATGACTCTTAGATGAAGTGGCTTCATTTTGGATGAAGTGGCTCTTAGACTATTTGGCTATGACTATGATATTGGACCAAACGGCATTAGACAAAATGGTATTGGACGTAGAGGCAAATCACCCACACACGCACAGACAGGCTAATACCCCTGACTTTGTCTCTAACCCAATACCATATCATAAATCTTTACTCCAATATAACCGTCAAATGGGGTGTTTAAATTGTTACCAAAATGTGCATAATTGTCCAAAATTTGCAGGCACATCACGTTCTAACTGCACATATTGGTAACAAAAAAATCCTGTCAGGCATAGGTGCACAATTCACATTTTGGTAACAAATTTCTTTTACCAAAATGTGACGTAACAGACCTTATGTCATATTAATAGACCACTACCCCTGCTCCGTCAAAGGGTGAGGGGCGGAAGGGGGGGGGGGGTGGGTGTCACTGAGCCCCTTGAGCACAATCACGCCCCGAAATCATCTTCCATTGACAAGGTCTGAGGTTATTACTTTGAACACAATCCGTCTTACGCGTGAGAAAGAGAATCGCTATTATTAATGCTCTTACTCTGCTTGTTTGCACAGACCTTGTCACGGGAAGGAATCGACTGTCGACATAATTATATCCAATGTTTTGGGGGAAGATATCAGTTTATCATGCACTTCCCAATTGTCTGTTTGGTGAGATAGCATTATTAAAACTCAATCAAAATTGACCCGAACAATGATAATAAAGCAAACAATATACCAGTCTCCCCTTGATTTTGATGCAAACGCGATGCAGACTGCATCGGTGACGAATTTGACCTTTGATTTCAGTAACCGCATGTACATGTAACAATATGGGGGAAGATTACAATTTATTCAATACATTTGTTGGTTATTTATTTATGTTATTCTCATAGAGAATATTAGAACCATTATTACCATGTAAAGGCAAAATGAATCTATTAAAAAAGACATATAAATCAACGGTAAATTGCCAATTCGTCCATTGCCAACTCGTCCACTCACCACATGATCTACCTTCATTTAGTCTAATGCCATTCCGTCCATCAACATTTCGTCTAACAACCATTTGGTTCAATAATTTTGGTCCAATCATCACTTTGTCTAATCAAAATTTCGTCTATTATCATTTCGTCTAATGATCAGTTGGTCTAATTCCCATTTTCTTTTCATTCATTTTGCACAATTAACACTTTAGTTTGATTAGATCAAATGGTATATGGACTAAATGGCTATTGGACCAACTGGTTATTAGACGGAATGGCATAAGACTAAATGAAGGTAGACCGTGTGGTGAGTGGACGAACTAATGGTAGACCAAAATGATAGTAGACGAGCTGGCAATTGGACGAATAGGAAATAAACCAAAACGAGTAATCAACCTATGGAATGACTTACTTTCTGAAGTCGTAAACAGTAGCAGTCAAATCTAGAGAAGGCCTGGAAAACCAAGTTTAATCGTTTCGACCCCGACACAGAATTTTCATAAATCGTCCAAACCCACACATGCATTGTAAAACTGTTGCGTTTGTCTTCTATACTTTATGCCCAACATCAAGGTAAATCAAGGTAGCAAGCAAATCCAGTGAAGGGACTGCCTCACCATTGATGACGATCCCGAGGGGGTGGGGGTGGGTGGGGATATACCCCCTCCCCAATATTTCAGGTGGAGGGGATGGTCTGTGTTAGCATTAGTCCAGTCATTTTAACTTTTCACTTGGAACAAATTGCAACATAATTTATTCCAATGCAGAACATTTCTTTGAGGTCCATAGAAGACCATACTAAAAGTCCCAGAAAATCCGAATAGGGGAAAGTGTTCTAATTTGCATAAACATAATGGTTAGTTTTGGTCATATTCGCTCATTGAGTTTACGTAGCAGACGACGCTAGTGTATACTATGTACTCAGACCCGATTGCAGTTCATATCAATTCCGGACTCGATACGATACTACTATAAACATTGGCCCCCTCAAAATATAGCTATATCATAAATCTCAGTAAACAAAGAATTATACAACAAGAACATTGTTACTATTAACATTAAATGCATAAATTCGATTCTGTTTGGACTGTATGAATTGTTTAACATGAAAGGGCCTTTTGCCTAAATAGGGGGGTGGGTAAAAAACTGCGATTTTGTTTTAATAAAGAGGGAAAATAGGCAAAAAGGGTGGGGAGACGTCGGGAACCCCTGAGGGGGTAGGCTTTGCTGAGCCAGCACTTCTTTATAATTATGTAGCTGATAGAGGAAAATCTACTCCTCTTTTAATCTCCAAGTGGTTACCAAACAATCAAAGAGGTTTGCTATAGAGCAGAAACAACGTTTTGCCTCAATAGGGGCTCCAAATTGGCAGATTTTCCCATAAATTATAAATTAATAAGGAGGGAAAATAGGCAAAAAGGGTGGGGAGACGTCGGGAACCCCTGAGGGGGTAGGCTTTGCTGAGCCAGCACTTCTTTATTATGTAGCTGATAGAGGAAAATCTACTTTTTTAATCTCCAAGTGGTTACGAAACGATGAAAGTGATTTGCTATATATCAGAAAAACATTTTTGCATCAATGAGGGCTCCAAATTGGTAGATTTTTCTATAAATAGGCAAAATATGGAAAAGGGATGGCTGACTTCGGCAAACCCCTGAGAGGTATAGGGTTGCTGTGCCAGCACTTCTTTGTATGTAGCTGATAGAGGAAAATCTAATTTTGTTATCTCCAAGTGGTTACAAAACAATAAAAGTGGTCTACTGCAAAGGGTGAAACGCCTTTTAACCCAATGGGGCTCCAAAATGACGAATTTTCAAAGAAATGGGCAAAATACGCAAAAGGTGTGGGGTGATTTCGGCAGCTCCCTGAAGGATGTAGGCTTTGATATGCCAGAACTACTTTATACGAAGCAGATAGAGGAGAGGCTACTCTTTCGTTTCCAAGTGGTTTTAAAACAATAAAAGTGGCTTACACTACAGTGCGTATCAAAAAAGTTTACACTTTGAAAAAGCCTTGGGAATTAAAAAATATACAAGATGTGGGTAATTTTTTCACATATAATCTTGGGTTTGGGTCTCATCTATCTGATGAAAGTAAAAGTTTTGACAGAATGTTACACTTGAGTGAGCACTGTCCATTTTTGTAAAGCTCGCAGAAATCTGTTTGCGCAGAAATGCTCGTTTTCATGCCGTGTCAAGGGAAAAGGGCAAAATCAAACTTACCCTGCGAAACATTTCTCATACATTTCCCATGCACTTTTAGTCAATTGAAATAAAACGGATACATTCAAGCATTTTGTAACAATTTTGCCACCCAAATTGAAATTTCAACACTTAGTAAGCACAACCTTTACCCTTTTTGTGCAAGCTGGATCTGCGGACATAACTGAATCTGAACAAAAGTTTGTATCAGACATCTCCAGCATTTTTTCACAAGTTTTATCATTGAAAGTGGGTTTACATTTCATTTTTCATTTAATACTTGATTCTCCACACTTTTTCCAAGCTTGACAATGATTAACAAATTCAAAATCAGGCCCAAGCCATTTCATGTAAATCACAGCTCAGTGTAAAGCAAATATCGTCACGATGGCCTCGGTTTGTGGGGGAGTGGGGTGGGGCGCAATGCACTCTTCGAAGTGTTTTGGACAAGGAAACGAGTTAAAAAAGGTAAAAGATATCTTCAAATCAATTTTACTAGCTAAATTCCACGTGTTCTTCATGATTAAGGTCTACTTTTATTCGCATAACTATTTCAAAGTTCTGCGCAAATCATTTTTCACTAACTTTTCAAAAGTAAGTGGTGCTCATTCAAGCGGAAATATTTTTCGACAGTTATATCGTCATTTGGTTAAATGGATCTGCACCAATGTTAAAATGTGGAAAAATCTTCAGGATATTACAAATGTATAATTTTACAGGATTTTTTCTAAGTGTAAATTTTTTTTTGATACGCACTGTATAGCAGAAACATCTTTTTGCCTCAATGAGGGCTCCGGATTTACCCCGTAGGGAATAGGCTTGCTGCGCCAGCACTTCTTTATATTTAGTGGTTTACTGCAAAGGGGAAACGCCATTTGCCTCAATGGGGCTAAAAATTGCGAATTTTTCAAGAAATGGGCAAAATACAAAAAGGGTTTGGTGACTTCGACCCCTGAGGGGGTAGGATTTGCTGTGTCATCACTTCTCTATACGTAACTGAAAGAAAATCTATTCTTTTGTTTCCAAGTGATTTCAAGACAATACAAGTTGTTTTTCTCCGTAGGAAAACACCACTTCCTCACATTGGGGGCTCCAAAAAGCATTTTAATAGTTAAGCTACGGTTAAGGGGGGGGGGGTAACTTCGACAGGCTATTGTGGGGCTATGCTTTAATATTCTTGAACGTAATTGCATGCAGCATGCAGAGCAATGCATCCTCTAACTTTTCCAAGAGATTTCATTAACATAAAAGTTGCTTTAATATGTAGAAAAAGCCCTTTGCCCACATATCAATTTAAGTAATATGCACCTTTCTATCGCTATACGAACACATGTATTTATGCGTGTTAGTCAGTAGTCACACCAACAAAGGCGAGGCAAGACCGATTTTTTTAACTGTTGTATTCTCTTTAAAGGCATGCCAGCGATCGCGTTGTAGTCGATATCAAAAATGTGACTAATACCTTGGTCACATTTGCTCTACGGCGCGCCGTAAAGCAAATGTGACCAAGGTATTAGTACGGCGAGTCGAAAACAGCCGTTTTAACATCTTTTGTACCAACTACATATAGGTGGTTTGAATTAAAATTAATAAAACGGCTGTTTTCGACTCGCCGTACTGCCGACGTAGAGCAAATGTGACCAAGGTATAAGACACGGAGGTTGGTTTTTGGTGTCACTTTATTTCTATATCGAGTAAAACATTCGGATGTATTTGCCCTTAATCTAAGCAAGTTAAGACATTAATACTGTTATGAAGCATATCAATTTTCTCGTTCATATATATCCCCTTTCTTGTCGAATGCTGATATTTTGCAATATTTGTTGATGCTTATGATAAAACAGATAGATATCAACGCACATGCAATTTTTTGACCGAAAACATGGAAATTTTGGCATAAATTCTCACATTTTTCGAAAAATATTTACCGGACAGTCCCAAATACGATTGCAATCGATTTATAACACCTTAATTATAGTGAATTGCGTATTCATTTCAAGATTTTCCCATTATCTGTACAAAAAATATTAAGGATATCAATTAGTGATTTTGGCAGCCATCTTGGATTTATGCAAATTAGATGCCTTTTCCCTATTCGGATAGTTTGGGACTTTTAGTATGTTATAGGGACCTCACAGAAATGCATTGTGGTGAAAAAAATTATGTTGCAATTTGTTCCAAGTTTGGTCAAACTTTGGGCTAAAATGACTGGACTTACATACCCCCAATAAATTACGGTCGAACATACTTATGGTAAATCACGTATGATCATGATTGGACGGAGTACAAGATGATCGATATCTCCTCTCGTAATCGTCTTATTTTACATGGTGGAGGTGCCGTGGCCAAGTGGTCTAAGGCGCCTGGCTATACATGAAAAGTCCGGGGTTCAATCCCCGGCCGTGGCACCTATGCCCGTGAGCAAGGCATTTAATCTACAATGCCCTTTTATCCTGCTCTCAAATAAATGGAAATGCTTCATGCATTATTGGTAACTAGGTGGGCACTTGATTAAAAAAGAAAAAAACAACAACATCGAATGAAACCCCCATGAAACCATTCAAATCAGAAATTGTTATAAACAGTTGGATGAGGAAAAAAAAGAATTCCAGGATGAAATTGAATAACATGTTTTTGCTTTATATTTTTTTCATACATGGCATTATCTCTTTTAAATTTACCCCTCCCCCGCAACCAAGCGCATGGGGTGTCCGTCATGGGCGGAAATCTCTCCTTGAAGGTAGGGGGGACACAATTGAGTTTTCCGTGTTTATGTTCTACAGAATTACTAACTCAAACACACACACATACATATGTATATATATATAACCAAAGTATATGTATATATATATATTTATAGCCATTTTTAGAAGAGGGTAGGTATTCCTAACTAAAGATGAAAGGCCTCATTAAATAATGCAAGCGCGAAGCGCGAGCCCAAATATGTTGATATTTCATAAATTGTGACCTGGAAATTAAACATTCTGAACATTTTTTGTGATCATGAACTAAATTCGAACCTACCTAAACCATTAATGCGAGCGCGAAGCGCGAGCTGAAAGTTTTTGGTTTTCCAACCTAAAAACTAGACATTCGTAACACTTTTTCAAATCATGAACAGGATAGGAATTCAACGCGAGCTGAAATCTTTTGATTTTCCAACCTAAAATCTGGACATTCTTAACAGTTTTATAAAAATCATGAACAGGATAGGAATCTCATAAAATAATGCTAGCGCGAAGCGCTAATAGCTGAAGGTTTTTGATTTTCCAACCCAAAAACTGGACATTCGTAACACTTTTTCAAATCATGAACAGGATAGGAATTTAACTAAATAATAGATGCGAGCGCGAGCTGAAAATTTTTTATTTGCCAACCTAAATATTGAACATTCATAGCACTTTAAAAAGAATATGTACAGGATAGGAATCTAAACAATCAATGCGAGCGTGAAGCGCGAGCTGAAAGTTTTTGATTTTCCAACCTAAAAATGGACATTCATAGCACTTTAAAAAGAATATGAACAGGATATGAATCTAAACAATTAATGCGAGTGTGAAGCGCGAGCTGAAAGTTTTTTATTTTCCAACCTAAAAACTGGACATTCTTAGCACATAATAATGAACGGAATAGGAATCTAAACAATGAATGCGAGGTGAAAGTTTTTAATTTTCCAACCAAAAAACTGGACATTCATAGCACCTTAAAAAGAATATGAACAGGATAGGAATCTAATCAATTAATTCGAGCGCGAAGCGCGAGCTGAAAGTTTTTGGATTTTCCAACCTAAATACTAGACATTCTTAGTACTAAAAAAAAAATTATGAACAGGATAGGAATCTAAACAATTAATGCGAAGTAAGAGGTGAAAGTTTTTGATTTTCCAAACTAAATATTGGACATTTTTAGTACTTTAAAAAAGATTATGAACAGGATAGGAATCCAAACAATTAATGCGGGCGCGAAGTGCGAGCTGAAAGTTTGTATTCTCCAACCTAAAAACTGGGCAATCGTAACACTTTTTCAAATCATGAACATGATAGGATTTTTACTAAACAATATTAGATTCGAGCCCGAAGTGTGTGCTGAAGATATGTAATTTCCGGCCTAAAAATTTGTATTATTAGCATAATATCTTAAAATCAATGACAGGGTAGCTATCTAACTAAATTTTAATTAATGTGAGTGCGAAGCGTATCTTGATTTTTTTTTATTTTCCGACCAAAAATGTCATCTTCTTTTCACCTTATAGCAATAAACAAGATAGTATCTGACTTAACCATATTACTGATGCGAGCGTGAAGCGCAAAATGATTTTTTTACATTCAGATATGAAAACTGGATCTTTCAAGCACTTTTGAAATAAAGAACAAGCAGTTTATCTCAATAAGCAATGCGAGCGCAAAGCGCGAGCTAATTTTTAAAAAAGATTTTAACCTACAAATTATGAAAAAGATGGATTTCTTCCTAAATAAATGATTTGATTTTATATATTTCGATCTAAAAAGTGAAAAAAAAATAAACACGTTTTGAAATAAAGATATGGCTGTGTATTAATGCAAAGCGCGAGCGAATTCTTTATTTTTATACTATGACCTGAAAGTTTTCTTTTCTTCCACTTATTCCCCTCCCCTTCCATCATTTAATTTTCTTCCTCGTCCTATCTTTCTTATTTTTCTCCTCACCTTCCTATTTTGCGCCGCCAATAGGGGGCGGACTGCCGCTTCGCCCCCTTGATCTACCTATGATGACCCTCCCGCGGCAGGAATTTTGTGTAAAAACTGAATATAAAAGTCTCGTAAATAGAGTATTTAAAAACAAATTTTGGGGGATTAAACATAGTTAAAATTTACTGCGAAGGATTAATCATAACTCATGAAAACTATTTTTTTTTACTGAGTACGTGAACAATGAAAATATTCTTATATTCCAAGTAAATTTGGATTAAAGGGAAAATGAATTGGTTAAACAAAGGTATGTTTTTACGGGTTATGGAACATTCTCGTCTACCATCTATATGCACTAAATTTACTTATAAGCATTCAGAGGCGATTTTCTTTTTTCGTCATTTTCACTAGTTATGAATTTGACAATGGCCATCGATGTCATCAATGTCATCACTCTTTGGCTGGCATATAGGGCTATATAGATGCGGGCCGGTATGCCTTTTGTTTTCCTATCCAAGTTCTTAACAAAAACTATCTGTTTACATATATTTCGAAATTCGAGGATACATGTGTATAATTTCGATTTTGAATTATGTATTTTTTTCCATAATAAAAGACCACAAATAGTAGGGGGGACATTTGATATTATGTACCCCCTTTCCAAAATGGTAGGGGGGACGCGTCCCCCCTGTCCCCCCTGGGATTTCCGCCCATGGTGTCCGTTAATCACACAACTCTTTCGTTGAATTATTGAATATCACTTTTAATTTGTATTGGCTTTCTTTCTTAATAATAATTATAAGAATTATGTTTTTAAATAAGAGGAGAACATACAAAAGAAATGAGAAATTAATTTTAAAAGAGACAAGAGTGAATAAAGACACGACAAGAGTAGTCAAAATGGCCCATTTTCAGGTCAATTTGTCAAATATTTCTTGTTGGAAGGCGCAGTGTCTCATAATGCTCTCACATAAACAAACATCGTGCAGGCACAAAAACTCAAAATCACTAAAAATGGACTTAGTGCCCTCTCAATATAACCTTTCATGTAATCATTCACAAACTAAAAAAAAAAAAAGGAGGGAAAAATGTCTCTTTTGAACTTTATGTACGTAAATTAGGAGCCATCTTCTAGACACATTCATGTTTATAAATGTAAGGAGAAACTCGCACTGGGAAAATCCGGTGCTTCACCCTATACGGTGACCCCATTCCAACAACCGATGCCAATCGTTTCTTTGATTTTATATAACTTTCCATTTCCCCGTTTTCTTTCTTCTTTTTCCCTATACTTTTGCTTCTTTTCCTTCTTCTCCTCCCCTCCTCTTCTCCTTTCTCATCTTGTGCCTTACTAAAGAAATGATTGCAGTGTGAATTGGACATTTTACCTACTTTCAACTACTTTACTGTAGGTATATTCTATATGGTGGTGGTCAATAATATTGCATTTCAGAGAAGGATTCTATTGATAATGATGTCAATTTGTAAAGATAATTGTGCATGTCCTTCGTTAAATTGATATAATATGGCAATTTGGGTAAAAGTAATCGATGATTCATCTACCTTTACTAGTATTTAAGAATGCACAGTCATTTCTTAAATATTCTGAAAGTACAGCTTTGATATCTTCATGGATTTAAATGAAGTTTTGTTTTTCTCCCTTAACATGCTTAAGGCAAGAGTCAGAAAATATGGAAGACGTCACTCATTGGTATTTATTTGTCTCTCCAAAAGGATATATAAATAAATAAGTATTGATTGAATGAGGGAACTACAAATAACCATTGTCAGGAATGTTCATGTATAAAGTTGTTTTGGGAGGAGATGCTCCCTCTGGCCTGGCCTGATTTGTCATTTATCAATAGAAAATCAATTGACAAGAGAGAAGGCCGGGCCACTTTGGGTGGGGTCTTTTTCATTCAACTTCTGTCGCTCCCATTGTCTAAAGAAATCGAATCGCACAGCGTGTAAAACAGAACCACGATAACCGTGTTTACCAGTTATATTTAGTTACTATTGTAATTAACACGAAATAAAATTTTGTCAAACCCACTGTATGCTGCAAGACCGGCATGCAAACAACATTCTCAACTTCTAATGTATACTTTAGAAATGATATAGGCCTGTTTTGTATGCACTATAAATATTGTACAAGGTACTATTGGAAATTGTGAGAGCTAAGTTGGTATTCATAATTGTTTTGATGCATGGTTTATTCGGTCATGAAGAGATTGATAATTTGAGCACGGCCTGTTTTGTGATCTGTCAAATAGGAAAGCACTTTGATGTGTCAAAGATAGTGATTTCCCTGTAGATTTCCAAGTTAAGGTTAGAATTTTTGCCTTGCAAGACAGACAAAAATAATATAATCTCTTATGCATGAGAACGGAAATACCCCAGGCATTTCAAAAGCTTGGGGAAAGGTATAATATAACAGAAAAAAGACGTTTCTAACATTTTTCTAAGATCAAAAAAAAAAAGAACGGAGGGGCTTGCCAAGGAAAATCGAAGTTTTATGTGAGGCAAGTCCCCCTTTGTTACCCATTCAGTTTTATTAGATTATGAATCTATATGTTTTTTAACTGAATGATCAATAAATATTATCTGAAAAATATCCACGTAATTGGCTGCCTCTAATATTTTTCGCAAGCACGACGCGGCCGCTCTCTACAACGCACACCGATTCCTTTGAAAATGCAAATCAAATCACAATGGAGAGCTGAGAAGTTTTTGTCGAAAGTTGGTGCCTTGGGGCAGCGGATCATCCGAAGATTTGGACCGGATGAACAATGGCAAATATGTCCTTGTCCAGAGTCAAGAGACGACGCTGCTGCCCCGGTCCACCAGCTTTCGCCAAAAGCCTCTCAGCTTTGACTTGCACTTTCAAAGGGATTGCAAGAACTCTCTATTAAAGGTCAAGTCCACCCCAGAAAAATGTTGATTTAAATAAATAGAGAAAAATCAAACTAGTATAATGCTGAACATTTCATCAAAATTGGATGTAAAATAAGAAAGTTATGACATTTTCAAGTTTCGCTTATTTTTCACAAAACAGTGATATGCACAACTGAGTGACATGCAAATCAGACAGTCGATGGTGTCCCTCACTCACTATTTCTTTTGTTTCTTTATTGTTTGAATTATACAATATTTCATTTTTTTACAAATTTGACAATAAGGACCAACTTGACTGAACCATATAGTATTAAACAATGCTAATTCCACTTGTTCAGGGAGAAATTAATTGTTTTTTCACTTGACAATGGAGAGAAAATTAGAATTTTTCATATTTCATATAATAAAATACAAAAGAAATAGTGAGTGGATGACGTCATCAGTTTCCTCATTTGCATACCGACCAGGATGCACATATAACTGTTTTGTGAAATTAAGCGAAACTTTAAAATGTCATAACTTTCTTATCATACATCCGATTTTGATGAAATTTTCAGTGTTATGCTTATTGGATTTTTCTCTTTTTATTCAAATCATCTTTTTGTTGGGGTGGACTTGTCCTTTAAGAGAGAGGACGCGGACCAATATTTCAACAATTCATAAGATGAAAACTCTCGCCAAAATATCAATGAATAATAACACTTACATTGTGCGATGCCTAAGACCACACATGATATCTGATATCAGTAGTCAATATGATTATTGGTTCAGTGATTCCCGAACGTTGTCCACTGATCTCTCCACTACTAGGGGAGAGATCAGTGACGTTGTCACGTTTACTAACGCCTGTTTGAATAGTAATAATAATTATTGTAATCAGTGTCAATTTAACTTCGATCTGAAGAATCATCATATCTTTAAAGTCAACATGTCAATGTCTGATCAAGGTCATCGCTCTGTATCTTTTCCGAGATCCCCGGCTTTTTAAGAACAAAATAAACAAGTAACGAATGAATAGAACTGTACTTTGGGACTGTTTATATGAGCTGTAAACAGTGCACATGAAATGATTTGTTTAGTTAGTGTTTCATAAAGAAACTTTGGATGAACTACATATAGAGATAATATTTTTTCTCCTCCAGTGCTTCACAAATGAGTCTCTAAATGATATTCGTTATAATCGTCATTATTGACTCTGTTTTATTGTCTCATTATAGCATTATTATGATTGTCATTATCATTAACTTATCATACTCGTCATCATCATTATTTTTTATCATTATGGTTAATATCATGATACTGATTTTAGGAGCTTGAACCATTCCCTTTGAATAAGTGGCGTGATGAGATTAAAAACAATTTTGGGGGGAGGGGGGGGGGCGATATGGTGTATGGGGCAATTTTTTTAAAAAGTTGCGAGAGAGAAAAGCGAGTAAGCAAAAATTTCGACAATATTAAAAAAAATGATGTTTCAAATTTTGACACAATATTTTGATAATGATATCATATTTCACCCTTCCCTCTTTCCTTTTCTCTTGTTTTTTTTTGTCGTGATACTTTTTTTTTGGGGGGGGGGGAGCGCCCTCAAGCCCATCCATCTCTACGCCACTGCTTTGATTGGTTGACTGTGCATAAATTTAAGCGTAATGAACCGGGGCTCTGGTATACTGTTCTCAGTACATTTTAGCTCATATCTAATTCCCGGTACCCACACATCCCTCATTCTCCATTTTGTATTGAGAAATGTGCATACTTATATATGAATGCTGATCAAAAGTGTAAATACTGATTTTCATTTTCTTTATTTCTATCTCGACAATCGACACCTCTCTTTTCCTCTTTTAATTTCTCACTCTCTTTTTTAAAAAATCCGTCCCCTCTCTCCCTACATGACTGTCTCCCCTCTTTCTCTTCTTCTTTCCCTCTCTTTCTCTTTCCACCCTCGCCCGCTCTCTCTGTACTATTTTTATATATAGAATATTCATAATCCTTTTTTGTATGTTTCATTGAACAAATCAAGAGAGTCATAAACAATACTTACACAGTTTGAAAAAAAAAACGTTACAAATAACGCATAAATCATTATGATGCGTACATATAAGTATTTGATACTTATTTTGTCAAGGTCTTCGTTCATGCAGCCGTTGCTCAGGATGTGGTATCGAGGACAGGGTCTTCATTCAACGTCGCCTTGACGGTCGGTATGGGGGTCGTTCTCGCAGTATTCGCCGGATTCGGTGTATCAGGTAAAGCTTCAAATCTTGAGAAAATTATATATATAGATATATTTTTTTTAATTTTTAGTCTTTAGGGGTGGGGTAGGGTGAGAAGCGAGGCGAAGAACCGTGGGCATTTGAAGTGCAATCACGGGATAAGTGTGCCATATTATATTCAACAGCGGCCGTTATAGATTGGGACATGTTTGTGACGAGACACGCGGACACAGCGTGGACATCACAATTACGCACTTATGTGTGTCGATCACACCACACACATGTAAGGGTGTGTAAACACTCCCATGCATGGTGACACGATTATACACTTATGTGAGTCATGCATTGCAGCGTGTGCCACATCCCATAATGTATGAATGTGTACACATTTTCATGTGTCACAGATACACACTTGTGTGCGTCACGCATTTGTGTTACATCGCACACATGTATGAGTGTGTACACACGTCCATGGCGCCCGTATTCTGAAGTCGGGTTTAACTTAAACTCAGGTTTAAAGTTGTGGTTTAAGTATGGGAAGCCAAAAGTATCAACATTTTTATTAAGCTGTATGTTTCTGTGCTGTGCTCTTTCCTGATTCATCGATGATGAAGACAATAATATATTTATACTTCCTAGACAATTATGAATGATTTGAGAGCCAAATGAGCTGGAGTATGATGTATCTATTATTAGTGATTTATGTAACAATTGGCTATCCATACTTAAACCACAACTTTAAACCTGAATTTAAGTTAAACCTGCTATCAGAATACGGGCCCATGTGTGACGATTACATAGTGCTTCACACATTATGTATATCATGTCACATACATGTTTAAATATATTACCATGTGGATCTAATATGCCATTGGACTCAAAATTTATGTGTCAATTGACGAACATTTAAAACTCACATAGGCAAATCACTTGACCTTGGAAAGTCATCTGTATGTATTTCTAATTTCCCTTTTTTTTAAATGTCATCTGTTTAGGGGCTCACATCAACCTGGCCATGTCAATAGGAGTATCTGTAATAGGATTATTTTCATGGCGAAGGATACCTGCATTTTTCTTAGCCCAGCTTGTCGGTGGTTTCGCCGGGGCATGGGTAGTATATCGAGTTTATGAAGGTGCGTAGTAACAATCTCTATATCAATAGGGACTATTCGCTCCGCCACGCACGGACGGGGTTCGAGAACGCAGTAAATGCTCGTCTAAATGACAAAGAGCAGCTGGGAGGCCTTTGTCGAAAATTGGTGAACCGGAACAGCAGTTTCCTCCTAAGTTTGGGAGCCTGACGAATTTTTTTTCAAATATGTCGTTTGTCTGGTAAGAGTGAAGGACTAAACTGCTGTTTTGCCTTAACAATTTTCGACAAAGACTTCTTGGTGGTTTTTGTCATGAAGGGCATTTGACAATACATTTACTCTGTTCTTGAATGATCCGTACATCGCTGTGCGCAACTCCCTATACTATACAGACCAATTTGCATCGCATCTTTTGGTTGATAGATGCCTTAACGGGCAAAATTATGAGAACATATATATGAAGACTGATTACATTTTGAAAGATTCACCCTTCACGGAGTAGTTTCTGAGAATAACGTACCTGTGCCGGATGAAAATTATAAACATATAAACGCACAAACTTTAAGTGATATCAACAATCCTCTTCTACACTCTTAAAATGTTGGGCAACATACTGTCCACACAACAATTGGTTAAAACTTTATCAAATTCTTGGTAGTTTTAAACCAATGTGTGCTTTGAGTGAAAACTACACAGTATTGGTTGAAAACTACCCATAGTTGGATAATTGTTTTTTAACCAATTGTTGTGTGGACAGTATGTTGCCCAACATTTATTATTCTAAAAGTTTATGTATGACGTTTTGCGGGGTGGGTGCTCAAAATGTGACGAAAATTGTATTTCTTCAGAGTTCGATTGTATTGTCTTTTCCAACGTTGTATAATTTGCTATTTTATCAAAATTTATTTTACAGATGCTTTTGATCATTTTGATGGTGGAACTCGTCAAGCGTTTGGTGAGAATGGTACGGCTGAAGTATTTGCTACATTCCCGCAGCCATACCTGTCAATGACGACTGGGTTTTTTGAGCAGGTAACTCACCAACCAGTCAACTGCGTGATTCCTAGCTTTTCCCTCAGATACATGTCCGAGATGGCGACACAGGAAGGGGACGGGAGCGCCTGGCTATGTCCTGAGATTTTGTAAATTAGATTTATATTAACATTCCAAAAAAGGAAGAAAATAATAATAAGAATATAAATATAGAAACAATTAAACCGTCTTTAGGTAATCTTACAGCTTCTATTAGGTAATTATTTCGAGAAATATTGGTATCATAAACAAAGTAAAATTTTTATTTCCCACTTATATACTATTTAATTTGTATTCAACTTTGATCCTGCCTCATTTAAACTACGGTATAACAGCATGGGGGAATTGTGCTGACTGCCTCCTGAACAGAATTTTACTTTTGCAGAAAAAGGCTATTCGTATTATTTGTCATGCAGATTTTCGTTCACACACTGACGAACTTTTCTGTAAATATAATATTTTGAAGATTTGTGACTTGTTTCGATACAATCTCGGAAAACTCATGTATAGTTTAAATAAAAATGAA
Organism: Lytechinus pictus; assembly: GCF_037042905.1. NCBI lineage: Eukaryota > Metazoa > Echinodermata > Echinoidea > Temnopleuroida > Toxopneustidae > Lytechinus > Lytechinus pictus. The sequence continues at coordinate 11,920,931 of NC_087249.1, forward strand.
CTTCCAAATATTTTTTATTCCATGTTTACTAAAAATGTCGATATTCATCATTATCCTACTAGGTCCGCCGGGCTCTTTCATCCACCAAGAGCTAGAACCATCCTTTTGAATAAAACATTTATTTTTACAGGTATCAAACTTTGGAACTCCCTTATAGAGTCATTACGTAACAAACCAACACATTTAAAATTCAGTCGAGGGTTAAAGAAAATTCTTATCCTTGGGTATAAACCCCAGAACTCAAACATTTCTGTGTAAGCAGCTACCACTTATTTTGTTCTTCTCCCCTTCTTATTTTATTCCTTCTTCTCTTTCCCCCTCTCCTCTCACATTTCTTTTCTCTCTCTCTCTCTTCCTATCATGTCTAGTTCTATTGCTTTCTAATCTTCCTGGTTGTCTATGTTTTGTAGTGTGTTTTGTTTTGTTTCTTTTCCTTTTTTTTTTTTGCTGTCTTGTCCTGTTCTGTCCTGTTTTGTTTTTGTTTGCGTGTGTGTGCCTTTTTTGTTTTTTTCTTTGTTTTGTTTTTAGTATTCGTCCTGTCTTGTCCAAGTGATTGTCTGTTCACACACTCCTGGGGCCTGTTGCATGGGGCTTTTTGCCTGGGAGGACTCAGAAGTATTTTACCTGAGTTTTTGCCCTATGTTGAAGTCGGTGGCAGAGGTCAGACTGGCCTTGGTTTTCGGTTTTTGCCGGAGTTTTCTCGGGTAGGGGGTTTTATGCAACAGGCTGCTGAGCTCAGGTTTTTTTTTTACACAGCAGGGGTATAATATAATATTTTTTTGTTAATTGTAACATAGTGAGTAGGCATAAAAAGCTTGACCCCACTAGTATTCTTTTTCATTGTACAAACCTTTTTAATTTACGAACTGAATTTCATTTATCAAAGATATACTTTAATTAACTATTTATTGCAGGGAACCCATACTAACAAGCTTTGCTTTCCAGTGGGTTCCTTTTTCCATTTCTGTATATTATATTTTTTGTGTTTTGCTATACATTGTAACTTTTGTTAAATTTTGGAATAAAAAAGAATAAATACAATCAATCAATTACCTGTGAATACCATCCTCATGAACAAACCAAATTAAGGTAAATAAAATACAGTACCCTATTCGTTATGACTCCCTATATTTCCACCCATCACGACCTTAAGTACTTGGGTGTTAAGTTTGCCAGACCGATGCTTGAAAGTTTGATCAAGGATAGCGCAAGGGGCCGGGGGGGGCATGGACTTGAGGAGTGCCTTGGGGGTGCTGCGTGTGTTATTTTCCATAGGCAGCACCCCAGGAAATCTGGTAGTTATGATAATTTAACGAAAATGAACGACATTTTTGTAGGAAAACTATTTTTTTTTCTGCTGAAAGATATTAAAGTGTATATAAAGAGAGGTCGGGGCGTCTACCCCGTAATTGAATTAAGGAAAAATGACATCACATTTAGATCGCCCCTATCACAAATAACTCAGCGCCGCCCAATAATTATCAAAGAATATTTTGTATGCAAATACATGTAAATATAATCCATACAAAACGATTGTGGTGCGGAACGTATAGTTCTATATTTATTTTGTGTGTGTTTTTTGCAGGTATTGAACACAGCTTTATTATTAGCCTCTATAGGAGCTGTTATGGATCGTCGAAACAACGCTGCTCCTGCTGGCGTAGCCCCGTTCTTCTTTGGGTTGATTGTGTTTACTATTCTCATGAGCTACGGATATAACGCTGGCGCCCCCCTCAATCCCTCAGTCGATCTATCGGGACGTCTTTTTCTCACCGCCGCTGGGTACGGAAGAGAGGTCTGGACGTAAGTGTCGGGTTGGGATGAGGGGGGGGGGGCATTTAAACGATGATGAGGACAAGTAAGAGGGGGGGGGGTGTTACTACATAATTTTTATCATTTATATTGTTATGATCCTCATTATCTTAACATGTCAATTATCATTCTAATATGTACTAATAGGCCTATATAGGCCTACTACTACTACTACTACTACTACTACTACTACTACTACTACTACTACTACTACTACTACTATACTACTACTACTACTACTACTACTACTATACTACTACTACTACTACTACTATTACCACTAGCGTACCTACGGGGGGGGGCAGGGGGGGCACTCTGCCCCCCCTGACGAGCAACAACCCATACAAAAGACATATACCTGCCCCCCCCTGACGAGCTTAAAAGACCCTTTTTGCCCCCCCCCCCTGACGAGCTTGAAGACCTTTATTGCCCCCCTGACGAGCTTGAAGACCTTTACTACCCCCCCTGATGAGCTTGATTTTTTTTTTTTTTTTTTTTGCTTGTCAATTTTTTTGGCGGCCGATTTTGCCCCCCCCTGTGGAAAATCCTAGGTACGCCACTGCCTACTACTACTACTACTACTACTACTACTACTACTACTACTACTACTTCTACTACTACTACTACTACTTCTACTACTACTATACTACTACTACTACTAACTTCTACTACATCTACTACTACTACTACTACTACTTTTCTACTACTACTTCTACTCCTACTATACTACTACTACTACTACTACTACTACCACTACTCCTCCTCCTCCAACACCACCACCATTGGCATTAATATATTTATAATCATATCGTGCTTTGTTTTATTTCTCTAACTTATTAAACAGTCCCGATGGCGTTCACTGGTGGTGGATACCAATCGTAGGACCAATTGTTGGGGCTATGCTCGGGTCCTGGGCCTACTTCCTCGCTATCACCATACACCATCCACCAGAGGAGATAAATGTAACAGATTACAACGAAAATATAGAAAACATAGGTAATATCCCTCTTAATGATTCAGTTTTGAAAATGATATGTTATTGATTTTTTTTTATAGTGAATGATTATGCGGTGTGATGACGATTACTAGTAAGATGCATAACCAGAGGTTTGCCGCATTTCTGGGGGCCGTTTGATAAAGCTATTTGTGTAAAGTTAAGAGTGACTTTTACGACTGGTGATCATTTTCTTGTGGTAAACAGTACACCCTTAAATGTTCATTGGTGATTATTTACCACAGGAAAGGTTCACCAGTCGTTCTTAAAGTCACTCTTAATCTACGAACAGCTTTACGAAACGCCCACCTGGCCAATCGACGATCCGTGTTACTATTGCGCAATACAAAGCGCGGTTTAAGGTGGTTAAAATAACAGCCATAAACCGCCGTTTTTATATGATTACCATTAAAACTACCAATTTTATCCTAGCACAGTTTTAGACGGTTATTTCTGATTTCACGTTATATCTGATGTAAACTTACGTTAAAGGAGACGAGTGGAAAGTTCATACACAGGTGATGCGATAAAGTTCTAGAGTTAAACTCATCAATTCGCTCATAATATTATCTTCTTTGTTCATCGTACAACATATACTATATTTGCAAAGCACGGTGTTTGGCGTGACTTTTAACCAAGTTTTCTCTTATTCCCTTCTCTCTTTTGTTCTTCCTCCCCCCTCTTTCTCCTTCTTTCTTTCTTTCTTTTTTTCTTTCTTTCTTTCTTTCTTTCTTTCTTTCTTTCTTTCTTTCTTTCTTTCTTTCTTTCTTTCTTTCTTTCTTTCTTTCTTTCTTTCTTTCTTTCTTTCTTTCTTTCTTTCTTTCTTTCTTTCTTTCTTTCTTTCTTTCTTTCTTTCTTTCTTTCTTTCTTTCTTTCTTTCTTTCTTTCTTTCTTTCTTTCTTTCTTTCTTTCTTCCTTCCCTACTTCCTTCCTTTCTTTCTTTCTTCCTTCCTTCCCTACTTCCTTCCTTCCTTTCTTTCTTTCTTTGTTTTCTTTCTTTCTTTCTTTCTTCCTTCCTTCCTTCCTTCATTCCTTCCTTCCTTTCTTTCTTTTTCTCTCTCTCTCACCTGCACTATATGATTTTAGAACACAATAACAAAGACGGAATGGTGAACAACCACACGACAAGGCATCATAGTTTAACGAATGCGACGACGATCAGCGTGAGAAGACGACCCTCTGATCAGGACGAGATGTCGAGACCGCTATCCGTCGACGCCATCTTCCACAGTTCATTAGAGAACGATGCCACGAATGATATGTATTTGTGACTTTTGGCAAGAAGAGAAAAAACATTCGAACTGAAATTATGAATAATATGATTAAAAAAAAGAACTTTATGAATAACGTGTGTAAAAATTACTATAAAATTCTAACTGTATCAAAAATGCATTATTACCACTGACTTTGCTGGTTATTGTCATGGTAATTAATTCAAACGAGTTTATTTTTCACTTTTTTGCACTCATGTTCGGTGTATTTGATATTTCTCAAACATATAGCCTTGGTTTTTCTGTAAAAAAAATCGGAATATGCTCTCGACATAATTATTTTTGTAATAATGTTTCAAGGAGTTCAATATTTTTTTTTTCCCAAAATAACACGTGATCAATGGTTTAAACTAACCCAAGTTGCGAATTATTGATGGTTTGCACAGCTAATTACCAAATATGCATACTTGCGCTTGTAACAGCTTGCTTCTCGCTTTTGCTAAACGTAGAAGTTTCAGACGATGATGAAATTCGAAAACCAAAAGTGTGATAGCCACTGCCCTTTTGACTCATTTGAGAAGAAATTTAAACAAAACTAAAAAAAAAATCAATGAAAATTGAATAATTCGGGCTTATATAAAATCAAAGCATACACATGTTTGTTTTGGCTTTCAGTATAATTGATCCGAAGGAAATATTAGTGATAGAACATCATTCTTTTATATATTTCTACGGCATTTACTAAACTAGTATATTATTAATGATCCAATATCCAAATTTTTGGCTGAACAGCAAAAAGTTTTAGGTCCATAATATAATTCACCAAATATATATATATCTCTTACTGTGCCAATATGAATACCCCTTGACTGCCAGGGGTATTCGAGGGAATCCTAAATTGACCGAAACCTAAGCAGAGGCTGATTTTAAAACGGTCATAACTCTTTACCCGTACGTTGTATAATGAAACCTTCTACACATGAAATGATGCATGGCTCATGGACTTTATGATCATGTTATTATCTTTCTTATTCGCGTTTGAAAAATGGAGAAAAAATGTAATATTTTACATCGTTTTTTTTCAATAAGTAAAACCTAGAAATTATAATTTCTCGTACTTCGGAGGAAACAACTTAAATCTCGGTTTCGTTTTTTGTGGGACGCATATATATATATATACAGTGCGTCCCAGAAAAAACGAAACCGAGATTTAGCGATGATTTGTCATAACTTAATCACAAATACAATAGACAAATGACCTACCATTGTAAAGCTTAGAATCTCCTCTTTCATCTGATATTACTTAGATTATTTCTCTTCCACGCATGAGTGAGCAAAAACAATTTGAAGAGGGTATACCAAAAAGTCACTTGGCGGGCTGTATCTGGGTTTCTAAAAGAAAACCACATTTTAAAAAAGTTCAATATCTGTTCTTTAATTTGATACCTCAGTTAAAGAAATTGGTCAAGAAATAACAAAGTCCTGGATATTTGAAATAAGGCTTGAATTTCAATAATTTCATAAAATGAAAAGGTTTTACAAGCTAGCGTTCAAACTCACTCGACACTCCGTTTTGTTGACGATCAGCCATGCATTAAGTCTTTTGTTAACCGTGCGATATCTTCTGTGGGAAACCAGTGAAGACACGTGTATTTAATGAAATTATGGAAATACGAGCATTTTTTCGGAGGAACATAACTTTTTTACTTCTTGACCATTTTCTGGGATTAAGGTATCAAATAAAAGAGCAGATATTGAACTTTTTAGGCATGTGATTTTCTTTTTGAAATTCAGATACCCCTGCCAAATGTGTTTTTGGTATCCTTTCTTCAAATTGTTTTTGCTCACTCATGCGTGATTAAGAAATAATCTAAGTCATATAATCTAAGTTATGATAAATCATCGCTAAATCTCGGTTTCGTTTTTTCTAGGACGCACTGTATATATATATATATATATATATATATATATATATATACACAACAAAAAAGTAAGTCCCCCCTAAATAAAATTGCTGTAACTTTTGAACGGAATAATTTTGAAATATGATATTTCGTAGGTGGTTTTTTACACTCATTAAGCAACTCCTGGGGAAAATGAGATTGATCGGTTGAGTCATGCATGATTGATCAAAGATTGAATTAAAAATGACCATTTTTGAAAGTCACAAGAGTCGTTTTTCAGATTGTTTAAATACAAAGTTGGGCAAAGGTTGTTATGGTATTAATGCTGTTTTACTATCCATCATTTAGCCACCTCACACAAAATTTTAATATCGGTATGTTTATGGTTGAGTGAGCACAATATTTTGTGGCGTATCATCATAGGGGTTTATGGCAGTATCCCCTACAACTTGTTAAAACATGTTAAAATTGGATAATGTTGGTGACTCCCCCCAATGACATGGCCCCTCCCCATTCAAAAATTCTGGATCCACAACTGATTTGTCCATAAATTCAACTGATCCTGAGAAATTGTAAGGAAAATAATAAATTTATGCAGTATAAAGAGTATTCATTCCCAAGCTTTTGAAAGTGCTCGCTCAACCATGAAAATATAAAAAGTTTGTGGTGATAAAACTGATGGATGATAAAAACAACAGCAATTAAGTCACATTTGAAAACGAATTTGCCCCCCATTATTCACTTTATTACCCCTCAAAATGAGTCTGTGACACTGAAAATGCCCCTTTTCCCACTTTGATGCATGCTCACTCATCCATAAATAAACATATCGATTTCATTTTTGCACAGAGTTCTGCCCGTAGGTTGATAAACATAACTGCCAAATGACATTGCTAAAGACAGCCTTGAAAAAAGTTCCACCATAATGAATAAGGGGTCACCTATTCTTAAACATATGCACCCGTGGTGTACACAATGTCTATGAGAGAGGAAGTCAAAATTTTAACAAAAATGAAATGAGGGTTTGTTTCATGGACGGTTTTTGTTACTTCTGCCATCAATTTTTTCATGAAACTTCGCACATGGCTTCAGATTAATACTATCCAAAAGGCACGCACACCAAAATAATCATTCGATACGGCACAGAGTGGGGCCAAGGCCTTAAACTTTCTTCTCATTTGCATAATTTTCGAATATTGTGTGCTCACTGAAGCATTAGACATCGGGATTTTTACAAAAATCAAATCAAATGAACTATGCAAGGTTTGTGACAGATATCCATAGTTAGCAATTGCATTTTTTCCAATAACGTAAAAAAGAGCTAATCACATTCCACATGTTTATTCAAGCGTGAATGTTTAATTAAACGCATTTGAATCATTGAAGCATGTTAATTGGTCATGAACATAACGAAAAAAGTTAAGAAAAGATAATCTCAGTTACCAAAATGAAACAATACTTGCCTATTGATATTTGAAATTCGTATTTTTTGCTTTCATTAAATGTTCATTGATCCGTGAAACGATGACTATTGCTGAAGATACTCTTCCCCAAAATAACTGTCATCATATTCGATCATTTTTATCGATAGAAATGTGTAAAAATCAAATTATAGCACATTTTAACTTTTGTTTATTCAACCGTGAAATTTAGCTAAAAAACTTGCATCGCCTTTTAGAAAGTACCTTTTACAAGCCTTCTGACTATTTTTCATGAGAATGTGGAATTCGATCCAATAAAGTGGAATCAAAATCATGATATTTGGCTTGTGACTTTTGAAAAGTGACAATTTTGCCTTCTGGCGGTGCTCACTGAAGCATGACATAAAATACGTCCATAACATTTACTCAGAGGGTAGCTTATAAAATTACCTACACGCGCATGTAAAAATATATTAAAAAATCGCTTTGGTTCGGAAATTATGGATGTTTGTTTAAGGGGGGACTTACTCTTTTTGTTGTATATATATATATATATATATATATATATACTAGTACCAAAGCATATAGTTATGATGTCAAATAGCTTTAAACTGCAAAGTTTTGCAAACCTTTGGCACTAGATAGAAAAGTATATTATACATATATATTATATTTTCATTGAAATGTAATTACTTATTTTGTTTTAATGTTACTTTGAAAACGTGACCGTGACATGGTAAAATATGAATAAAATAAATAAATGAAGTTAATTTTCTATCTGATCAGTTCTCACGTATCATTTCTCATTTATTTGTATTCCCCTTCTTTATCATCAAGCTCACAACCATCTACATAGTCATCGATCACGGAGGGGGGGGGGGGGGGGGGCAGAGGGATGGTGGGGGGGGGGTGTGCCCCGACAATTTGTACATCACCCTATATACTGTAAGATTTCCCAGAACTTCACTTTCCCTTAATTAAATAGTAATTAATCTAAGAATGAGTCAATTAATGCTGAATGCGTACAAATCTATTATTTTTTAAGTAAAAAAATCTTTAAAAAAAAAATCACAACATGGATTAAATTAGGTCCAACCATGCTACAGGTGGTGACGTGAATGATATATTTTTGAAATTAAAAAAAAAAGAATCTAAGGGGCCTGTTGCATAAAACTTTTGCCATAAAACACTGGCAAATAAACAAAAACTCATGATTTTTTCGATAGTAGAAAAAAAAGGAAGAACGCGGAGAGAAAATGAGGGGGGATATTAAGGAGAATGAATGGGAGAAATGTGGGTCGTGATGTGTCAGATACTTAATACACTCTTGAAACAAATCAGTCAAATTGACTAGACAAGTAGTCAGCTGGGTGCAACCGATATGCTAGTCACATTTCTGACATATATTCTAATTAGAAATAACTCTGTTTTATGACTAGGAAATAGTCAAATATGACTATCTAGAATAAGAGTTGCACGGTCACCCAGCTGACCCTATTAACTAGTCATTTTGACTGTGCATTTTAGAGTGTACAACCCCTGACATTTAATTGAGAAAACATGACGTCACCACTAGGTTCCATGGCGCCGTTCGTAGTTGGCCCCCATCCCGTATCAATAAATTGCACTGGAGCCGCCTTGAGGGCTAACATCTATTCTCGAATAGGTAATTACGATAACTACATATCAAATCTTAAGGGAATTGAAATTACAAATGGGAATAACGCGAACAAGTTGATAGATTTGTATTAATTTTGACAATCTTATAAAAGTTTTTTTTGACAGAATGAACAGTAGTACATAATTGGTATTGAAACCCTTGTTATTAGCGTAATTTAGCATCCCACTTCGCAGACGCTTTTTGGAACGTTGATAATCTACTGAAAATGTCAAATCACAGTGGACAGATTCGAGGTTATTGTCGAAAGTTAGTGGACCGGAATAACACATCCTCTTAACATGCTTAAGAGTCGGACCGGACGAAGAAGTGAAAATGATTATGTCGTTTTTGTCTCACCTGCATAGCAGAGTGAGACTATAGGCGCCGCTTTTCCGACGGCGGCGGCGACGGCGACGGCGACGGCGGCGGCGGCGGCGACGGCGACGGCGGCGGCGACGGCGGCGGCGGCGTCAACACCAAATCTTAACCTGAGGTTAAGTTTTTGAAATGACAGCATAACTTAGAAAGTATATGGACCTAGTTCATGAAACTTGGCCATAAGGTTAATCAAGTATTACTGAACATCCTGCCTGAGTTTCATGTCACATGACCAAGGTCAAAGGTCATTTAGGGTCAATGAACTTAGACCATGTTGGGGGAATCAACATCAAAATCTTAACCTAAGGTTAAGTTTTTGAAATGTCATCATAACTTAGAAAATATATGGACCTAGTTCATGAAACTTATACATAAGGTTAATCAAGTATCACTGAACATCCTGCATGAGTTTCACGTCACATGACCAAGGTCAAAGGTCATTTAGGGTCAATGAACTTTGGCCGAATTGGGGTATTTGTTGAATTACCATCATAACTTTGAAAGTTTATGGATCTGATTCATGAAACTTGGACATAATAGTAATCAAGTATTACTGAACATCCTGTGCAAGTTTCAGGTCACATGATCAAGGTCAAAGGTCATTTAGGGTCAATGAACTTTGGTCAAATTGGGGTATTTGTTGAATTACAGCCATAAATTTGAAAGTGTGTTGGTCTAGTTCATAAAACTTGGACATAATAGTAATCAAGTATCACTGAACATCCTGTGCGAGTTTCAGGTCACATGATCAAGGTCAAAGGTCATGTAAGGTCAAAGAACTTTGGCCACGTTGGGGGTATTTGTTGAATTGCCATCATATCTCTATAAGTGTATTGGTCTAGTTCATAAAACGTGGAAATAAGAGTAACCAAGTATCACTGAACATCTTGTGCGAGTTATAGTAGTTTTCAAAATCAGCACTGCTGCTATATTGAATCGCGTGATGCAGGTGAGACGGCCAGAGGCATTCCACTTGTTCCAGGAAGACCCCGCTGTTTTGACTCACCGATTTTCGACAAAGACTGCTTTGTTATGGATGGGCTTATGACAAAAGATTACCAGCGTTATAGAAAGCGTCTGCGAAGGGATTGCCAAAATGTCCTTATATTTTTTTTGTCGATTGCGATTTTTTGCTTCTTTATGTTTTTTCCTTCATCTTTTTTTATCTGATAACCTCGATTATGTTTTGGACATGATCCACGAAAGGTTGCTATGGTTTCACAAGTTGGAATGATGGATATGTCTCTTTCAAGATTTCACAAGCAACAACATGTTGTGAAACTCGTGTCAGGTTTAAAAGGCTTCGAGGAAAACCGTCCACAAAGTCAGATGGTGTGTGTGTGGGTGAGTGAGTGTGTGTGTTTGGGTGGGTAAACGTATGTGTTTCTGTGTGGGGGTGGGGTTACGTTGCTTACATCAAAGTGTTATGTTGTGACGGTCACTATTAGCAATTTCTAAGGTAGTGAATGAATGATTGAAACAAAATCTATTGATAGATCAAGGAAAAGATAAAATACAGAATCGAATAAAAAGAACAATACAGGGTATTTAAAAAAACATGTAGATGTGGATGTATATTGACGACGTTTGGAGTTGGCAGAGAGGGGGAGAGAAGGGGGAGGGAGGAGACGGGTGTGCAAAGGTAGGCAATATTGAAAAAATATGATGTGAAAGAATAAAATAGGTAGATGAAGAGGATATTCAATTCCAAAGCTGGAGATGTTACGTTCTGACTTAAAAAATGCATTTCATTTCAGAAATGAAATGCATTTTTTAAAGTCAGAAAGTAACATCATAATCTTTGACGTTTAATTTTCAATTCAACTCAAATTCATATGAACTTAAAAAAAACCCACAAACATATGCATACATACCGGGATACGTACATAACAAAGTATATGAAGATGGGAACCTCATCATTTTCAAAACATTATTATTGTTGAGGCCTTTCTAAAAATCAAATAAAAACGAAATCAATGAAAACACCGGCTTAAAATAAAAGACATTAATCTCACGAAGAGAACGTGGCAAAAAAAAAGGAAAAAAAAAAACAGTTCAAACTGTATGCACGCGAAATATAAGGTTTATAATTAAATGAATAGAAATCAGACCTTTAACGACAAAAATTAATTATGGTATATGGTATATATCTTATTGCAATGGCAATGACACAACGAGGCGAACATTTTGAGGGGCTGAGTATTGAAACAGTGGACTATTTTTTTTTATTGAATACTTGCGAGAGGAAAATGCTAAACAAAAATCGAAAATTTCTATTTGGATTAATCAATTTTTTAACAGATTTGGTGTAAAAATTCCAATCCATTCGACATTACAGAAAATTCGTTGAAAAATATGACGTTGAAGAATTCAGTCGAAAGGTTTAATTCAACCATTAATTACACTTTTGTATATAAATATGTACATTTATAAATAAATGGATAAATCAACTAATAATGATAATAATAATAAGAGTAACAATAATAATAATAATGATAATAATGATAATAATAATGATAATAATAATAATATTAATGTGAATCCAGAGGAGCAGTAGCCCCTAGCCATCAGCGGCGGGAAAAAATAATTTTTATTCAATTACAGAATTCTTGAGCAAACGAATTGACATCTTTGCGATTAATGACAGCGGAACAAGCATTTAAATCTTAATAGGGTTTTTAGTGTCAATTTCTATTAGGAAATGGATGATTTCGGTGACACTGGCTTGCGAACTATCTAACCTTTCAGATTTTTTTCTCAGCATCCCACGTGAATAAAAGGGATTTTCTCACCACGTGCTTGAATAATTCCTCCTATTTTCATCGAAACAATTCTGACAGTAGAAAGAACAAATATATCAAGGTCAAGAAGAATATAAAGTTACATTATTTTTTTATTAAGTAGACCATTTCATATCCTAAATGTAAGCTCAAAGGTGTATTTATGGAATCTTTGAGGGAGAGGAATTAGTCTCGTGGTTGATTTTTTTCTGTCCTAATAATTTACCGAATTGAAATTAGAAATGGACACGAGTACAATAATATATACAAATTATTGAAATACAAACAATGAAGCACAACTGAATGCATTTAAAAAATTCGATCCAATTAAAAATGCAATATTCACATCCAATATAAACTGAATCATAATGATTCTAACAATTCACCGCCTTTGTTTTGGACATAGAGATGCAGAACTTGGGACGTAATTTTGGCCATAAATTGACAATTTTAATATCTAGAAATATAATCACTGATCTTGCACTAATATCTCTCCTATTATAGAATCAATATTGTAATTGTCTGAGCTACTATTGACTACATAATTGTTTCACTTACATTCCCTCATTAAAGGTGTAGGGAAATTGATGTGCTCCCTCTCACGACGAAATGAATATAATCAAGATACTAATTGCAAAAGAAATAAATTTTCAACATCATCTACTAATATGTAATGTCCTATACCGGTATATTAATGGAATGAAAATGAAGAAAAAAACACAAAAAAAAACTCGATTCATTATGAGGGACGAAATCGGAATGAAGACATTTACTATATATAATGATGGCAGTCGAATATGTAGGTGATAAAAAAGTAATAAAAATTGAAACTTTTGTTTCTATGTGACGTTTAATGTAGTTTGAATAATCATCAATTCATGTTTCGATCCACAATGTTTGAACTCACGCATAATCTGAAGTAGAATGGTATTTTATTTATTACCTAAATACTGAGAAAACGAAAATATCATAACGGAGGGTCAAGTGGTATCGTCTTTAGAGCATTGGACTCATAATTGTGAGGTATTTAGTTCGAATGCCAGCTCGGCAATTATCTCCACAATAATGCAAATGATACATTCCAGAATGCAAAGCGTAACTTAATATCTCAGAGTGAATTGCATGCTTTTGAGCTAGCTATTTTCATCTAAATTCAAGGGCCCGTATTCTGAAGTCAAGTTTAGCTTAGACCACAGTCTAACTCTGTTCTAAAATTATGGGGAGCCAAAAAATAAAAAATTCTGTTTATATTGTATATTTCTTATGTTTACTATTTTGTTTCCTTTTGCTTTCATAATGAAGAAAAATACTTCAGTTATCATTCCCAGACATTTCTGAATGATTTAATTAAGTGTCAAATGAGCTAATAAATTGGATTTGTACTGTCAGGGATTTGTGCCCCAATTGGCTATCCATAGTTAAACCACAACTTTAAACCAGAGTTCAATTTAAAGAACACGGGCCAAGGTATCTGAACGGGGCTACCTGGGAGCAAAAAATGTTCAATGACCAGGATATCGGAGAGGCTTACGTGCAGAATGACACCGCATCCGCTCCATATATCTCGTGGGGGAAATACTGAAAGCAATTTTAGATGACATGAAAATATTTACATAATTCTCTCATGGATAGAGAATGCTGGGGGGGGGGGCAGAACTGGAGTACAAATAGAGTTCGAAATTCTCCATGGGCATTCCCCTCTATTTTCAACATTATCTTATTCATATATAAAAGTCCCTTGATATTGAACTTTAATGTACTGCTTTATATGAAAGTTAGGTATATTACGGTAATTTTTTAATATAGTTATTTACCTGTTTACGATGAATGAATGAAATGAAAACGTATAGTTTGTTAATGCATTGTTTTTACTATTTGACTTATTTGACATAATTGATTCCAGCGATTTCTCTCAATATCTGCCCATTTTTTTTTTAACGGAAAGAATCGAATATTAGACACTAATTAAGGAATTTGTGGGCATATTCGCTCGATATTTCTGAAATATAGACATTTTGTTTCATACTGAGTGACTGAATAGAAGGGGGTAGGAAAGTAAATGCAGATAGGCCTATACATAATATTTAACAATCGCAAACTTTTTGTCCCCCCCCCCTCTCTCTCTCTAATTTAGGCTCATGTAACTATTGCAAGGAACATTTCCCTATCCAAAGAGTATGATAATAATACAACGTAGCATTCTAATTGCCTATTCATAGGTGAACTGGACAATGTAATGTTTAATTGATGTACAAATATTACCTGATCATAATTCAGAATAATTGCATTATATACAGTAATATTGATCTAATGATTCACACTGAATCAATCTAGATCGTTAAAGTTATTAATATTGTTCTCGTAGATGTAGATCCCAATAATGAATGATGTTTTAATGCTTATAATACTTAACACCTACATGTGCGCGAAACAATAAATTAATTCGTGCAACAAGTATAGAATGACACGTATGAGGTTTTTAAATAAAAAAACCCAATAAAATCAGAAAACAATTTGTTCTCTGAAGAACCAACGTGGTTCGGAGTTAAACCATCATGTATAATGTCACTCTTGGGGTCAATATTGGAACACAGATGAGGGAAGACATTGACTTATTCAATTCCGGGACCGTTCTTATTTGTGTAAATGGTTCATGAATCACTTGTTACCAGACTAGGGTCAAAACGTGACAAGATATGTTATGAGTTATAGCGACAGCCTGAAAAATTGATCAGCCAAATAATTTCATTTGTTTCGTTTCGCCCTGTAAGACCGTTTGGATATCACGTATTTGCTTTCCCGTTTTCTGATTAATCATCACGAAATCCTACGTCAACATCATCGTCATCATCACCATTATTGTCGTCGTCATCACTATTACCACTGCCACCAACATGACCACAATAACCATCATCATCAATTCATCATCGTCATCATCACCATCATCCTTCTCCTCCTCCTTCCCTCTCCTCCTCCTTACCACCACCACCACCATCATCACCATCATCTCCATCACCCCCACAACCTTCATTATCACTCACCTTCACTACTGTCAACACATAATCATCACCAACATCATCATCATCCTCATCATCCTCATCATCACCACCACCACCACCACCACCACCATCACCACCACCATCATCACTACAATCATTATCATTTTCATCCTATTTTGTCTTATCTTGCATGTCTCCTCAATTTTTCACACACTATTTCTCAGCAGCACTACCACCTCCAGGAACACCAAAATTACCACCACAACAACATTCATGTTTCTTTTTAAGGTTATACTTTTGCTATAGAGCATGCCGATGTGATGATTTTGGACTTTGTGGAGGAGCCGTGGTGTAGTGGTTCTGACCCTCGCCTTGTTAACAGAGGGTCGTGTGTTTGAATCCCACCACGGTCTAGCGTCCTTTGGTAATTAGGCGTTAATCCACACTTTGCCACTCTCGACCCAGGTGCTAAATGGGTACCCGGTAGGATGTGAAAGTCATTGTAGCTTGTCCAGCTCTGTGTGCGCCTCACCGGCGACTGGCTGGAATACTCCCCAGGGAGTGGAGGATGTGCACACATTGTGTGCGGGAATGACTGATTGAATCCGATGACCGGGGTAATAATATATCTGTAAAGCCCTTAGACACGTCGTTCCAATGTATTAAGCGCTATACAAAAGCGGATTATCATTATTATTATTATTATAACTTTGATGGTACCATATGAACCGAGCCCCATCCTCATATAGAAAATATTTGCTAGATTTGGAAAGACAGTTTGATAAACCCCAAAGAAGATGGATTAATACAGAGATCATTTAAGATCTTTGAATCAGAGGAACATTCGGAACTCATTTATCTCATGTGCAGCCTATATGAGGTGAATGTTCGTTACCATGGTAATAATGTCATGACTGATTTTAACCAATCAGGATTGTGGATTCAAGCGGTGTCTCGGAATGCAATGTCATTGGCTGATCATGAAGCTATAGGGCTGATAATGGTAGCGATTACTTTATGAGGCTTTAGCTATGTGCTGCATGTTAACTGAATCAGTATGAATTAAAAAATACATAATTGCTGTTTAATATTGTTTTGTTAGCCAGTATCAAAGATGGTGAGCCTTTAATTGCATTTACTTTGCTTGTCAAATTTGGACGGGAAAATGCTCCACACGGGTGACGCCGTGACGATAACTTTTTGTTTTGCTTGTCATATTATGTAAAATTGCTTGCCCATCTCTAGTAAGCCCCAGACCCCCCCCCCCGGAATATAATGCACAATAGCAATATAAGTGTAGTTGGGATTATCCTCTTAACCATATATAGCAATTACTAATATTAAAAAAATGTTGATGGACGGAATGGCATTAGACTATCGAAGGTAGACCATGTGGTGAGTGGACGAGTTGGCAGTGGACGAATTGGCAATTTACCATTTAAATCTGTAATGTAAATTGTTATTATCATTTGACTGCATCTAATCATTTTCTGGGGTTGAACTTTGAATTTGCATCTTGAATTAACCAAGTATGCCGATCACTTTTTGAAAGAAGAGTAGAAGACCCGAGAAGAGCATGTTAAGGAGAATGTGATATATCATCGAGGAGTCACCCCCGCTTCTTGGGGGTGACGTCCCTGAACTTCAGTCGTCATCGTGATCACTGGCGTAATTTTTCTGCGGCCCCATCTCATTTCCGACTTAGAATTCTACTTATCACGGGGATGCCTTCCCATCGGAGATCGATGACCACGTTTCCTCGGCAAATAACAATCCGAGCGCGAGCAAAGTCCAAGTCGTAGAGCAAACATTGAAAGACGGTCTTCATGATAAATGACAAAACAATCAGGAACTTGATCGGGCTATACCACTCAAAGAAGGTCTCCCAGCAAAGGTCAAAGTACGAACTCTTCTAAACTACAACTCTCGAGTTCGAGGCTATATAGCTACAAATAAACCCTACGGGATTTATGTTAGCGGACATGAACGAGTAGCGCATGAATTGTGTGGATGTCGGAAATCAACATGGCGTCCCTAGTAACCAAGAATGCCCGGAGGTCAGTGATGTCTCCCATAGAACCCTTGTCTGTGTTGCTTACAATAACACTTCTTCTCACTTATTCTGGATTCTCTGCAGGGATCAAAGTAGGTGAGTCCATAAATCATTATCAAGGTATATAGTTCATTCCGTCGTTGAAATATATGATAATCAGACACTTGGATATGCGCGACTTATCGCCGATTTCATCTAAACGAAGGGAATAATAATTTTTTTTCATTCATATTCATATGATACTCTAAGAACAGAGTTAATAATAATACTAATATCATATATATTTATAAAGCCCATAAACTATTCACTTCATAAGTATAGGGCCTATTTTCTACTGCGCTATACAACTAAAATTCTAAAATAAATTTGTTTTGAGTTTTGATCAGTGAAGTTGCTTACGGATGGTGCTTTCCTGCATGGCTACTAGGGGATAAGCTATTCCATAGTTTTGGGCTACACAAGCACGTTAAATGCTCGAGAGATACGAGACGACTCCCATAAAATCAGGCAAACCATTTTTTTTTTCGATCCACATCTTGTTGTTTGAACCCACAATAACTTAGATATACTTCTGATTATTCTTAATTATTATATTTAGCATTAGTCAGTTTTAATGAAACATTGCAACCTGTGCATGTATTGATTGTATAAAATGCACAAAAACCCCAAGAAACTTTCTGGAACGTGGGTCATTGGTGTATAAGCGTATATATTGGCCTAGTCAGGAGGAGGAGACAGGGAGATTGGTGGGGGGGGGGGGGGGGGGGTATCGACCCTTTATGCGAAGGTTGTTGTCCTTTTTATAACGAGGAAACACACTCCATTTAGGTTATTATATTGTGTCGATGAATACCCCCTTTTCAATTATTATCTTGTTTGTTAATACTTATCTTCGTTTATTTTTTGTTCAATTTAATACATTCTTATAAATCTGATTTATGTTCCAGTATGTATTCATTCAATATGTTGTACTCAGTGATACGTATATCAATTATTTTCTACTTTACTGCAGTTGAATATTACTAAATTTTATACTCAATGACGTCATTATTTGACTGATTTTCTACTTAACTTCAATGAAAATGATTCAATGACCTATTTTAAAGATACATAATATGTATCATCAAAATAGCTTATAGCTTTATCATGTATAGCTTATAGCTTAAATTATGTGAATGTTTACTATTTTTGGAGATTGTATTTGAAATTAAGTTGCTGTACATGTATTTCAAATATATTTTTATATCAACAAGTGCATGTTGAAAATCATTTGTTTTCCTGTATAAAGATATTTTTGTAAATAAATAAATGAATGAATATATAAATATGTGAATGAATAAATACTAACTAACCAAATAACTAACTAACTAAACTAAATAATTAATTAACTAACTAATTAAATATATGAAAGAATGAATAAATAAAAGAATAAATCAATCAATCAATAAATAAATTGATAAATAAATAAGTTATGAAAATTGTATGCCGTCTAACGTCTTCTTCTAGATTTTCACTGCAGAACATTAGGTTAAACCTTAATTCTTGTTTTCCATTCATATTATTCAATCATTCTATCGTATCCAAACCCCAAGAAATTGTGTATTGTGTTTGATAAATTGACCGGATAACATTCTGCACATTTCGTATCCACAATGATTTATATACCAATAACATGCTCACGTGTGTTTATTTAGTCTAAGTATTGCGAAGAAGGCTATAGCCAAATTCTGTTCTTCTTTCATTTCGTATACTGTACTTACCCGAAGCGCGATGTTTGTTTTTAACCATGGGAAATGTTTATGACATATTCGCATTATCACCCTATTCTGCAGGGCTATTTGCAAGCCATATTAAGTCCCAACTATTCTTTGACGTTTTATCTCGGAGATCTTTAAATCGGTCGATAGTAAAATCGATTATTTTCAAGGAAAATTGAATATCCCGCGAGCGAATCCTGCAATACTTTACGATTGATTAATATCTATTGATTTCATATATCACTTTACACATTTACACAATGAAAACGAAATCAGTTCAACATACCTGTACTGCAATTAGGTATATTGCGAATAGGTGTTCTCTCTATCAATCTCCTTTCGTTGTTTTTGGTGGCGGATGATGAAGGTGGCAATGATGATGGTGATGATAATGGATGGTGATAATGATGGTGATGATGATGGTGGTGGTGACGATGATGATGATGTTGAAGATGATGATGGTGATGATGATGATGATGATGATGATGGTGATGATGATGGTGATGATGATGATGATGATGATGATGGTGATGATGATGGTGATGATGATGATGATGATGATGTTGATGATGGTGATGATGGATGATGATGGTGATGACGATGATGATGACGACGACGATGATGATGATTCCAATTCTCTAACCGCTTGACCACACGACCCTCAAATTAAGCACCTCTCTTAATAATGTTATTTTTTTCACACAATGAATTACTTTAAAACACTTGATATATTCTGTTAGTTCCATTCCATGCATGTCATGCATGTGAAGTGCTTTTATACTAAAAAATGTATTCAGTGGCGTACCGAGGATTTTCCACAGGGGGGGGGGGGCAAATTCGTCCGCCAAAAAATTTGACAAGCAAAAAAAAAAAAAAAAAAGTCTTCAAGACTCGTCAGGGGGGGGGCAGTCTGCCCCCTCTGCCCCCCCCCCCCCCGTAGGTACGCTAGTGGATGTATTAAAGAAAGTGGCTGGGACTTGATTTTTTAAATTTTGAAATCATAATCATGATTATGGTGATTTTAGAACTTCTCACCCAAGTTCAGTACGGGCTTTGTTTGTTTGTTTTTATTTCCGAACAGATATAAAAGGAATTGAATAATGAACACATACAATATGATGAATATAATATAATAATAATAATAGTGATAATAGTGATGTCTTACTGAGCGCACACATCGTCCAGAGACGCTCATGGCGCTAGCGCAGCAACAGTTCCTTTGCATATAAATATTTTATACATATAAACAACTACAAAATATAGATGTAAAAAGATAGCAATGATGATATATCAACAAAACGGAGGGTAACCCAATTTAGCAATGATGATATAACATTACTGTTATTCCTTCATTATATATATATTATTTTGTTTCGTTCTGTTGCAGTTTATTTGACATCGCACTGTGGCTCTGTGATTCCTACTGGCGTTGGGGGTCTTCTAGAGGCAGAGGCAGGGCTGAAGTATAAAAATAATATCGACTGTACCGTCACTCTGTCTGCTCTACCTACCCATCGAATCATGGTACAGTTTCATCGGTTTACTCTGGAGAGTGGGGTTAATGGTAAGACAGAGAGAGAGAGAGGCAGAAGGAAAGGCCCCTGGCTGACTGCCACCCCCCCCCCCCGACCCGTTCCGTAGACCCTGTTTTTCACACCGCCCGCGCGGTATAGGCCTATATTTAGTTCCCAATTAGACCCCGTATATTTTACCCTTGTGGTCAGTTCCTTAGACCCCTATTTCAGGGTTTCGTGAGGCACACCCCAATCAAAATATAATTTGAGTGCCCCCCTGGCCCTCTAACTCATTATGATTACGATGTTACACGAGAGAGGGCGCTTGATAGATTGACAGGATTGGAACGGTTGATGAATATGATCGTAACAATAGGCTGCCTACCCACGCATAAAAAGGCATAAAATTGACATTTTCCAATATTTTATTACTCGAGCGAGTTGTTTGTTTAGTTTGGTTTGGTTTTATTTATCGCATAATATGAAAACATACTTAGGCCTATATGATGAAATGCAAATGAGGATGTTGAACAAAGCCCTAAAAGATGACAATGGATCAGGATCTCTGATAATATGGCCCCGTCGTTCTCAGAGGAACAAAGTGATATGTTTCAGCTATACTGTACTTTTATGTTGGAAGCGGGGAAAAAAGTACGATATTTTGTAATGAAACAAAATAATTATGTAGGCCTATGCCATTTAAAACAAGGGTTTCCAATGCCTGTCTTCTAACAGGAGCAGATCCATCGGTTTTTTTTTTTGGTTGGTTTTTATTTTTTGCCTAGCTGGGAGAAGAAGTCAACCTGTAAAATACGCGACAAAAAACTCAATTTCGCTCAATATGTCACTTCCTTGGGTAATGTTTGTCGATTCATGGAGCTATTAACAGCTCCACGGTCGATCTAGAGCAGTTATAATACAGTACTGTTCTGAAACTAGAACCATCATCATTGGGTCTGAAAACTTAACGAAAACGATTGATCTGTCCTACTTCTGAGGACATTTTACCCATCAACCGGGGACGTCCCCGGTCCACATGGTCCAGATACACATGGCCAATTCCTCATCTCATTTCAAACTGTACATAAAGACAGTAAACGTATGATGTTTGGAGGTGATCTGCAGGCACAGGCCCTGATTGAAACGTTTCTTTCATGTATCCAGGTAAATGCCCTGACAGTTTAAGGTTGTTTGATGGTAATACCGTGGACGATCCAGCGCTTACCGCTGAGCTCTGCGGACGTTTTACCCAGTTACCTGATTACGTCTCCAGTGGCAGCAACATCACCGTGAGGTTTAAAACGGATGATGGCGGACAATCCTTGGGATTCGGAATCTACTTCACGCAAGTATCAGTTGGTATACATCAAACATTCCAACATGTGCAGGGACGGATCCAGGATTTTCCAAAGGGGGAGGGGGATATTTTTCCGAGGAAAAAATTGACAAGCCCCCCCCCCCAAAAAAAAAAAGGTTTTCAACCCAAAATTAATATTTCGTCCCCGAAAAAAATTGACAAGCAAAAAAAAAAGAAGCTCTTTAACCAAAAATTGATATTTCATTTTTACATTACAAATTTTAAGTTTGCTTCTCAAAGGGTGGGGGGCACGGGCCGGCGGTGCCCCCTCCCCTGGATCCGCCAGTGAATATGTGGTTTTTGGAGCAGGAGTGAGGGATTGGTGTGGGCATTGGAATCGCGAGTACATCAAACACAATAGGATGGATTACGTATACCGAGACAGGGGAGAACTGTTATGAAAAATAAAAAGAAAAAGGTAAAGGGATAAGTCGATCACATTAAAGATAAAATTCAAATCGTTATTGATTTCTTTTTGATCAAAGGTCTTTACAAGACGGGTCTTGCAACGGATGTTGTATTTTATCATAAAGGCCTACATGCAGCTACGGTTTTTAGACGATGAAAAACCAGTTTTCAACCTTTTACTTTTAATGCAGCACCCTGCCTGAGCGATGAAGAGTTTGAATGTAACAACACCTATTGTATCGATCGGTCATTGGTCTGTAATACAATCAACATGTGTGGCGATTGGAGTGACGAAGGTAACTGCACAGGTGAGATTTAACGTTCTAACACGATTACCCCGGGAGTGGGGAAAGTGCACAAAAGAAATTAGATTTTAATTACCGGTGCTTAGATACACAATAGGCAAGGTCTGTATTCTATCAATATGCGTGATGATTGGAGTGACGAAGGTAACAGGTGAGATTCAATGTTTTAAAAATGCTTTACCCCGGGAGTGGAGGAGGTGCACAAAAGAAAGATTATTCCCAATTTCCGGTGCTTGGACAAAGCCTGTAATACAATCAATATGTGTGGTGATTGGAGTGACGAAGTTAACTGTATATATAAGACAGATTCAATATTTTAAAATGCTTTACCCCTGGAGTGGAGAAAGTGCACAATAGAAAGATTAATTACCGGGTTAAGGCGTTTAGATACACAATAGGCAGGGGGTGACGTTACGGGTCGCCCTTAGATTTTCCAATTTATAGGTTAAAAAAAAGAAAGGAAAGAGAGAGATGAAGCTAATAGGGGCTGTAATAAAAAGTAAGTTGGAGGACGATATAAATCTAACACGTGCTTATTATATTTACATTGGTAAAAAATAATAATGTCCAAAACAATTTCAGTTATTCCATGTATAATCGGGAATGTAAGACGTACGATGAAGAGCAATGGAAATGCCTTACTCTAGGGTAGAAGCGAGGTGCCCGGGAACGAACCCTGGACTTCCATAACCAGACTTCTCATTCGACCACGTCACCTCATGATGTTTTTTTTTTTTCGTAACAGCGCCCCCTCCTGAAGTTCAAGGTCTACCCTTAGCTGCCATTGTCGGTATCGGCGTCGCCATCATCTTCGTCATCGCGATGGTCGTCCTACTAATCCTCAAGATCATCCAATATCAACGACAACGAATGACTTTGAAGAGGCTGGTTGATCAAGTCGACAAGGACGTCAAAAGAAACCCATACGCAAGGTTACCGGCAGACGCATCAGAAGTCATCGACCAAGACGAAGATGAAAGCTATGTGTTAAATACTGATGACATCGGGTTGAGCGGGAAGGTTTTCGGTCGAAAACGATCCTCAAAGGTTGCGCCTGCGCAGTATGACTCTTAAAACAGTGGATCGTTTCATGAAAGGAATTGTAGGACGCTCTATCAGACAAGTAATGATCCGACAGTTACCATAGTAACGCTACCTCTCAGCCAATCAAAGTCAAGGAAAGTTTTTGGTCGAAAACGATCCTCGAAGGTTGCGCCTGCGCAGTATGACTCTTAAAACAGTGGATCGTTTCATGAAAGGACTTGTGGGACGCCTTATCAGACAAGTCATGATCCGACAGTTACCATAGTAACGCTATCTCTCAGCCAATCAAAATCAAGGAAAGTTTTTGGTCGAAAACGATCCTCAAAGTTTGCGCCTGCGCAGTATGACTCTTAAAACAGTGGATCGTTTCATGAAAGGAATTGTGGGACGCTCTATCAGACAAGTCATGATCCGACAGTTACCATAGTAACGCTAACTCTTAGCCAATCAAAATCAAGAAAAGTTGTCTGACAAAAGTGTTCATGGAATGCTCCCCAGATGACTTGATCACCTTGCACAAAACAGTTCCTTGTACTTAAAAAACTCGCAAACCAACCTCGGAAACCAATTAAAATAATGCAGTCTCGCTTGACAGTTTCCCCCGAGTCTCATGCGGAACCAGATTGCATGTATTGGGAATTCTCCTCATAACGTACATACAAGTTTAATTTCATCTTCATGAGAAATTACAAGATAAAAGATCTGCCTAACAATTTAACGTGGGAATACGTGATGCTCTATTTTGCTCCAGTTTTCATTTCAGTCTCTCCAAACCTAGACGGAAAATCTGGTTTTACAGAGGAGATTTTTTTTTAAATTAAGGTTTTCTGATTTTTCTCGGTATGGAGGGAGGAGCTGTCATCGAGTCAGATAGTCTCAGCGGAGAATATCCTGACCGAAATAGAATCATTGTTTTCGGTCCACTCCAAACCATACTTGATCACATATATTTTTTCATCCTTAAAACAATCACCTCTTAGTAAAAGTTATTGCAAGCATTGTACTCGAGTTTATTAACTATGCTTGCCAATGGAAGAACTCTTCTATCTAGAAAGGAAGCTTATTTTGTTTGTTTGATATATAATTATTATTCGGTGTTAGTATCGTTTTGATGTAATGTAGCAGGCTTTGTTTTTCACCATCTTACTTGTCGTTATTTGTTATGTACTGTTACAGTGCCTAAAGGAAATTCCGTCCATTCTTCTTTTTATAAATATCTGTTTTACATAAGGTGTAAACTTTAATATTTGATCTTGAAATGAATGTGCCCTGTCTGTAATGAAACAAAGGTCAAACTTTAAGAACCATTTGATTTCTAACTGCGCGAGTGGTGAGGGAAGGGGGGGGGGTATTAACTTACATACATACGTGTGACCAGAAAAGCGTGCAAAAAAGATAATATTTCTTGGTTTAGAAGTCCTTGGCGAATTTAGGATGTCAAAAAGAACAAAAGCATAAAAGGAAAGTTTTTCTTTTTGAAGGGGAGAAAAAAGGCAATGTAATAATTAAAACAACAAC
This sequence comes from Lytechinus pictus, assembly GCF_037042905.1. Lineage (NCBI taxonomy): Eukaryota > Metazoa > Echinodermata > Echinoidea > Temnopleuroida > Toxopneustidae > Lytechinus > Lytechinus pictus. The sequence goes on from NC_087249.1 coordinate 11,946,046, forward strand.
AAACAACTCAAAGAAAATAGTATGTTTCTCGAGATAAGACAGTTGCACAGGGAGCGCATCCAGGAGCCCGTTTCATAAAACCTGTTACAATAACAAATTTGTAATAACAGTTTGAAGCTACTGAAATCCGTCAATCTGATTGGCTGAAAGTAAATTTGTTATAGAAATTGTGCATTTGATATAATACGTCTTTATGAAGCAGGGCCCTGCATTCCCTAGCCTATCTCTCCTGGATCCATGCCTGCATGCACTAGCGGATCCGGGGGGGGGGGGGGGGGGCACAGCCGGTCCGTGCCCCCCCCCCCCTTTTTGAGAAGCAAAATTAAAAATTGTAATGTAAAATTGTCGCTAAAACAGAAATATGCCCCCCCCCCCCCCTTTTGAAGTGAAGACCTTTTTTTTCTTGTCAAATGTTTCCTCGGAAAAAAATGTGCCCCCCTTTTGGAAAATCCTGGATCCGCCCCTGCCTGCATGGGTACAATTTCATGTATAATATTTATACATATGTATTTGTTTATATTTATGGATATAATTATTTTTGAATAAATTTCTTCTCAATTGCCCCTTGCTTTTCTTTTGTTTTTGTCTTCCGAAGAGGTAGTGTGATAATAATAATTTTAAAAAAGGCATGGGATAAAATGGGAAAGAATGGCTGAACAGAAGAAGGGACAGAAAGATACAGAGAGAGTGAGATAGGAATATAAATAAGCGAAGGAACTGAGAGAGGGAACACGAGAGCGAGAGGGGGAAGGAGAGGAGGAAAAACAAAAACAAAGGAGAGAGAGGGAAAGGGTAGGGTGGGAAGCAAAGCAGCCGCGGCTTCCTATTTGAGGCGCAAAGAAAAAAAAGGATTCCCCATTGGATAATGCTGGATCCGGAAAAAAACAATTTCGCCCCCGGTATAGGGCAATAAAAAGAGAGAAGTAAAACAGCGGGTTGGTTTGAAGGAAGACGACTAAGTATGCCTTCAACTTCATTAATTGATTCCAATTAATTGAATAAAACAATGAAAACCTTGGAAGCTTTTGATAGATTATCCTTTAACAAGCTTTCCAGTTTGCCTGAATCAGGCATCGGCTTAACTTTTGAAACGAACAAGCCGGTGATGTCCAAGTTAGGCCCGTGTGAAAAGGAAAAATGATAGTATGCAGTATAGGATATTCAGGGTTTAAGGAAAGTCCACGGTGAGGACCACGTTCTCATTACAATCCTATAACTAGTTATTAGTGGAAACCAGTTTATTTGAAACTAGTTTCACGTGTAATGAGAACGTTCGAAACGGTCTTAAAAGCGATCTTCCAAACCAGTTTGGCAAACCACCTAGCGATGTGGGTTTTTTTCAAGACAGACAAAAGTTGATGTCAATAAATAGAGAAATATCAAATAAGCATAACGCTGAAAATTTCATCAAAATCGAATGGAAAATAAGATTTGACATTTTAGAGTTTTGCTTATTTTTCACAAAAATGTACGAGTCAGTGATAGCAAATGAAATATGATCGATGATGTTCCACACTATTTCTTTTGTGATTTGTTTGAATTATATAATATTTCATATTTTACAGATTTGATCGGACCACAAAATGCTAAAACTCTCTTCTCCGCATTCTACTCCAATGAAATCAGTGAACTCTTCAAAATACAAAGCCAATCTGTTTCCTCATCCTTTCTCTCGCTCGTGTCTCTCCATTTCTTTCTGTTCCACTCTCTAAAAAAAATCATTTCCTATTCCACTTCTCCGTCTCTCTTCCTCTAATTCTATACAATCATTGCATCATACTGTTCATCAACATTTTCCCTCTAATATTACTTGCCCATCAACCTATTTCGCATTCTATGTGTACAGAAATCTTTCAAGGTTTTCTTGTCTACATTTTCAAATAATATCTAAGGAACACAACTGTGCTATCAACATAGACATACTGAAACACAAAAACACCTCACATTTATTACCTTCATAAAATAAATCTTTAATGTCAGAAAAATACATTTATAATAATTAGCTATGTTTACAGAAAATTATCAACCTTTGTTTCTTTATCATGAATAGTGTTATCTTGGAAGATGAGTCCTAGCATTCCATGTGAGTGTGTAATTAAAATAAACTCTTTTAAAGCTGCCCAGGTAAAAAAAAACAGTTGACGCAACTGGTAAACTCCCATTATACCAGTATGTTCCAGTTGAAACCCATTGACCCAACTGGCACATGCTAAAAACATGCAAGTTGATTCCAGTTGGAACCAATAAACCATACTGGTATAAACCAGTACACCAGTTGATACCAATAGGCTTTATTGGTTAATCAACCAGTAGATTCCAGTTTAAAACCCATAAACCAAACTGGACCATTTGATACCAGTTGGAACCCATAGAACTTCAATGGGTGCATCTACCACTTGATTCCACTTAAAACCCATTAACCATACTGGTATATTCTTAAACCAGTTGATACCAGTTAGAACCACTAGGCCTTACTGGTATACTACCAGTTGATTCCAGTTTAAAATCCATAAACCAAACTGGCCCAGATGATACCAGTTGGAAACCATAGAACTTCAATGGGTGTATCTACCACTTGATTCCACTTAAAACCCATTAACCATACTGGTATATTCTTAAACCAGTTGATAACAGTTAGAACCACTAGGCCTTACTGGTATACTACCAGTTGATTCCAGTTTAAAACCCATAAACCAAACTGGTCCAGATGATACCAGTTGGAAACCATAGAACTTCAATGGGTGTATTTACCATTTGACTCCACTTGAAATCCATTAACCATACTGGAATATCATTAAACAAATTCATACCAGTTAGAACCAATAGGCCTCATTGGTATATTTACCAGTTGATTCCAGTTGAAACCTGTTGGTTAAATTAGACCATCTGATACAAGTTGATTACAGTAGAAAACTTACAGGTGTATTTACCAGTAGATTCCACTTGAAACCCATTCCCCATACTGGTATATCATTAGACCAGTAGATACCAGTTGAAATCGACAGACCTTACTGGTATATCTACCAGCTGATTCCAGTTGGAAACCATTGATCAAATATTAGATTTTCTGATACCATTTGATTCCAGTTGGAACCCATTGAATCTCCATGGGTGTTTTCACCAGTTAATTCCACTTGAAAACCAATAACCATATTGGTATATCTACCAGATGGTTCCAGTTGAAACCAATTAGTCAAATTCTACCATTGGATACCAGTTAATTCCAGTTGGAGCACATGAAACCCGATAGGTGTGCCTACCAGTTGAATCCACCTGAAACCCATTGACCAAATCGGATATAATTATAAAAGTTGATACCAGTTGAAACCAATAGACCTTCTGATATCTCTACAAGTTGCTAGTTGAAACCATTGACACCAAATAGGTGAATGTGTCACTTATTTCAGATGTCACATACAAACTGTGTCCATTAGAAATGTAAGCTTAGGTTGTTAATGTACACTTAAAAAAATAATAAAATCACTGTACTGTGGATAAACACTTATAATTTATGTTTTTTGCAATGCTAATTAAAGATGAAAAAACAAAATAAGACCCTATTGAAAATGTTGTGAAGTGGTCGTTTGTTACAAGTTTTAAATGTAGGCCTACATGATTGTGCTAGAGTGGAAGTCCAGGCCTTTTCTATCTTTTGGCATTCAGTTGCTTTATGCACACAAAGTTTCACTTAAATGATTATAATATTCAAAGTTTTTTCAGTTGTCTACATATAATTTATTGAAGATTAATTGAATAGTAAGGAGAGCATGATGATGATGATGTACCTGGTACACTTTGCCTTAATCTCGGTTGGTACAGCTGAAAGGACAAATTACCCACACTGATTGACATGAGCACTGATAAAATAATGTTGTTATTGAAATTGCTCTGCGTAACTGCGTCCAAAGATTTTCAAGCAGTGTAGCTACGGTGTCAGCAGGCTCTGCATGCATCTCTTCATTTGAAACAACCAAAAACTATATGTAGATAACCGCACAGGTACAAAATATTACATTCATGACAAGAAAACTTGGTGTGCATAGGTAAAAATAAATAGCTGGATTACCTTTAAGTGAACTACCGTGCGTTCCATAGTAGTAGTAAAAATTGAAAGGAGACTTCATACAAACAATATATCATACATGAATAACATTTGTACGCACTTTTAATAAACACAATTTCTTTCTACACTTTGTACATTCTTTATGTGGCAGATCAAACATACATGCACAATAATGAATTAGTTATTACACGTATGTCTCATTTCATACTTCCTTCGATCTATAATACTTCCTCCCCACATGTCATACCTTACAAATTTCTATCTTAAAAACAATATCAAGCAATTTGATTTCTAAATTTCCTTATTTGTTCAAGTATTGATATGTCATTGTGTAGGCTAATTAAAAAAGCATACATTTATCAATATATAACTATTTTCAAATGGAGAAATGTAAACCTGATATTTCGTTTAGAACGACTTTGGAGGCATACAAAATAACAGAAAGACAACAAAAATGTGTACATGTATAGTGAAGGCTGAAGATAATAAATCATAAGTTCTGTTCTGGTAATGACAGAATATCAATTCTTACAGAATCCAATGAAACTTCTACTGAATGTTCAAAACTACAAATGAATTAAACCAAAAGACTTGATATCTGAAATTTGGAAGAAAATCTAGTAGCAACAACCAAGACACAAGAACATCAACTAATATGACGTCATTAGTTCAAAATATTAAATATTGCTATAAACGGTGATATAACAGTAACTCGGAACATTAAAAAAATGATGTAGGCCTATGAAATCACATCTTCGATCCATGCCCTTTAAGAGTATCTTTTAAAAAGTTTGTTAAATGGCCATTCTAAGTAGCTATAGCAGATTAACGTTCAGTCATTTTTAAAACATTTTATTGTGATCTGTGTATGCACATAATTGTGTTAATGGTAATATAAGGCTTAAACAGGGAAAAACGCACCTAAATTTGTTCTGAACATTGCTTAAAGGACAAGTCCAACCTAACCACAAGTTAATTTGAATAAAAAGATAAAAAAATCAACAACCATAACACTGAAAATTCCATAGATGTAAATAAATCAGATGTAAATAAGAAAGTTGCCTTATTTTCACATACACACCAGCATATGCAAACAAAGACGACACGGCTGAGTGAATATGCCCAACAAGTTGGCCTTAAAATTAACGAGAATAAAACGGAGATAATAACATTGAATAACACAAATCCGTTACCAATACAAGTGAATGGGAAAGGTGTTTCTACAGCAGAGGAGTTCAAGTACCTTGGTAGCGTTGTCACAAGTGATGGTGGGGCAGAAAATGACATCAGAAACCGTCTGAATAAAGCATATATATCATTTAGAATGTTGAACAAAATTTGGAGATCACAGCAGTATAGCACAAGAACAAAGCTGAGACTGTATCAAAGTTGTGTCCTCTCAACTCTACTATATGGATCTGAGTGCTGGAGAATGACGGAGAAAGACCTCCATAAACTGTCAGTCTTTCATACAAAAAGCCTCAGAAAGATCCTTCAAATTTTCTGGCCAAATACAATCACAAACAAAGAATTACGCGATGTAAACAAGAGAACATGGGAACCATAATCCTCAGAAGACGATGGAAATGGATTGGACATATTCTTAGAATGGATGCCCAGAACATCACCCGTGTAGCTCTCCACTGGACCCCCGAAGGGAGAAGAAAGAGGGGGCGACCCAAGATCACATGGCGTAGAACAGTAGAGGGAGAATTAAAAACACTTAAGGCACACATGGAGAACTATACAGATCTTGGCCCAGGACCGACAGAAATGGAGGACATTCGTTGCTGCCCTACATGCCAATGGAGGCATAGCAGGCAGTAAGTAAGTAAGTAAATAAGAAAGTTAGGGCATTCTTAAGTTATGCTTAAATTCACAAAACAGTTATGTGCACACCCTGTTTGGTATTATTTTCTCTTCATTGTCAAGTTAAACAAAGATTAATTCCTCCCTGAACATGTGGAATTACCAATACCATTATTTATAAAAATTTCATGGTTATGTCAAGTTGGTCCTTATTTTCAAATCTGCAAAAAAATGAAATATTGTATAATTCAAACAATAAAAACAGAAGAAATAGTGAGGGCCATCATCGACTCATCTTATTTGCATATCTCTGAGTTGTGCATAGAACTACTATTTTGTGAAAACTAAGCAAAACTTTAAAATGTCATAACTTTCCTATTTTACATCTAATTTGATGAAATTTCAGCATTATGCTTGTCTGATTTTTCTCTATTGATTCAAATCAACATTTTTCTGGGGTGGACTTGACCTTAAAAAATATTTAGGGTAAAGGTTAATTTGGATGCCTGTTATCATTGAACCCTGAATTAGAATATACTTTGGTGGATATGTAATAAAATGTTTAAAAGACTGAACCTCTCTGTTGTCATCAGTAAGGAGTGGGTTCTGAAAATTGTAAGACATGTAAATCCCATCCAGAAATCACTGCCTACATCTTGTTACAATACAAGAATGAATACTGGGCCCTCACAGAAAGTTTATCACATACATTACAACATGGTCTGAATGAGGATTCTTTCCATGTTCCATTACTACTTAGCATTGTGCATAAATGTAAATTAATTCCTCAAGTATTAATTTAATGAAATTTAATCATAGTGTCTCAATTATATATATTTCGTAACAGAAACCGAAGACTTTGAAAGTAGATGGGGCCAAGAGAGAGGCTCTATCTGTTATCCTGAAAGATAAGCTGAAGAGCAGGTCTCCATTTGTGGCACTGCAACCTGGGAAGACCATGCCACCCAAGCCCTTGCCACCCAAGACCATGCCACCCAAGACCTTGCCACCCAAGACCTTGCCACCAAAGACCCTGCCACCCAAGACCCAGCCAGCCAAGACCACGCAAGCCAAGACCTTGCCACCCAAGACCCAGCCAGCCAAGACCACGCCAGCCAAGACCACGCCACCCAAGACCACGCCACCCAAGACCACGCCACCCAAGACCATGCCAGCCAAGACCACGCCACCCCATTTGTGGCACTGCAACCTTGGAAGACCATGCCACCCAAGACCTTGGCACCCAAGACCTTGCCACCAAAGACCCTGCCACCCAAGACCCAGCCAGCCAAGACCACGCCACCCAAGACCTTGCCACCCAAGACCCTGCCACCCAAGACCCAGCCAGCCAAGACCACGCCACCCAAGACCACGCCACCCAAGACCTTGCCAGCCAAGACCACGCCACCCAAGACCACGCCACCCAAGTCCACGCCACCCAAGACCACGCCACCCAAGACCACGCCACCCCATTTGTGGCACTGCAACCTTGGAAGACCATGCCACCCAAGACCTTGCCACCAAAGACCCTGCCACCCAAGACCCAGCCAGCCAAGACCACGCCACCCAAGACCACGCCAGCCAAGACCATGCCAGCCAAGACCACGCCACCCAAGACCACGCCACCCAAGACCTTGCCAGCCAAGACCACGCCACCCAAGACCACGCCAGCCAAGACCACGCCAGCCAAGACCACGCCACCCAAGACCACGCCACCCAAGACCTTGCCACCCAAGACCACGCCACCCAAGACCTCTCAAAGCACCACAGCGACAACGAACACTTTGCCAGCATCACACAAGGCCCCTTCATCCCAGGCAACACATAAGGTTACTGCGTACAACAAGGAGCTGGAAAGAGACAACCAGGCTTTGCGGGAGAAGGTGAAGGAGGCCTTGAATATTAGATTGCAGGAGGAAATCCTGGACAAGTTTGCCACAGGTTAGTAGGAAAGATATCATGTAAATGAGGATGTGACATTAATATTATGGTAGTGTAGCCCATAAGCAAACCACTAATATTTGAATAAATTTCATGCATAAATCAAATCCAATTGATTACTAACGTACATGTAATTTGACTCCCCAGCCCCATTACAAATTCCAAGACTGCTGCTTAACCGCCACAAATTGCGACTTGTTTTTAATGACTTTATCCTTGCGGGTGTCTCGCAACTTTTTGCCCCTAACTTACTATTTTTTGGTTCAGACTCTTTATAGGAATCTGATCAAATGTACCTTTTTTAGAAAAATTAAATATTGCATTTATTTTCTAATATATTTTGTTTTCTAAATTTCTTTTAAATTTATTTCTTTTTTTACCTTGTGACCTTATGATTTTTATTGTTTTTTCAATGGAAATTGTCGAGGACTTTATTTTGACCATACTCATGATGAAATTAATTGATTTCAATCAGTGAAAGGACAAACAATGATACATTTACGCAACATTTCCAATGCAAAACACGATTTGTACAAGAATTCACATTTTTGAGCGATTTGGGGTCTGCATACACCTACAAAATGTTGTGTTAATTCAGAACCACATACCAGAGGGTCCCAATTTTGTTCTCAGAAGATGCAAAAGACTTTAGAGTAAAAATTCAGTGAGTGACCGGAATTATTGCGAAAAATGTTGAGGGGGCTGAATCAGCCTCCCCCTCCCCCAGTCTCATGAGGGTTAAGGGTCTTTAAGCATAGGACCCCTGTTTAAAATGTCTAAATTTGGGGGGTCATAGTACTGGGATCCTGTGTTACCTGTTTTGTCCATAACGCAATGGTCACAACCGGTTGTGCGTTTCTGCGTTTCCTTGCATGTTGACATTGCAGTAGCAAGAGGACTGCCACCTTGGTCTTGCGTGTCTGGAGAAAACATGCTTCTTCCTGTGTCTGACGCAAGGGTTTTCGGCAAAATTTGATGCAGAGAGGTGCACAACCCGACACATAACCAGATGTGACCATTGCATTGCATTGTCACAATATTTGATGTATAGTAATGTAGTTGAATATAATGTTGTTTTTTTCTCTTAGGTTTCCCTTGGCCATGGAGTCTCCATAACAGAAGAAAAGTTCGGAGCGGTAGAAAGTTCTACCACAAACTCCTTGTTCGTGAAGAACTTGGCAACAGCAGTATGGGGGACGGAAACGCTTCAGGGACAGCTCGCTCGAGGGCAGGAGCTGTCCAAGGTATAAGGACAGGCCTGCCAAGAAAAGGCTGGAAGCCAACAAGCTGTTAGCCGTCAAAGGTACTAAAAAAAGTTATTACATTTCAGATTTCGATTGGTTTGTGTACATAAATTCATCTTTGCATGCAGAATGGGTGTTTGTGACAACACCATACTTAAAAATGATGCTGGTGTTGAATTGTCCTTGAAAAACAGTTTGGGTTAAGAATTTTCTGTGCCGGCATTTTGAGTTGATTGACCTTATTCTCATGGTCACTTGACTCACTTTGCACATCGTTTCCATTCTATTCTTGATTCTTGGATGACTTGTCATTTCTAATACTGAGGCCACTTCTATCTTTAGGCTTTAATTCATATCATATGATGATGTATAATTTAAGCTAACTTCTTGTGAGTTAAGAGGAAAGACTTTACCCCCATCCCCACTATCCAATTTCATTAGAAATCCTATCGATGTCACCATGACACAAGACCAGTGGCGTCTACTACTAATTCGAAGCACCGTGTCCCATCAAAACACACAGGTTGTGAGGCTGACATGCTGGTTACAATCAAGAAATCCACATTCGAGGGTCGAAGGAAAATTAGCAGGTATGTCAAAAACTGGGCTAACTTCATGGCTTTTATGTTGTGGTTATTTTGGATGAAATACTCAATGACAAAATTGAGGATCATCATTTTATTCTATATCTAGGCATATCTGGTCTAATCAGTTGAAAATGTTTTCTCCCATTTGGTCTACTCTTGAATCCTCTGATTCAAGGTATGACCACTAAACCTGCACCCAATCTTCATCACATGAAGTTGCAAGTCAAGGGTCAAGTCTAACCAGGATCAGTTAAAGATCTAAAAAATATTTCAATTTTTACCAATTTGACATCAAGGACCAACTTAACTGAACCATAAAATGTTATAACAATGGTAATGCCACATGTTCAGGGAAGAATAAAACTTTGTTTCACAGGTCAACGAGGAGAAAATTCGAATATTCCATATAATAAAATACAAAAGAAATAGTGAGTGAGTGATCATTGATGTCATCAGTCCCCCATTTGCATACTGACCAGGATGTGCATATAAATGTTTTGTGAAATTAAGCGAAACTTTAAAATGTCATAACTTTCTTATTTTACATCCGATTTTGATGAAATTTTCAGTGTTTTGCTTGTTGGATTTTTCTCTTTTAATTCAAATCAACATTTTGTTGGGATGGACTTGTCCTTTAACTGTTATTTTTCTCAAGACATTTTTCAAATTGGTGTCAAGGACTAAATTCTTTGTATGTATGCATAATTTGCAATCACTCCTGTGTATTACAGGAAATACAAGGATTACCTCAAGGCCTTCATGGCACAGAAGCAAGCATGGGCCATTTGCATGAGGGAGGAGCTGATGACGAGAGGCAACAATACAAACAATTATTGTGAGGCGGCCATGAGGGTGCTGAAGGACAAAATCCTTAATTGCACCAAAGCATTCAGTGTTCCCCAGTTGGTAGATTTCATGTCTACCTTCCTTCAGGAACATTACTGCCAGCGCCTAATTGATGTGGCCAATGGGAGGCTAAGCAATGTACTTACATCACGATATATGATGGTGGAAAGGGCCATCTCAAAGGAAGACATTCACCAGGTAAATCGACCATTAAAAATAATATCCGTTATTTTTTCATCCATATACAGTCAACTCTGCCTAAGTCAAAATTAAAACCTAACTGGAAGGTACATGTACATATGCAAGTCTTTTTTTCTGTCTTTCCTATTTTTGAAAACTTCTTAGAGGTCAGTTTTCTTTCTAAGTCAAAGCTGCAGTAACGCTGCCTAATTCAAATTAATTTAAGTTGAATAATTCCGTAATGGATAATATATTAAAGTCTTTGTTTTTTATTTTCTATGTCTAACTCCCTGTGATTCAAATTTTCTCTGAGTTGCAGATATTTCTTCAGTCCCATCAGGTTCAACTTAGGCAGAATTCCTAGCAGCTAAATTTTTCTCCTATATTTTGTATTTTACTTCATTGTAACAGAATGGTTTGATGGTATTTGAGGTCATGGTTAACATGATATAAAAATTTATAGTAAATGAAAAAATATTTGTTCAGTTTTTCATTGCTTTTTGAATTCATATTTGTCCTTATATGAGATTAGATTTGAGGTGATTATGTACCACTTATATTGAGGCATCACAGTAAACTGCACAGAGTTGAATTGCTCTAGTTTTTATTGAAATCTTCTGTTCAATATCAGGTAGCGTCAATGCAATACGTTGTGAAGAGCCAGCAGGAAGATGGATAATACCATGTCAACACTCTAATTGGCATTTGCACATGTCATGTAGGAAAGACTGGAGGTCTCTGTAAGCATCAGGGGGCAATTGTGAAGCACTTTGGTGTTTCATCAACCAACTTTGAACACATCCATGACCCAGAATTAAGATTGCAACAGGTTATTACAGTTTCTATTCACTATCGTTAGTGGAGTCCACACGGTCTTTGCTAAACTTAACCCTAATTGGACTGGTGGGGGGGGGGGAGGGGGTCTAAAAGCCCCCCCGACATTTTTGTGATAAATTTTTAACGAGAGAAGCTATGGCCGCGATATTTCAAGACTTTTTTCTTTGAAGTCTCGCGCATCTTTTAAGTACAAATTTGCAACGCCCGGGTACCCGATTCGCGGGTTACGCATAATTTTGTAACCGTGCGTTATACCCAAAATTGCACAAAAACGTGATTTCATGTACAAAGTCAATGCAAATTGTGTTTTCACCTAATATTCATAAATGAGTGATTATTGATTTATTTCATTGATAACAATCATTTGATTTGCTGCTATTTATGCCCGAAATAATGTCGCCGACAATTTCTATTAAAAAAAACAATCAAAAACAAAGAAATACATAACAAATTCCAAAAACAATAAAATACATAAGAAAACATTTTGATACCAATTTTTTTGTGTGCATTCGATCAGAATCTCACAACGAGTCTTCAAACAAAAAATGAACACTTCACGACATGGACAGCGGTCGGTTAATTCAGCTATCTGTCTGTCTATTATATCACTGAAGTCATGGGTATCAAACCGTCCGTAGAACCTACATGTATTAAGTTCATTTGCAATCTTAAAAGGGTCATCAACATTCGCGAGTGATTGATCTCTTTTGGGAACATAGTCGGTCATTGATTGTAAAAACTGCCACGCTGCTCGCGGATTATTATTTTGAAAGTGATTTTCAAGCTTTCTCCGGTAGTCTCGTTTCGCTCTGTTTATTTCCTGACACAGTCTAGCGTGAAACGACTTTATTATGGTTAGTCGATCACCGGCATCGAATGCTTCCTTTCTTGCTTTGATGATTCCTTTAATATCTTTTTGTAATCCAGGGTTTGCTATTCGGGTACACCTTAATCGTTTTACTTTGTACATGTAAATCCTGACAAAAGACGATGTAATCATTAACTGCACTTCTGATTTTGTTTATGTCGGCCGAAGCTTCAAAGAACACATTGGTACCTGTCACTTCTCTCTCTCTTTGTTTTCATCCTCCATCATAGTTGGGATGAAAACTGCAACTTTCATTTCTGGCACACTTCACAAAGTTTTCTATTCTAATAAACACGTTTTTTTTTAGAACGTCGTCATTTTATACTTCTGTTCGCTTCTATCATCTCACTTGGAGCAAACTTCATACATTGTCTATTCAACTTCATCTCATATTCAAGTTTTTGTACTATCCGTTTTCTCTGTCATTTCACCAAGAGAAAAATCCAAAATACCGCTTGTGCTAGCCAAGTTAGTTTTGTGATAATATCTGTGTGATTTTGTGTATATTGTGTCAAATATTGGGATCATGCAATTATTGGAACATTTTGCGAGGATTTCTACTATTTCTAGGATTTCTCTACACGCCTAAAGTCGGTAAGTGGTGCTTGGATATTGTCATTCCATCATATCACCAACCCCCCACTTCAGGGGACTGGAGGTGGATCCTCTGTCTCCAGTACTGGCTATGGATGAGCATTTTAAAAGACCATGGATGGGGGGAAACCACAACGTGCCGGAGGTTGGAGTGGACGACTGGTCCGCTCCACCTGACAGGGATGAGCTGTGGAACCCTGCAAACGCTGCTTGTCTGTTTCATGAATCTCAAGAGGGGGAAAATAATCAAATACGTATATTTTACATTGTTGTACCCTTACATAAACAAGTACGGATCTTACCTTATCTTACCCCATAGGTCACCCTCTTATCATGACTGAAAATTTTTGGGATGTGTCAGACTATTATGGTTTGATAAGGTGAAAAGTGCTACCTCCGCAAAATCTGTTACATCCTGTCTTACCAATGACCAATGAATAAAAAACTGACGTTCCCGCTCTGCTACGCATGCGCAGAGTCGTTACAAACAGAAAAATATGAACATACAGAACAGGAGAGGGCACTGAATGGCACATGGATATCTCCTGAGCTCGAAAAAACTCTTGAGAAGGGGTACAGGCTCTTGGGTATTGAAGCCGTGGCACTTTAATTATGAGAGACAGTATGATAAATCTATTGATAGTAGCGAATTATCAGTTAGGTACCAACGGGTTCTTTTACGAAATATATCAACACATTTCTTAAGATTAAACAAGAAGCATCCAGTACTGGTGCAAAACCTTGGCTGACAAAAAGAAATATGTAGAGTACTACAGGAAAAATGAGGGAATTCTGTTGGATTCAAGTAAAATTCAAGTAAAATAGTGAAGAATAAAGGATTAAGATCCTTGAGCAAAATCATGCTCAATTCCTTTTGGGGGCGGTTTGGCATTAGGTTGGATTTACGTAAACATCCGTCATCACTAACGCAGGGGATTTGTATTCCGATAACCGATGATGAAAATGAAATCAGGGACTTGACGTTTGTGAAGAAAAAGTTGAGGCAAGGTATGTCAAGCGAAGTGAATTTGTGGAATATATCAAATCGCCCAACCACGTCATTGCCACCTTTACCACAGCTCAGGCAAGATTGAAATTGTTTGACGAACTAGACGAATTGGGCGACCGGGTGATGCATTATCATACTGACAGTGTCGTGTATCTTGAGAGGGAAAATGCCCAGGGAGAGTATAGACCATCTCTTGGGGATTATCTGGAAGAATTAACGGATGAGCTTGATGGGCACACTTACTTCGGCTCCAGAGTGGCCAAAGAATTATGCATATAGATTACATAATGGACAAAACTGTTTGTAAAGCGAAAGGGATCACGCTTACCTACACCAATTCACAAAGAATTATTTACGATGTGATGAAGTCTACGGTGACAAACATGAAAGATAACTCCACGGTGTCTGCATTGAATCCTTATCGAATTAAAAATGTCAGTCACATGACGTTAAACGTCAGCGCATTATGACATCGTCGTTTGAAAAAAATGTATGGAGTTGTGTATGACAAGAGGGTTATTGCGAATTATTTCAAAACAATTCCCTATGGATATTGTCAAAACTAGGATTTTTAAGTACTGTATACCCTGTAATCGTTTTTGTCATTCTGCACATAGGAACAAACAATTTAGACTTCGGAGTTTGGGACAAGGACAAGCAAAACATTTTATTGAACTTTATAAAACCGTTTCAGAAATTTTCAGAGGTTCCATGATAGTCTTTTTTTTATTGATTTTGATTCGGACAACAAACTTTTCTATATTCAAATCAATTGAAATGGTGAGCTACTGAGCTAGGACTCTTTATAACTGTGAAATATTTGATAATAATCTCAATTGTAATCTCAATTTGGATTATTCTGACTCTGATTTCATATATTCTATTGATGGTCTACACCTGCGATTTAAAGAAAAAGTGTATATACTTTTATGACTTGGAGTATTTTTTTATTTCTGCATTGAAGAATATTTTGTGTGAATGTGACATTCCCAATTTTTCTTAAAGGATCCAACCGGAACTTAAAAGGCTGTGGACACCGCCTTAAAACAGGCATGCAAAGAAAGAAAGTTCAAGAAGAAATTTACCTTACATGTATCACCACGCTACAAGAGAAAGAGTGCAAAGGAGCAAGTGCACTTAAATCATGGAGGAGGGCTTCATCAATCCAAAGAAACATTTCAAACCTGTTCCTCCCCTTATACTGGCCCCTAATCGTCATGTACCAGATGAACTATAGGTTTATATCTTATGTTAACCTTCATGAATTTGTGAAAAATGTGCACACCAAAAGGGAGTGTCATCAATGTTCATCAACTGATCTCTGGAAAGAACTTGTCTCCAGGAAATGAGTGTGGAGCTTGAGGTTGAGGAGGCTGGAGAGGGTGCAGAGGACCCTAAGGAGAGATCAAGAGTTGGTGGGACAAGTATGATTGTTCCCAAGAAAAATAGGAAGAGCATGCATGTCATCTTGTTCTGTTGTGGATCAGCAAACAGAATACCAAGAGAGACTTCTCCAAAAAATCAAGCAATGCTTGAGATACAAGTTCGGATCCGGGACATTTCCAAATATTCACATTTTGATTTTGATTTCAACATAACATATTTTCCTGGTGCTACAATTCAGCAATTAAAAAGCAACATATAACAACTTTTTTCTTCTGTGAAAGAGGCTACAAGTTTTGTCATTTTACACATAGGAACAAACAACTTAAGACTTTGGAGTTAGCGACAAGGACAAGCAACATTTTATTGAACTTTATAAAACCGTTTCGGAAATCTTCAGAGGTTCCACGATAGTCTTTTTTTATTGATTTTGCCTCGTTCGGACGACAGACTTTTCTATATTCAATTGAAATGGTTTGCTAGGACTGTGAAATATTCGATAGTAATCTCGATTTGGATTATTTTGACTAAGGACACTCCACTGGCGATGGACAAAGGAAGAGAAATGGAAGATACATTGTAATATTCATTTAATTTATGAATTGTTCCTCTCAATCGAATCAACTTTGGAGTATAATAATGGTATTTGAAAACCAATAATGTCACCAAGGGTGAGACACAAACATGCAGGTAAATATAATGCAACGATACCGATGAATATTGTAGCAATTCAACCTGTAGAGAATAATGGCCCAATGATTAACATGATGTCACGAGTAGGCGAGATGAATGGAAATATCATAAACAAAATACAGATGACTTTGCATTGAGAAATGGCAGGGAAGTTTCATGAATCCTGATGATACAACTGATTTTTTTTTTTTTTAATATCCCTCAGCATGCTCAGATGCTGAGAAGGACCAGGAAGAGTTGATTGGCAACGATACCCCTGCCCCTTCTCCCATGAGACTCCTACGGCCAGTCTCTAGCAAGCATGTGCATCGACCTTCTACTAGCCAAGACAGGAGAAACATTACCTGTAGAATGCATTTTATGAGCAATATTTTTTCGTTGGGAATAAGTGTGGAGTTCGAGGTTGAAGAGGCTGCAGAGGATTCTATGGAAGGATCACGTGTTGGTGGGACAGATTGTTCCGAAGAAAAAAAAGAAGAGCAAGTCATCCTGTTCTGTTGTGGATCAGCAAACAGAATACCAAGAGAGGCTACTCCAAATAAATCAGGCGATGCTTCAGCAGCAAGTTCAAATCACTAATACGTTCGATAGCATGCTCTTGGTTCTTAATAATATTGCAGACAAACTCCAATATACTCCTCATCCCTTCCTTCTGCCTATCCATTTGGAAATCAATAAAGAGGGAAGTAAGACAAATGTTCTGGTAAAAACAACAATAAGCTCATGCTTTGGTATTTGTCCTGGTGCTGTCTACATTTCATCAAAAACAATGTAAATACATGTATGGCAGATGATGTTAAAATTGTGATCCTTCACGTAGGAACAAACAATTTGAATTGTGGTGTATGGGACTGGACTGAAAAGAAGTATAAATGCTTGTATTTTGCTGTTAGAGAACTATACCCGTGTGCTACAATAATCTTCAGTGCGATACCTCCTACATGTAGGTGGGACAGCCAGGATTTGTACAAAGCTAGTGGGTTTTTTAATAAAACTTAACAATTTCACGGCAAATACACCATTCTGTGAATCTGTTGCTTCACCAGACTGTTTCACCGTTGGTGATAGATATCATAGATGGGATGGTCTGCATAGATCTTACATCAAGAGGGAAGACATTGTTAGTGGAAGCATTCCGGAAGGTGAGGAAAGTTCTCTTACCATGTAAACCTAGAACCTCATATGTTCCCAAGGAACTAAAATGTTTGTTTTCGCCAAAGAGCAAAGAGCAGGACAAGAAAGAGTTGAACAGCGATAAAGGGGAGGAGAGGAAAGAACATGATGCATGCAAGTTACAGGAAAGATACAAAAGGATGAAGCATGGCTGTACCCAACAAATACGGAGTATAGACTGGGATGGGAACGTCATTCCAAGGAGAAGAGCTGCACCAACTGCACCGCCAGTGTTGCCACCAGGGAGGCACATTCCGGAAACCAGGTTTAATGTGCTCATCCCTTATGCACATGTCGAACAGCAAAAGAAAACACCAGGGCTGAGCTTGTCAAGTGTTATGCTACCTCAACCTCCAAGCCGCTATGTTCGACATAAGAAAGGGAAGGCGAAGCGTCGGCGAGACAAAGCCACCAAGAAAAGGAAGAAGAGCAAGAAGGTATTTCTTTTTATTCATTAGGCTGTTATGAATTGTGAAGAAGAGACTTTCTGTAATGAGTCCACTATAAACATGTACCTACTGTCATTCAATTTTAAGCGTGTACATGTATGCTCGAGTTCAAGGATTATGACTTATGGACAAATTGCTTCTCAGGGGCCAAATGGGGAAAGTCCACTCAAACAAAAAGAGTATCACAAGCATAACACTGAAAATTTCTTTGAAATCGGAGGTAATTGATTCAGGTAGGATTGATACACTGCTACAGCGTTATGTTATGTTCGTTTCTACTGATAATTTAACCGATGTGTGCAAGTCACCCCTATTAAATAATGAACTTCAATTAACAATGAAAACAAGTCCCAGCTAGCTAGCCCGGCCCGGCACTTTTCACAATGGACCTGCAGAAGAGAGCAACCATTTCATCACTTTTACATAATAATCACATTCAAGGAGCCATCATAGCAAGTTCAGAATATTACATCAGTCTCATACAATCTACACGATTCATTTCTTGATGTACATTTTTTTTGGGTTTTTTTATTCAAAATTTTGACACAATTAATCAAGAAGCTTCAAGATTAAGAGGCGGATATGAAACCGTAATCGGAAGCTGCGAAATTTTAGAGTTTTAGATGAGCGTATTTTCTAAATACTTATGTCAATGTTAATTTGAGCACAGTGGCATACGCAGAGAATGGGGGGGGGGGGGGAGTTACAGATATTGAACCCCCTTTTTTTAAACCCATTTTGTGCACAGGGAGGTGGTCACAGTGGTATTTGTTTCAAAACTTACACTTTCAACACTTATTATAACACTTACCAAAAGGGAGTGTCATCAGTGTCCATAAACCTATCTCTGGAAAGGACCTGTTTAACCAGGATATTTTCAATGCATACTTGCACTTTGACAGTTCGAGTGGCCACACATATCGTACCATTTGTGGTTATCACCCTACTAAAGAGGGAAGTAGATATTCAATTACCCTTCTAATGAGGTATATGTAAGTGACACACTTTTATAGGGGCAGTGGAAACTGGGGAGGTGCTGAAGGAAAGAACAGCAGATAGGGACAAATGGACGGAGGAAAGAGAGGTGGAAGATCAGCCTCAGGTGATCAATGAGTTGCAAAAGATAAGAATTCTGCTTAATTGTAGCCTATTGTTAGATTGTTGGAGGGTGGGAGAGTGTCAGTTGGGGATGGGGAAGAAACAGTTGGGGGTTGGGAAGGTAGGGGAACAGTGAGGTCAGATGAAATGATGGTGGGAATGAAAGGGATGGGGTAGGAACAGGGGAAGCAAATGAGCTCAAGCGAAGAACGGATGCTATTGAAAAGTCAATGCAGTAGGATGACAGTCTTCCAGATGAACTCTTGAAGCGTCACATTCCGACGAAAGACTCATCATGAGTAATTGTAGAAAAATGTGCAAAGATGAATATCTGGAGACAAAAAATGAAGTCATTGACACATTTTTTCAAATGTAGCAACTGTGGATTATGCTACCGAATGAGTGTGGAGTTTGAGGTTGAGAGGCTGGAGATGGTTCAGAGGATTATCAAGTGTTGGTATGACAAGTGGTGCAATTGTCCCCAAGAAAAGTAGGAAGAGGAAGTCTTCCATTTCTGTTGTGGATCAGCACACAGAATACCAAGAGAGGCTTCTCCAGATAAACCAGGCAATGCTCGACCAGCAAGTCCGAATTGCCAATACATTTGACAAATCAATATTCCGGTCCTAGTGGGTGATGAAGCTGGAAATCAACGGGTACCAACCTACCAGTGGCGGGATTTCCCGTCTCCGTACTTCAGGCCTGTACCTGAGATCACATCTTACCATCATTTCAGGTAAGTTTACAATCCATAAAATTCTGATTATCATTATGGCCTTGTTCGCTGTCAAGTGTTGCTGCCTCTAGACCTGCTGCAACCCGTACTACCTTGTAAAGTAAATGGGAAACTCATCTTCTCTTTGTGCTATGCATGCATGGAACAAGTTCAGCAGGCACATTGTACGCACAGTGAAAGAGAAAGGATGATTTGCAGTATGAACATTAGAGAAAGCCGTAGAAAAGGGATACAAGGTGGTGGTGGTTCCTATAGAGGGATCCAATGCTGGCACAAGTTGTGCGATTGTTTCCAATAAAAAAATAAGAAGAGGAAGTCATCCTGTTCTGTTGTGGATCAGCACACAGAATACCAAGAGAGGCTACTCCAAATTAAGCAGGCTATGCTTGAGGCTCCGAGATTCTATACTCTATACTATACAATATCCATTAATGATCATTAAATTAGTAATGTTTTGGTTTCCCTTTGTATCTATGCAAAATACTGCAGCCGCAGGACTCCTGTATAGTAGGAGAAAAGAAGAAATGAAATGAAAGGAAAGTGATCTGTGAGAGAGGTAATCTGCGATGAAATTGATTGAAGATGCAAATTTTTTAATATTTGTTTTTATTAAAACAAAGGAATATGTATCATTTATATGAATTAAATATCCATCAGCTGCTTAATTTTAAAACAAAATAAATTACAGAGAGGTTGGGAGACCATGAAGAATACTAGGGCCTATACAGCATCGATAAAAAATTCAGGATTTATCTAATCTCATTTTATTCTGCATGTCATAGGCCTATTTATAATTTCTTAATATGTATATATATATATATATATATATATGGCCATGCGTTTTGAGTTGGGCCCATTTCCGTTACAACTCAAATTTTCCTCCAAAATCGCACCGTTTCATACAATTGCATTTTTTTCTTATGTTTGACATCCTATACCCATAAAAGTATATATATTCTGAAAGGAAATTGTCTGAGGAATTCAAAAATGCAATCAGAAAAGGCATAGGGTAATGTCATAAAAAGTTAAAGGTCAAAATATGTGGAAAACCGTGAAAAAAATATACTTCCCAATAAATCTTAGAATCAGATAGACTGTACACCCTATAGGAAAATACCATGCATATTTTAACTCTTTAGAGTGAAACCTTTCCAATGATATATAACTTGTTAGGGATAAATCTTTAATACCAAAATAATTTAGCACGATCATCTTTTAAGACAAAATTTCACATCACAATTTTTCTGGTAAATATGTAACAATGCTTGATTTACTCCCAAAATATTATGTAGTCTTGCCTTTTGTTGCATAAATACACTTGAAAACACTAACCACTATATTATGATATATTTACTGTGGTTATTATGAATAAAAATGATTTCATTTGACTAAAATCGTGGGATTTGTCATCTCTTGGCTCAAAGACTGGTGGAGCAAAGGTTGACAACTGAGAGTCAGGTTTAGCATAAATATAGGAAAATATGAATGCACAATGAAAACTTCTTTAGCTGCTTTAGCGTATTTAAACTTAGTGTGAACAAAACAACTAACATGTTATAAATAAATTCATACACCTGGCAAAAATACTTTTATGTTATTTTATAGTGTTATATTTTTAATATATCCTCTTGCTCGACATTCAGCAGAAAATGGTCTGTTGGTACTGGGTTGAATGTCAATGCACAAAACACATTCTATGGGTACAATTGCCTCTGTTTAATAGTGTAATATTTGTACCAGTTTCGTTCTCAAGTAGTTTTTTGATAATTTGGAAAAATATTCTATGAACACTTTTGTGCCAGCCAAATATATGTAATCTACTGATTCATTCTATCAGACTGGTTGAATGAATTAAACTGTCACTTGCATCCGCTTGACACTATCGCAAGTTCTGTTCGTACCTCTCTTAAAGCAACCGAGCCTGAAGGGCCAATTAAAAAACTGTATGGATCGGATTGCATAGCACACCAGTGTATTATCAGTTTCAATAAAATGAGGTACAAAGACGGAAAGGGAGATCCAAAGGGGTTCGTCAATGCACTTGAGGGTCATGGCCTACCAAAAGGTTTACTACCTCGTTATCGTGGTAATCGGCTTCATGTTATGTTTGACATGAGCGGAAAACTTGTTGAGCATGAAGAGCTTTTCATAAAACTTCTCACTGAAGGCACTGTGTCATGTGGAGGTTTGCAAACTTCCCTTCTGCATGATTACATGCTACCAGTTGCCAAGGTGGAGTTTCAGGTTGTTAGGACTCCTTGGGAAGGTCCTAACCGGGCCCTGGATGACGAAGTTTTACACCAGCTCGGACTCGGACATCAGCCATGTGGATGGTATTGGCATCGTCAAAAGGGTTGTTGATGTCATTAAAGCTTCGACGCCAGAAGATGTTGACAACGACCAAGAATTTCTTTGGGGAAAGCCTGTCACCCACTGACAAGACAATTAGCTCCTTGCAGAAACCCCCAGCTGATGGTGATCTCTTCACATCGATGATGACAGCCTCTTTAGAGAAGATAGTGCAAGTTCTAGAGAGACAATGGTATGACGAAGAAACTCATTGCAAAACATTATATAGGGGTAAACTTGAAAAGTTCATGAAGAAAGGCACTTACCGCATCGGATATTGGGCAGACCTTAATGAATCATACGAGGAAGATGCAGTTGACTATGATATTCCAGCAGCAGCCCTAGCTGCTGACTTGATATGTCTTAGGTAGGTCCGTAGTTGAGGCCGGCCGTTCCGAGTCACGAGGCCGCTGGCAAAATATTTTTCCCATAGACTTTGTACACGTGACTCGGTCAGAGGCCAAGGCCGGCAAAACTCGGCCTTGAGGCGGATCTTGACTACATGTACATGTACATCCCTGCTAATCAATCATTAATCAAATCGCTTATATTCCTTCTTTAAGAAAATACATGCATATAATCTTTATTTTATCAAAATATGTTGAGCAATACAGATTTTAGAGCCAATTTTTGCCCCTTTTTTGGGCGGGAATGCTTTATAATGGTTAAACAGTTACATGTATGTTAATTTATTTAATTAATAATGAATCTATTGATAGGTAAATTTTAGACAAGTTTATGATCACTTTTATCCCTGAAAAAAATGCTTTTAAATCATCTTTCATGAAAAAAATATGTTGAGAAATATAGATTTTAGAGCAACTTATTTAATATTTTAAAAGGAAAAATGCTTAAAATTGTCACACATTTTGAATGGATTTCCAGACGTTACAAGGTGCCAAATGTTGAGCGAAAATAAATAATGTAAAAATCTGTAACTTCACTTAAACTTGACCTATGAGAATGGTTTAGGTGTCATTTTAAAGCTGATTTTATGCTCTTTCCATTGACATTAATTGTTAAGGAATTCAGTTATGTTGAAATATTTTGTCACATCCCTACTATATATCGCGATTTGTGCCGCTGCTTTGTGTTTGTAGATGTGCGTGCGTTCGGAACTTGTCGCTCGCATTGATTCGCCATGATAACAAAAATTAATCGGAGAGCCTTGATAAAAGCACAACTCATTGAACGTAGAGGGCAGCAACACACGGCTGACATTTTTTCATCTCTGGCATGTATTACCTATTACGCACTGCTGAACGCTAAACTGCAGAGTGCATACTGTACACGCGCTGTGTGAATCGCAGTACGATGCATAACATGAAAATAATACGCCGGTAATATGATGACGCCCTCTTTCGGTTAAGTTTACAATATTTTTTTTTTCTCACATGAAATTTCAAAAATCGGGACGTCCCGATGTTTGGCCATTTTGAAAGTTGTAAATCGGGACGATCCCGATAAAATCGTTGGCAGGTCTGGAATTGTAGGATTGAAGGAGCTGTACCAAATGACAACTGATGCTTCTTACAAAAGTGACAAGGCCATGAGAAAAGTAATGCAGCTACCCGCTGTTGTATTTGCCGCTGGTCCAGTACAAAAGCGCCTTTTTGTCGCAGAGTTCGTCAACAACTTCAACTATAACAATATGATACAACACCTCAACATAGTGCCACCAAAATTACAGTTAAACTTCTTGAAACAAGAGATGAAAGAGATCTGCTCCCTCGCTTCAAGTGAAGCAGATAGAAGCCTAATAAAGTATGTAACTATTAAAGCCCATAACTTCAGCGCAAAACAAAGCAGGAAGGGGCTAGGAGTTCACAACCCTAAGATGCTCTTAAGAAATGTTGAAGATGCCATCATCCAACAAAAACAGATCCGGGAGTCAATGCGGGACCTCGCCTCTGCACAAGCTTCAGCTGAAGTAAAGGCCACATCAGAACAAGAGTCACAAGACACTGGCAATGACTCAGATGTAGACGGAAGTACATTAAGTTCCGACAGTGAATTGGAATTGACCCTGCACAGATCTTCATCCGAACGACCAAGGATGATAGAAACCGAGTCGGAGAGTGATGATCCGGAGGAGTACTTGATCATAAAGGACACCAGCAGTGATAAGGCAAAGGGTAAGGTGAAGGAGATATCTAAAACGATCTCGAGAAGGACTCAAAGAATAACTGCTAAGAAAGTGTCAGAAGAATGCTTGTTGAAACGGAAGTTACCAAAGCGTGTGTCACGAATAGTTGCAAAGTATCCTGACATAGGGAAAGTGATGGAGAACCATGTGCATGACAATATGGTTGGAGCGGATGCATGGAGAAGAACAGGTGTCCTCAGATTTGGAAGTTTAAAACAGGGGGAAAAGGGTCACGTACAAAAGGATATTGAAATATCTGCAGGACCACTATCAGGACAAGTTTTTGTATGGGACGATAGTTCAGCTATGTGCCTGCCACAACAGAAAGTGGATATCTGCCAAACGATATAAAGGCGTTGCACAGATAACATCTAGGAGAGCCCGTAAAGGCTGGAATATTCGACTCAATGTGGACAGTCACTGGAGCAACACCTTTTACAGGGATCTGGATACCCTACAATTGCAGGATGGGCGTACTAAATTGGTGCTGAACAGAAATGATGCCGCAGGATTCTGACTCGACACAACATTTTTTTCTATTTTTTTGTGAAAATGAAATTTTATTGATTTTCTTACCAAAGGAATCGGAAAGCTGCTCACATAAATTTTTAAACATTCATATTCTAATAATTTTTTTAGATTTTAAACATTCATATTCTAATAATTTTTTTAAACCTTTGATGGACCCGGATGTAAGTGGTTAGACCTAAAATCCTGAAATTACAAAAGATGTGAGGGAGCGAAGCACCAAGTCGGACCGAGCAGAGTTACAAAACTGCCAGAATTCAGCTCAAA
Organism: Lytechinus pictus; assembly: GCF_037042905.1. Classification (NCBI taxonomy): domain Eukaryota; kingdom Metazoa; phylum Echinodermata; class Echinoidea; order Temnopleuroida; family Toxopneustidae; genus Lytechinus; species Lytechinus pictus. The sequence goes on from NC_087249.1 coordinate 11,970,846, forward strand.
TTTTCATATGCAGTATTTTATATAAATAGGGAAAGTAAAAGAAAGGAAAGAAAGGCGGGAAAGGGAGAGGAAAAAAAAAAAGGCTGCTTACAGAGAGAATGAAAGAAAAAGGCAGGAAAGAAGGACAGAAGAAAGGATGATTGAAAGAAAGGCAGCTAAGAATGAATGAAAAAGATGGAAGGAAAAAAGGCAGGAAGGATAGAAGGAAAATTGTGATCACGTTCGTCAAGTTCGGTGTTGGGGTTGCGTTGGTGAACTGAAGTTCATGAACAGGCATAGAACAGAATGAATCATCCCCGTGGAAAAAAAAATGAGTGCAAATCATATCAAAAAATAATCAGAGCTTTGAGCATTTTTTTTTTCTGAACTTGAAGTGCGATGAGATTTTAAAGCAATTTCTCCCCGACTTCACTTTGCCGTTGTGCTGAGGTAGGTGTGACATCATGAGCTTTGAGATCTCGAGGTAGGTACCGGTACGCATACGGAGGCGTTGGCAAGACTACGGCGCATGAGAAACTTGTTTCATCCATCATTTCATGTGGGCCATATAGATCAAACAATAACTTCCGATGCACGCCGAAAAGAAATATGAAAAGCTGAAGTTCATTGAGATGAGTTTGCATAAAAAGCCTGGTAACATGATTTTTTATATTGTGTAGATCTAGGCCTATCCTGCGGACATAAACCACCCGTTTGTATCACTGAGGCATCATGATGCACCCAGATAAAATGACTGACATTGAAGCACCCAAATCCTCAAACTGTGAAGGACCAAATGTTACCATGACGGTACCCTGCGTCACTTATTTGTTGGTACCATGACGCACCATTCCCGGGGGTCGGGGGGTGCGTCTTACAATTGATAGGTGCATTATAGTCAAAAGGCTGAGTACAATATCCTCATCCACCTCGAGTGTGGAGGGAGAAAAGCAAGAAGGCAAGAAGATAGACAAGAGCCAAAAGGTCAGATTTTATACAATATTGAGAGGTGAATTTAATAAATTTTCTAAATTTTATTTAAATGAGAAATCGCCACGATGATTATGATAAGGAAATATACAGGTAACATTTAATACTTTTGTAAAGAAAAAACTATTCATTTAGTGCACAAGTCTTTTAATGGAAAGTGCTCGATGGCTTGTATTGTTATGGGTACAAAGATGAACTGACAGAAGTTAATATTCATTTTTAACATATCGAGTTGAGTTATTGCTTCAAAATTTGTTAACTGTTTAAAAATTTAAGAAACTTAAAAAAAAATGTGATGTAGATTAAAGAATAGTTTCTCTTGTTTTTTCCCCCTGTCTTAACCAGCATTCTTACAGGTTCCAAAGGAATAAGAGGTCACATCTTCTGCAGTAGATACTATGACCAAGATATTGGTGCTGGCACAGGAAAATCTGGTAGAAAGCATGGCTATGGAAGTGATGTTCGAAAGTTGGTAGCGAATACCCTCGATTGGAAAACAGAAGATCCTTTCCATGTGATGAATAACATTATAATAAGCAATGTCCTGAAAGTTGTGAAAAGAGTGGAGAAAATTGTATGTGGACCAAGGCTGTGGACAGTCTTCGCTGAAATATTATAAAAGGGGTTCACTTCTGAACCCAAGTCAGAATACAGTTTTAGATCGGCTCCAGCATGCAGATGTATTAATAGAGATCGAGTTTTAGAGCTCCAGTAAGGTTACATTTATAATACATCAGTTTGCAGAGTTTATTTTATCATCTTCAGAGTACAGTCACAATTAGACTTCATGTATATTGGTCATCATCAACTTACTTACAATCATCTTCAATAAATGTATGAACTATACATCCTGCATTGCATTGTCCTCATTTAAGACTGGTTGAAAGTGCAATAGATTCCAACGACAACATAACATGGTGGAGATGCCCGTTTTCAGCGAGCGAGGAACTTCGACTCCAATTGATCAACCTTTTAACACAATAATTAGTACTGCATTTGAAGGAGACATATTCACCAATGAGGTTTCTGCTTATTCCTACAAGTTTTACAGAACTCAACCCAAAAACTACCTTCGATGACCACAGCTACCACAACTTCTAAGATCGATACTATAGACGGATGATATCAGACGGATGAACAGACAGAGGACCAGAAGGATGCTCTAGTCCCAATAAGTTTATCTTTACCTGATGGACGGACAGAACAGATTACATTGCCCATTATCACCCGATTCCAGCCCCTTTAGCAGCAAGAATATTTTGAATGATTTTTGGACTTTAGCTTAAACTTGATTTTGTTTACATTTTGCAAGCTTGTTTTTTTTTTCATTTGGATTTTGGTAAGTGAAACTTCTTATTTTCTACCTCGATACAAGTGAGAGGGAAAGAGTGTGTTAACCCTATACATGTCACGGGCCGTTTAGATTGGCCATGTGCTCGTGGCCAGGATGCACGGGCCGATTTGGGACGCCCATATTTCCATTGGCTGCTGCTCAGCAGCGATGTATCGTATGGGCTTGTAAGGCGAGCTATGATTGGTTGAAATAATATGGAATTAATAAAGTATTGTATCGAACCGGTGCCGAAGTTTATCCAATGAAATTGTGTGGTTTATTTCTCATGATTTTGCTCCCGAGGCATGAAAGTTGAATTCGGCCGATGATGCGTTGTTGTGTATAGTGCTAGTGCAGTGTGCTCGGCGCTGATCAGCTGTGTTGGGCGCTGATCAGCTGTGTTGTTATTGTCTGACGTGCCGTGTGATGATTAGCAGAAATCGATGTTTGAGTGGATGGAAATAAAGATAGAATGGGTGATATAGAGAATCCGTCGACTTCAACTGGTGAGCGCCATAATTTATTTGATACGTTTGCGATTCGTGATGTTGATGATACCCTGGATGGTTCAGATTTTGACTTAGATATTGATGAATCCGACGTGGATTTTGGCGATGGCGACGCGAGTATGGATAGTGACGCGAGCATGCAAAGTGCAAGTGGTAGCGACACGGAATCAGTGGCTAGGCCGGCCAGCCCGGCGGTTGATGGCCAAGTGAGCCGGTGGATTCCCGTTCAGCCCCCTGAACCTATGCGAGATGCAACAAACAAGCCGAGGTTTACAGTCAGGGAAGTTGGGCCTGGGAGAGCTACACTCCCCTCCAAAAGTTTGGGAACACCTGCATTCAGTATGTGCTTTTATATACTTGGTAGACTTTATTGATATTGAGGCTCATAGCATAGTTGAATTTTTGTTTTAAAGCGAAGATTATACAGCAGTGTAAATTTTGTTATTGATTCAAACAAATTTATACTCTCTTAAATGGCTGGCTACCAGTCAAGATGGCATTCTCTCAAAATGCTAACTTCTTTTATTACATGCAGTTATTGTAGTTATTCAGAGCTTTTACACTAAAACATGTGCAACTTCATTCATTTTTCCTTTTCCTAGTCAGAAGTCAGACACACAAATAAGATTAAACAATACTCAGTGTTTCACTGATATGGAAAATTTGATGGAATACTCGATGGGATCGAGATCTGGGGACTGGGGTGGCCAATCCATGATTTCCAGGACTTGCTTCTCTTCCTTTTTCTTCAAGTAGTCTTTGCATAGTCTTGACATGTGTTTTGGGTCATTGTCCTGCTGGAAAACAAATCCTTCTCTGATCAGGCGTTTCCCTGAAGGGATGGCCTTCCACTGTAGGATTGAATGATAGCCGTGCTGGTTGAGGATACCCTCTACTCTGTGCAAGCTGCCTACCTTTCCTGCACCAAAGCAACCTCAAACCATGACATTACCACCACCATGTTTCACAGTTGGCTTGATGCACCGGGGTAGCATCTTTTCTCTCTTTCGCCGTCTCACATAGGTACGTTGCTTGCTGCCAAACACCTCGAACTTTGATTCATCAGACCAAGAACCTTCTGCCACTGCTCCAAAGACCAGTCTTTATGCTTCCTAGCCCAAGCAAGCCTTTTCTTCCGGTTCTTTTCTTTGAGGAGTGGTTTCCTTGAAGTTACACAGCCCATCAGCCCTGCTCCACAGAGACGTCTTCTAACAGTTGAAGAACATACAGGCATCCCACGGGTGTTGTTGAGGTCAGCTGTAATTTGTGGGCAAGTCAGACAACGGTTGCGCAGACTGCTCACCCGAATGTATTTATCTTCAGCAGGAGATGTTGTTTTTGGCCTACCACTTCGTCTCCTGTTCCCATTAGACCCAGTGGCCTCTTTGCGTTTCAGGCTGTAGTGAACCGCATGGATACTGATCTTGAGTTTCCTGGCTATTTCTTGCACGGAGTAGCCTTCTTTCCTCAAAACTACAATTGACTGACGTGTTTCCAAACAAAGCTGTCTTGTCTTAGCCATTTTAATTTTGTGACTGACTTCTGACTAAGAAAACTGAATAGGCAAAATGAGTGAAGGTGCACTGGAATAAGTGTAAAAAACTCTGAATAACTTTTGAATTCATGAATTTCAAATTGCACTGATGTCTACTCCACTTCCATGTATTTTCTTTAAAGAAGGATTAGGCATTTGTCAAGTTCAGATGTTTTCCAGGATAAAGATGCAGATTTCCATAAATTAACTGTCTTATGAACAATACTGAGTAACAAATTCTGAGGACATCTGCTGAAACATTCACAAAATAATGGGAAGAATTTCAGAAAAGAACCCCAAACAGAACAATGTTAAAAGATATAAGCATTTTTTAGAGAATGCCATCTTGACTGGTAGCCTGCCCTCTTTGGCAGCTGCACGTCCCTTAAGAGCTTTGAATTTGTTTGAATCAGTGATAAAATGTACACTGGTGTGTAGCCTTCACTTTAAAATAAAAATACAGCTGTACTATGAGGCTTAACCTCAGTAAAGTTTACCAAAGTTCGAAAAAACACACACTGAAGGCAGGTGTTCCCAAACTTTTGGAGGGGAGTGTATGTAATTTGCTTTTGGTTTCATTGTGTATTATACCTTGCAAATTTATATTCTCAAGAATACTCAAACTGTAAAATGAAGCAATAAGAAAATGAAGCAATAAGAAAATGAAGCAATAACAAAAGAGATGTATTTTTACGCAAAATTTATTACATGACATGGTCACACAAATTTTATTCCACAACGGTCATAAAGAGTCAAATTGTAAAAAACTAATGTTTTTCTGAAAGCCAAATATATGTTCTAAAACATGAATATACATGTACTTTTTTTCCCATATGATATGTGTTTGAATGAGAAAACATGGTGCTCAGATGCATTACTGACAATGAATTAGTGAAATGGTGTATGAGGGCGCCCTTTGCTGACAGTGAGGGCGCCCTTCATTCGAAAATCATATCAAAAGATAGGAAATATCATAACCTTCAAAATGGTATATAATTTGTCATGTTTTCTATCAACTGAATATAATAAATCAAGAATTAAAATAAACCTCCTCAAGTTCCTGCATATAGCCCTGACATGCCCCATTTCCCCATGTGACACTTACAGGGTTAAAGTACGTGCATCTAATTCATTTAAATTGTCTTTTGCAATATCCCTAATTTATTTGTAGTTTTTCACTTGTACTTTAACTTTGTTAGGATATTCATAACAATATGTCTGTACATGTAGTTCCAAGACCCACCCCTCCCCTACGACAGACTGACTTTTTACCGAATAGATTTTCAGGTAATAGAATTGACTGTCACCTTTGCACAGCTCATTTTTTGACGTTTGAGGACTACTTAGATGCCCATGACTTTGCCCTGACTGTCCCTTCCCAATTCCCCAACATACTTCGGACGTTCAAAAGAAGCCTCCAAGGCCAAGCCAGACTTTGGATTGAGGGCCAAACTTTCACTACCTACCACAGACTGAAATCTTCCTTTATTGGAAGGTTTAGCGGAACAAAATTGACCTACGCATATGTTAGGGAATTTAATGAACTAACTATGACAACAGACGAAAGCGCAGAGATATATTTGCAGCGCGTTAGACAAGCAGCGGCGCACAGCGGCTATGGCGAAACACAGGTACGAGATAAAATCTTATCTTCTCTACCACCTAAATGCCGATCAGCAATAATAATGACTCTTCAAGAGACAGCGGGCAGCGATGAAATTGCGGCGAAAGCGGAATGTTTTCTTGACCTTAATGACTGCAGTGCTTCTCGGACTGTAGTAAGCTTTTCGACCCAGGAAGAATTATCCCAAATACGGGATGAAATTTACTCCTTAAAAATACAACATGACAAGGATGACAGACGAAACCGACCTCACAGCCGAGATCGCACATGGTGAAGCGGCATTCGCAAATGCAGCCCCTACTGTAAACACAACTGCCCCTCCAAACGTCCCAACCATGATTTGTACACACCTCCTAGACCACTTACTACTAGAGTGAATAATTTAGTAGCCGGACATATTTTGAAACAAGAGGTAGACAAAATCATGGAGTTAATAAAGAGAAAGATCATTAGGGATTAGAATTTGCTAATTGATATGAGAACTTTGAATACTGAACAAGAAACCTAACCATTTTATAAGCCAGCCTATTCTGAACCCAAGTCAGATTACACTTACTACTAGAGTGAATAATTTAGTAGCCGGACATATTTTGAAACAACAAGAGGTAGACAAAATCATGGAGTTAATCAAGAGAAAGATCTTTAGGGATTAGAATTTGCTAATTGATATGAGAACTTTGAAGACTGAACAAGAAACCTAACCATTTATAAGCCAGCCTATTCTGAACCCAAGTCAGATTACAGTTTTAGATCGGCTCCAGCATGCAGATATATTAATAGAGATCCGAGTTTTAGAGCTCATGTATATTGGTCATCATCAACTTTATACTTATAATCATCTTCAATAAATGTATGAACCATACATCCGGCATTGCATTGTCTTCATTTAAGACTGGTTGAAAGTAAAGTGCAATAGATTCCAACGACAACATAACAAAATCAGCGACCCAAGTGTAGTACTGCCAGACTTTACGTGGAGTTAGAATTGGAAGATTAAAGAGGAGGAGGATGCCGTGGCACCATCATTCCTGGACGACACGCTGGCATGGATCAATATACAGAATAGAGGTGGCCTATTTAATGTTACTGATGATGTTTTCAGATTTTGGGGAGCATTAGTGAGGGTCACAACGTCCTGTTTTTATGGGTCCCCATAAATGATAATATATTTCTAACAATATTTTTTCTAATTTTTCTTTCTTTCTCCATCGGAGAGACAAGCTCTTCAGGACCCAAGAGGGAATAGGGATGTCATTATCAAACCAGGTGACAATGGTTCAGCAGTAGTAGTTCAATCCAAACAGAACTATCTTCCTGAAGGTCACAGGCAACTGAACACAGAAACGTAGAGGAAAACTATATTTTAAACAAAGTGAAAAAGAGCAGTGAAGAACACAAATGACCCTAAAAGACATAAATTTACTAATTCCTAGTATATCTGAATGCCCACAAATATACTTTCTACCTAAAATACACAAAGTCCACAACTCAGGAAGACCAATCGTTTCAGGATGCTCTGGCCCGACTGTTCAGATATCTTGTTTTCTTGACACAATATTATGTCCATTAGTATACTATACTAAATCCATCACAATTCCTGAGACACATCTCCAGAATCTGTTCAAAGGGCCTAGTTCCTATAATAAGTCACTTTTCACTTTTGCTTATAACAAGGCACTAGAACACACGTTAGTAATTTACTGTCTGTCTGTAGAGACATTTGCTCCGAAACGGTGTAATAAACACAAAAGCTGCGAAAACAACTTGGTTTCCTGCGTCATTCTTCAATTTGACAGATTTCATCACACTGTTCCATAATCTCAACTCAAGAGGGTCTGGTAGAAGCAGACTTATATGCATCCTGCACATGATAGAAGCCTTAAAAGCTAAAGAAGATTCAGACTATTTTGGTTAAAAAAAAGAGTTCTGGGAAGATGTGGCTACACGTCAAATGTATCCACGTAGAAAAATAAATTCAGCGATGAAAATGCTACAAATAATTTGGTCAGAAAACAGAGGCAATAGTAATGTGAAGTTTTCAGAATCAAGGAATAGAGATAATTATCACTCGAATGAACAATTCTCAACAACACGTAATGAAACAACATACTGTATAAATTACGTAAAAAGAAGTACAACGATACCTTGCAATACATGCAATGTGTGGGTTGCACAAAGTGGCACCACAACCAGTGTTTCCAAATCCCTTCTCTAAAGAGTGGTCGCTGTGTTAAATTTTTATGCGGTATTGATAGCTGTAATGATTGAAAAAATATAAGAAACCCCTAGAAACAGAGAGAAAAGGGAAGGTATTGATAAGAAAAATAAATCAGATTTTGCATCTACACGAGAACAGAGGCAGAAACAAATATTGAAAATAAGGAAGTGAAACAAATTGCTACGTCTGCAGCCTCTTTCTTTCTTGTCACACCTATAATACTAATACGAGGCTATGGCAAGCAATTTGTCAGTTTGTCAATCAAAAAATTAGTTCACCACTAAAAGAAAATAATATCCTGGAAAATCCAATACATAAATTGATAAAAAGGCAAAACCTGTTTATTCCCTAATTTAAAATAATAATTTTTTTTATTGAAAAACCCTGTTACTCAAGCAGAAAAAAAAAATGTATAAACTTTTCGAAAAATCAAGCGAAAAATTAAGTTTACCAAGAAAATCTGTTTATCTGGAATATTCTGGGTGATAAACTTAATTTTTATCTGTTTTCCAAGTGAAAAAAAAAAAAAGTTTTATTTGTTACCACAACAAAACACATTTTGTCTCTCCTCTACTATGCTGGCAAGACAAAAATAGTACCATATGAACAAAACGTAAAAAAAAAAAAAAAAGAATTGGTTGATTTCAATTTCAATATGAAAGCACGTGTAGCCTACATCTTGTCAGCAACAAGCCAAAAGACCTTCAGCTAATAGTCCTATCCTAAGGACCAGGTAATGTGGACTGGTGCCTTACCTACAGGCAGCATTGCACTGATTTGATTCCAACGCAGGTCTCCAGACCATTTGCTTTACCATTCATTTTCCTCCATCGCAGGTCGATGATACGTATACCCTGAGGATCCTGCAGGATGTCCATCGATGATCCTTCGACTGACCCGCTCCTTGTGCCACGTCATCAGCCGGGAGGATAGTAAATCATTTGGCAATCCTCAAGAATTATCAGGTGATGGCTTCGTTCCATGATCCACCCAACTCTTATCTAGAAGAGAAGAGAATGGACAGAATATATGAGACAGGGAAGGGGTATGTCCCTTGCCACCAGAGCAACTCAAGCAATGAAAACACTTATATCACCCTCTAGCTTGTCGTTCAGGTGTCAAAATACTTAATAGTAGTTTTCTGCATTCATATACCCTGACAAAGGTGATAGAAAACTGATTACTTAATAGCTGTTCAAATTTATGGATCCCTTTGGACCTAATCATAACATACTTCATTAATTTTCAATTTGTGAATGACCTACAACAATCAAATCTACATAGAATGTTTTTAAGTGGAGCAAGCCTCATAGTCTGTTAGGTTAACAAGGGCATTTACTAGTAATTTTTTTAAAGTAATGATATTCAAATCCTCAAATTGTTTTTAAGTGGGGCAAGCCTCTGACAGTCCTTCGGGTTAACAAGGGCATTTACTAGTAATTTTTCAAAAGTGATGATATTCAAATCCTCCTAACAATCAGGTATACCTCATAGTTTTCCTCGGCTCTTTTATAGCAATTGTGTTTGGAAATTGGGGCCTGTTTAATAAAGCTGTTCGTAAGTTAAGAGCGACTTTCAGAACGACTAGTGATCCTTTCTTACGCGCTTAACCATCGCCAATGAACATACCATTTATTACAAGAAAGGATCACCAGTCGTTCTTAAAGTCGCTCTTACCTTACGAACAGCTTTATGAAACGGCCCCCAGGTCCTACAAAGGTTTATAATTGATCCAAGCATACTAAACAATCTATCAATGTCATCATTTTTAATACAGTAATTACATGCAATGTCCCTAAAGAAACAAATAAAAGTAGACTGATTTGTGAAGAATATAATGCATGTATGAGTATACAGCATATTCAGACAAATGAGACATGTGTATGCTTTATGATGGAATCGCCGACTTCCCAAGTTCTGTACTGACCGCACAGAAACGTTGTCTGCGCTAACAATGCGCTAACAGAGGCCCTGTTACAACCGGAAATGTGGCAGCGATGTCCAATGTTACAACAATGCATTACTTACACATTGAAATAAATGTTTTTAACTTCACAATCTGAAAGATGTGACTGGGCTTACTGTTCGTGCTCTGTTAGGCTAACAACGTTTCTGTGCGGTCATTGCTGATTGATCAGATCAATCTTGGTAAGGAGCACTGAAGGATACTTACATTGAGGAAGCTCTGGATGTGCTTTCAGATACTCCTTACTATGATGCTTTACTGCACCATGATTCATCTGAAACTGACACAGCGCCCTCAATGGTTTGGCAAGGATCTAAGAAAAAGTATAAGAATATGCATTTTTACATATAGCAAACTTCATCTAGCAATTTTCTATTCCAAGGGGAACAAGATAAACAAAAATGAAAGAATTAGAAAGTTTGGAGTGTCATAGTGCCAAAACGGTCAATATTAAAAATATAGACATCAAGAAAAAAAAAGTACAGGTGGCCATCATGTAATGGCTTAGCATAAATCGTTTCTCTTTAATAAAACTTACATTATATGGGCTTTCATTTGTGTTGCTTCAGCAACTATGTTACCATGACATGGTCTGATGAAGCATGCAGCCTCGCAAATGAAAGCTTACCAAAGACAGGTGAAAAAAATAATTTTTTTCCTCATCTTGAAGGTTCAAGGTTCAACTCTGAACTATTTTATTAAAATCATTTTATAGTTAAGGTTTGAGCTTCTGAAATGATGAGAAAGGTTAGGTTTACTAGAGCATGTGGGTCATGTGGTCTAGTGGTTAGAGCATTAGACTCATGACTGAAAGGTTGCGAGTTCAAATCCCGAGCCCTGCCAAAATCTCCACTTAACCAAAAAGGCCCGAGAGTAATTTCTGTCATCTACAACGGTCAGTCACTATGACTGATTAACCCAGACATAAAAATGTTTCATATGTGACCTACCACCCCAAAACCACCAATAAGTCGCCAGGTAAGGTTCTCTGTAAATAGCCAAAATAGTAATTTAGTCTCCAAAAACCAAAAATTAAAAAAATAGCTTATCTGAAAAAGCAATTCTTCTTCTTCATACTATGAAAACTTGAAGTTGTGAAGTTGAATAAAAGAAAAGATACAAGAGTTTCTTGGACACTACTTTTTCGCACTGCTTGGAAGTTTCACTGATATTACACAGTAGGCCTATGCATATCTCATGCTTGAGTGAACCTCAAATTTCGAACCTTGTTTTCTCCTTATTTTTTAAGCTCTTGCTGAATTTCCTCTGCATTCAATCAAGTACATCTACTTGTAACGGTCACTGTTGGTCAATTTCAATATATTATATATAATTTCAAAGCTTAGGAAATGAATTTTCAAGTTCAATAATATTCATTTTAGTTGTTTTATTGTTGGTTTTGGGGTGGCAGGTCACATATGCAATTGGTGTTAATACCAGCTTGGCATTGATGCAGCAGAAAGCTGCTTTGCTGAGTTCCCGCACGTGTGTTACCTCTACAGAAACAGAGCATAGCTTAGAATCAAAAGATATTTGCAACACAAAGATGAGACTTACTTCTCTGATCTCCGGGTTCCTCTCCAGCACAGAGAGTGCTATAGCAGCCGATTCCACTGTGCAAACTGTAGTATTGGTTGGCTGGGTACGAATGGTATACTCACTGGAACCGGAGTTTGTAAATTGCACCTAAAACAGTGGATAAAATATTCAATATATGATAATAATGTCTCACTTTTCTACCCAAGGTAGCTATTTCAGTTCATATTATCTGTTCTCCTAGTGTGAGTGTGCCCTACATAACATGATGTTCTTATTACCCTTCTCCGTTCTCAAATGCTGAGAGCCTGGTAAGGCAAAAAGCCCCATTGTTAAAGTCTTTGACCAGTAGGCCTATAAGTTTGCCTTGGATTTCCAAACGATATCTGGAAATGAGAAATTGACAGTGAAACCACCTAACACTAACCAGATAATCATTAATGGTATTTAAACACATGACCCTCTGATTGACAAGGCGATAGTCAAAACCACTACACCACAAAACTTTTAAAGCTATGCTTTGCTCCAGCCTCAAATCATAGAATGAAATATAATGTAACTCACTTGTTGAGGTATTTGGAACATTGCATTGGACTTGAACATACTGGTAGCCTGGTGCCAAGTCCCATCCATGACGAGAATGTTGTAACCCTTGCTATGGCCATTCATGCTAGGTGGTGGAACAGGAACTTTGCTGATATCCATAGCATCGGGGCCTGGAAACAAGACTATCGTGTTGGGACTGGAGCACACTTTGGCCAACTCTGGATAGCTAGAGATATCATGAAAAACAATGACTGATTATGAAATCTAGATGAGGTCTAAATTTGGGTGGAGTCGAAGTTGGCGGTCCACCGGTGACCAACCGATGCTGCCAATTACATGTGTAATTTCTTCCAGACCGATAAATTCTGAGTCACCAAACACTATGAGAATATCAAGTACTTTAATCAAGACAGATCTACATTTCCTTTAAATAATGTACCAAATCTTTCACATCATAATCTATGTTATTTTAAACCTTTGATAATCAACCTAGTAGAGCATGTGATCTAAATAAATATGTATGTCTCAAATCGAGCTCTACATTTATATGAATGATTATTGGATGTAAATTATTGTTAAATAATTAGGATTTGAAAAGATTCTATGGTCATACTAAAAATATTGGCAATGTCAGCAAAGTTATATTATGTTCATATGGAAGTATTAATACTGTCTTTATTTTTATTCTTATTCCATCTCTATTCTTTGAACGTCTCCGAGAAAAGAAACACAATGCGCATGCGCAATTGATGACATATTTTCCATTCATGAATTCAGAGCTCAACTGGATTTTTAAGCACAAACAAGCTTCTAATTAATGGGAATAAATATCAAACATAATTTTCTCTGCTTTGTCATGTAAAATGATATTTCATGGTGATATTACGATTGTGAGAAGAGTTTCTATACATTGATGTTTGAGAATTAATCCTTTCATGATTTTTTTTTTGAGACAAGTGAATTTGTGATGTCCGTCATCAAAAATGGAAACGAAATACATACGTTTCACATCAAGCTCTAATTCCTATTACTGATTATCATATGCAAATTATTGTTAAAATATTATGATTAAATAATGTTCTATGGTCATAAGAAATATTGTTAACGAAAGCAAGGTTTATTTTACGTTGATCACGTCATAATTTTCTGGTTTGATTAATGCACAGTGTGCATGCGCTATCAATGACGATAAATTCCATTCATGAATTCATTGTGCATAAATTATCTCAGCACAAACAGATGAGTGAGACTAAAAAAAAGATCAAAATAAACTTCAAATTAATGGCAAATAGGCATTATTATTACACAATAGGTTTCATTTAGGGGGAATATAGATCAAGTAAAAAGGTAAGTTATACATTACTGTTTATTTTGATGATTGTGTGTACCAAACTAAACAGTCGTATTTCTTTCCTTCACAGTTCACACTGTCTTTTTTTTTTAAATCCATGCACCGATTTTACCAAATCTGTACCGGCGCTCGATGACATCGACCTAACACCGATTTTAACATTGATTCGATTCAGGCTTTCCAGGCACTAGTAAAAAGCAAAAATGGGTACCTTTTTTCTGAGAATCTTTTTCCTCTTATGACCTGACATTTTCCAGGAGGTAGGCAAGCAGAAAGAATGGGCACTGTCCGTAGCAACCGCTTCTCTTCATTTGGATGCTGGATGATGTACAGACATGACTCAATAGGAATCCTCTCCTTAGGGAAGAACGGACAAAGTCCAACGCTCACTGGTCGACTGTAAAAGAAATAGGACGTGGACAGTTACGATGGGATAGTAATTATTCAATGTTGATTGAAGATATATGAATCAGGGTCGCCGGAGAATGCGCTAGGTTTTCCAGGAGGTAGGCAAGCAGAAAGAATGGGCACTGTCCGTAGCAACCACTTCTCTTCATTTGGATGCTGGATGCCTGGATGATGTACAGCCATGACTCAATAGAAATCCTTTCCTCGGTCATTCCATGTCAAATCAAAGAATCTGCCGTTATCTCTAAGATTTTTGTAAAACTTTGGGAACCAATTGGAAAAATGGCTAGAACCCAAATATTTTCACTAAAATCCACTTAATCAGTGAGATACAGGCTAACAAACTTTGGACTAATTAGCATGATGTTGCAAATTCAAATGGCCATATCTCTAAAAGTATAACACCTAGAGAGCAGGTTTTGGTGTAATTTTCAAGGTATTTTCATGCCCTATAAATTTGTCTGGCAACATTTTCCTACCTCTCCAACTACTAAAAAGTTATTACAAAATATAAACTTCAATCGTGAATAAAAAAAAGGGATCCTTCAAATTTCCTCAAATTCATCCCAGAGGTACCTTATGATGTCAAGAAGCTTCCACATAAGTTCTGTGATGGAAATTCCAATAGTTTCTGAGATATGAGCAATAGTGTACATGTACGTATGGCATATAGGTTCGAAAATCAGCATTTGTCATGTATTATTAGTGGTGGGCTATAGAATGTTGGATGTTTCAGATCACAGAGAGGACCAGCTCCAGAGATGCAGCTTGTGCTCCTGAGCATTTCAACACCTTTTTCAGAAAAATCGGTCAACATGACCCCCCCTTGACGAACTTCGCCACTACGCGACTGCAAGAAATTTTTTTACCTCGCCACTCGATGACCTTTAACTTGCAAGCCTTGCGCATCTTTTGAGACCAAATTTGCGATGCCCGGGTACACGTTTTAAAATTACGCAACATCTTCTACATGTACAATGTAAGTGCATGTCAGACCCAAAATTGCTCAAAAACGTGATTCCGTGTACAAAGTCAATGCAAATTGGGCTAAGTCTACTGTAAAAGTGGAAATTTTCGCGGCAAGATAGGCGAACGCAAATTTAAAAACACGCAAATTTATGAGCATCTATTTTAATGCAAGTTTTGAACCACGGTTCAATTGCGTGGATCTTTTTGGCAAAAAACTGCATAATTTGACCTATAGAGGGTGACATTTAAGCAAGCAAGCTTGAGTTCCAAAATCATATGCATCGGGAGAATTTGTTCCAATGCTATCATTTTTTATAAGTCGCAGATCGGTATTTATATCATGATTTTGCTTGAAGTATAAGTTGCTTTTGCTGTTTGATTGGTGAGGGATTACACCTGTTCAGTTTATTTAAGAAGATGTCTTGTCGATCACCCAGGTTTGATTGATCCCATTCACTTTGAACAGCCGCAATCCCCCGGTCCTTACGTGGTGCTCGCCGTCCATGGCATACCAGGCCAGCAGCGCCTCCATTTTGCCTTCCCCGATGTCCGCCCCGCAAAGAAAGGTTGCGCTAGCTCACGATTCAGGGTTCCCGGCTTTTCGAGAAAACAGAATTCCCTGATTTTTCCCATATGAAGTTAAAAAATTCCCTGATAATCATTTAAACTCATTCCCAGGTTCGCATGTTTTCTAAGTTGTTACCATGAATTAGGCCTACACAGGTACATATATTTTCAGTGTAAAAACAATGTAAAACTAAGTTGGTACTATTATAACAGCACTGAAGACGATGTGCTCAAGTACCTTGCATGCAACAGATGTTAGAGAAATGGGTCTATAGTTGCCTGGTCTTTTCACCTTTCTTGAAGATGGGCGTTACATTAGCTACTCGCCAGTCATCAGGGATGATTCCTTGGTCAAGCGAGGTTTGATAAGGCAACGTAAAGATTGGTGTAAGTTCCAAGGCCAATTCTTTTAAAAGCCTAGTAGGTATAAGGTCAGGCAGGACCCATGAACATCCAGTTATAAATGTACGATACGTATGTGCCGCGGTTGAGACCCCCTTTTTCAGCCTAAATTTCTCGCTCCAGAAAGCGCCCGTTATAATCTACTTAGCCGGTAAGAGCGGCGAGCTCGATCAGCGCCGGAGCCCTTATGTCGGCCCGCCGAAGCTAGCTTGCGCTGGCCAGATACGAATCTAGACAGTAAGATGCGCGCGTTTTTTTTAACATAGCCGCTACCTATACCGATTACGCCTACGTTCTAAAAAGTAATGAATTCCAGAGACCCCCATTTTTTATGTGGTCCGTTCCAGAGCATTGCATTTTTAGCAATCGTTGATCCAAGAGCCGCTCCGGAGACCCTCATTTTAAGATCAAGATTTAGTTCCAGGGCCCCCTATTTTCGAGTTGGCGCGGCACATAGGTATCATGTTATATAATTTGAGTACCCCCCCTAGTCACTGGACTGTGTCTGACCACATGCCTGCAACTGACTGCATAGATCACCTTATACAGATTGAGGTTGATAATGATAATTGATATGCAACAAAATATAGAGTCGGACTGACTGCCATGCCCATGCTTTCGACTTTTGGGCTGATAAAAATTCCTTGATTTTTCCCTCATTTGACTTTGAGGTAGGCCTAGCCTATTCTCTATCAAATTCCAAAAAAGTAAAATAGTTTTCCCTGATTTCCCTGATGGGCTGGGAACCCTGTGTGATTGGATATTGCCTTATTGGATCAAATACGGATTTACGCAGCTTTTTAATTACATTATCATTAGAGCTAGAAGAATAATAATTAATATGAATATGACTGAGATTGAGAATATACAATTTCGTTGCTGAAAAAAACATTCACAGATGGGGATGGAAGTGACTTTGTGATTATGGAGTGTGCAGCACGAATTCAAGAACCTTCGAATATGTTTTGAAGCCACCAAGCGCGAAAAATTAATCCCGCGAAAGTAACGGCGTTTACAGTACTTGCCCTGCGCCCTTCCGCCACCAGCCGGCCGGCCTGGCCTTGGGTACCGTACCACCGATAGCCTTGGCTTAGGCTTAGCCCCCATTCTAATTCCTTGCCCTCGGCGCGGCAGTTCAGGCCAGCATTAAAATGTAGGTCTACCAACTTACAGACAACGAGAACAGGTATCTCTTTTTGTCGGAGGATCAATAGGCAACCCAGCAAATCCTTCAAAAACTGTCTGTTCACCGTCATTATTATCTTTAAATGGAAAATTGGCGGCAAATTCGTCCTCCATTTTACGACAACTTCTTCTTTTTAACGAGCACGCCGTGGTATATACTGTCGAGCGAAACGACAAACAAAAAAGGAAAAGGATATTGTGTATCAGCGAAAGATGCAGTGTTTCCTCGATCCTCAGGCTCAGGCCAATAATTTTTACCTGGGATTGAATCCCGAGATTGAATATTAAAATTTGTTATCTATCAATAATAAAGCTAGCCTTAAATAGGCCTCTTGATATAGAAATCAACGATATTATGATTTTTGTTTGGTCTACACACTAATAACAATTCACAATTATACACAATTTCTGACGAATTGAGGTACAGTATGTGCTCGCATTATTTGATTCGTGAGATATGAAAAGTCCTTGAATTTTTTTTCACGTCAGTATTTTATTATTCTCAACTTTGCATTCACGTTAATTGTTTGGTTAAACCCTGAATTACAAAAAGGGCTTAGAATGTCCCGTTTTTTAAAACTAAATCGCCCCAAACCCAAACCTATAACAGCTTGTGCTTCGTGCTCTCATCATATACACATTTATAGTATCCCCCCCCCCCCATATGTGTAACAACCAGGGGCCGCGGAAGCGGGTGGCGGGGGGGGGGGGGGGGGCTTCAGCCCCCACTTCTTTCCAAAACCGTGTACAAAAACGTAAAAATGACCATAGGATTGTGATTTTTTGCATGGTAAGCCCCCCCCCCCACTTTGAAAACCGTTCCGCGGCCCCTGACAATGTCATAATGGTTGCCTTTTCGCGTTAGTATTATTTAGTATATGATGATAATAATAATTACAATATTACTAATAATAGTAATAACAATAATGATGATGATGATGATGATAATAATATCAATAATAATAATAATAATAATAATAATAATAATAATAATAATAATAATAATAATACTGATCATAATAATAATAAGATAATAATGATAACAGTTATAACAATAATTCATCTATTTTCATATGTATCCTTTATAATGATTTTTTTACAAGTCAAACAGTGTTTACAATTTTTATTTGGGGATCAATACGCCAAATTGAATTTTTTTTTACACCTCACTCCCATAGTCAAAAGCTGGTTCCGCCAATGCTTATTATATTTTTGTTATTATATGCAAGAGCATGTTTGCATGAGAGAAAAATATAATATACATGTACCTTGAATTGAAATTTCGTATCCACAGCCCTCTTACTAGTTTTTTTCAAAAACCAATTTGCTTTAATTTCTTCATCATTTTCCCCAAATCCATGCCTGAAAAATTGAAATCATGGTTTATTTTCAATTTTATATTCGTGATATCACGTAGAATTTAATGAACCCCCTCTTTACAATTCTGCTTTAAATTTTTAACACAATATGTGTTTTATGAAATGAATTTCAGTTCTAGACAATGCATAATTTCATGATTTATCAAAAACTAGAAACGGGCTTAAAGTATGTGATCTAAAATGGTGTTCCTTAACACCAGGGGCGGATAC
The DNA here is from genome assembly GCF_037042905.1 of Lytechinus pictus. NCBI lineage: Eukaryota > Metazoa > Echinodermata > Echinoidea > Temnopleuroida > Toxopneustidae > Lytechinus > Lytechinus pictus. Next base: position 11,989,552 of record NC_087249.1, read on the forward strand.
AGGATCTTCCAAAGGGGGGGGGGGCATATTTCCCCCCGGATCCGCCAGTGCAGACAATCAATATCATCGCAAAAATCTTGGGACCACACCTTATCACATCCTCTACACAATGATCGTTCGGTATAACGTATTTATACGTCTTTTGTGGTCAGAGAGGTGTCCCCTACTGTATTGGCGGCACAACACAAGGAGGGAGACAAGAAGGGAAAATGAATAAAATGGCGGAAAAGGAAGAAATGAGAAAAGAAATATCATGGCAGAGTCACATACAGTGGCGCAAAGCAATTTGAGGGGGGGGGGCAGATATGGCCATTGACCTGGCCACGGAGGATTATCTATTGTTAATGGGGGTGCTGTGACAATGTGCAGCACCCCCAGTAACAATAGACTAATCCTCCGTGGATAGGTCCCTGGATATGGCGTAGGCCTATCAGTCAAAATTCATAAAAAGTTGTGAGAGAGCGGAGCTAGCAAAAAGTTTGACATTTTTTTATTACAAAAATCAAATTTTGTGATAGATTTGACATATTAAGAAAATGATGAGGTAATTCTTCTCTCTTAACATTTTTTTCATTTTCTCTCTTTTTTTTTGGTCGTGATTTTTTTTTTTTTTTTTTTTTTGGGGGGGGGCAAGCACTCCCCAAGACCCCCCAATGTACGCCACAGTCTAAAGTTTCGGGAAAAGGATCAGTGATATTAATTATACTCGAGCATCGACTAACATTCCAATATTACAAAAGTTCATGTCGGCCAGCTATCCACTAAAACTTTTTTCTTTGTGAGAAAGTCATGAATTTTGGGTATCTAGCGCCCTGCAGTTGTACTCTTTTTTATTCTCGTTAAAAAGACAATTTCAAATGTTATATTATGTTTGGATATCAAGATCAATCAACACGCTTATGGACGTTTTATCAAATGCAGATATCTCCAATACTCCATCGGCTCTAATTCAATTGATTTTCTAAGATTATTGAACTTCATTACAAAGAAAATAGAGCACAAAAATTGAAAACTTCTGTGAATTATTGAAATTATATGAAAAAAGGATGACTCATCCTGAAGCGCTTCATTTTGAATGATTAAGAAACTTAATTGTCATTCAAAATTTGAAACTTGTATAGGGCGCAAAAAAAAGACAGGAGATGAATGTATAGGGAAATGACATGAAGTTTCATAGAAACTAGAATTTCAAAATATTGTACTTTTTTATTTGATACGAAACAAAATTTTATACCTTCTTCTTTAAAAATGAGAAAATTGTTTGCCCCCAAATTATGGTTGTTTAGTAATGAGCTAAAAAGCGGGAGTGGCCTATATGGGGGTGATGGCAGAAATTGATATAAAGATTATACCTGACGGGGCCGACCCGACCAAAAGTGTGAAAATGTTGAGTGATCAATTTGAAAAAAAAGAGATAGCTTCATATACTTCGGCCTAACCTTACTCTAGTTCCATGCCCTAATGTATACATTTGAACTTTAACTGGCAAGAAACACACTAGTCCTATAGCCGAGTCGAAAAAACAGGGTTAGAGAAAGGTTGAGGGAAACAAAGGAGAACTGCAATACTGTCATTTAACCGCGCGAAGCGCGGGGGCAAAATTTAGATATAAAAATTTGGAGCGAGAGTGAACTAGTTTCGTTAAGGTACTAAATTCTTTTGATAAAACAATAAAAAGATAAAAAGAAAAAACCCCACAAAGTTACCTTTCTTCACTTTCCTCCCTTCGCTTTTCCTTTTCTCCTCTCTTTTTTTGATGATTTATTTTGTTGGGGGGGGGGGGGCGACCGCCCCCACTGCCTGCCCCTGACTACGTGCCTAGATAGGATCTTAGTTAAGTCTGTAACGTGATACGATGACAGTGGTCTCGACCGCGAAATGAAAATACTTGCTTATTTTTGAAAATTGTTAGCTGATATTCAATCACAGGGCAAATCATTTTTTTAAAGATTGTACAGTTTGTACCATGGAGGCAAAACTATAATGATAAAATATTTATCATCCACATCTACAAAATTATTAAGTAACTATAATATGAAAACACAGCACTTTACATGTCTCACCCTTGTTTATCCTAAGCTTACCGCTCGATAATTAAAACAGGAATCCAAGATAAGGAGAGTGGAGCCGTAAAGAGATTGAGAGAGAGAGAGAGAGAGAGAGAGAGAGGGGGGGGGGGGGGGGTGAGCGCTGTAAAGTTACATTTTGGGGCGTGGCATATTGTGTACCCATCAGCTGAAACGGTACCCTTCAGCAGAAGTTAGTAGTCTCATTTTCGAAACACGATCGGTCTTCCGCTATTGAAACGTGGATATTTTGGCCGTACCATTAATGGAACGCTTATCTGTTCGTCAGACCAGAAATTTATGGCAATTTATACATATATAAATATACCTTGATTTAATCAAAATTTGCTTTCGTCAGGAAAAATTGTGTCACGTGTACACTCTCAAAATCGATCTAGCGACTGTTATTTACAGACTAAACACATATCTCACATCGCTCAGGCGTGACCTTTGTTGATACCACCTGTAAAACTTCGTAGGTTGTATTTACGATAATTGTATGCGGGCTTATTGTTCATTGATCATTGCCTCGGAATCGTTCGGAACTGACGACTACTGGAACTCCCGTTCATGAACATTTTTAATTGACAAAAGTTCTATTCTTAGCGAGCACAAAGGTCTGATTGTTAAGATCGTTTGCACCCCTCGCCTAGCTAGGTCAGGTCGTTGTATGTTGATTAATTTTACGGGTTGGTTGAGGCGGCGGCAGCGCTGTACAGCAAGCGAGACTGGAAATGTTTTATTTGAGCGGTGTCTGTGCATCACCACCACCCGGCGAATCGGCTGAACAGGAGGTTTCGGAGAACACTAACTCCAAGAGCCCTGGACCTGGAACTAACAACAACATGACCTCACACGCAAACCCACATCTTCCACCGAGTCTCGAAGCTTTGGAAGCTAGCCTGGAAGAATCGGGGCTCCTCTTGACCAAGAAAAATGTCGCAGATGACGAGAATTTCATCGTCGAAATTCAGGAGGTTTTCAAGAAGGGTTATCTACCGGTGAATTCGTTGCTAGCGTTGCCCGTATGTTGGGCGTCGGCGAAGCTTTTTCCTGACCCCAAATATGACCGGAATATGTTGTTATTTGACGAGGAAGATAGTTTAGATGCTGCCGTTGTCATGGCTTTTCAGAAGTCTGCTCAAAGCCTTCGCACACCTGCGGTTATTGATGTGCATCGAAGCTGCAGAATACCGGTAAGAAAAGAATGTGAATTCATTTTAAGCCTGTTGATAAAAAACACTAGGGTCTATATATTTAGGTTCTGCTTGGATGATTATACGTGGGGGTAAGTGGTCAGTAAATGTTTACAGTGTAACTAACTGGAGTGTAAATAGATGTCTCTTTTATTTTTATATTGCACAGGTATTACTATTAATCCATTAGTTAATAATTTAGAGAGGTGTAACTGGTTTGATTACTCAGCAAGTTGTGTATTCTTGATTCTGGCTCATCTATCAATTGTATATGTATTGGTTCTTCAAGTGTTTGTGCACATTGTGAATTCAGTTTTAGGCTTTATTCAAAGCATAACATGATTTGATTGTATTCCACATATTCATTCACAAAAATATGTTTGTCCCTTGTCACATCTCTTAATCCTCAGTTTTCTTTTTAGGTGTACGGCTAATGGGGTATTGCAAGAAACCTGTGATTGATTGCAAGTCAATTTTAGGTTCCAAAGTGGATTGAAAGTTGTGCATTTCATTGCAGATTTGCGATTGATTTATGGTCTACTTCTTGCATCCACAAAGATAATTTGGTTTCCTTTAATTGAAATTGATCTATCACTTGTAAATTTGCATCTGAAATTTGCAATTGATAACAAATATTTTGATGTAACACCCCCTAAGAAATTAATTGGTCATTGGCCTCCACAGTTGGAACCTGGAATGATCAGATACTATGCATATAAAAGCCCAATACATTTGTAGGCCCTACATTGTACATATTTCTGTCATATCTATTTTGAGATTCTGTTCCCCATTACGGCAAATCCAATTCTATATTGGATCGCTCTCTTTTGCTCTCCAGAGTGCCCTCCTTAACCCCCCCCCCTTTCCACGTGTACGGTGTTTAGATTGCCTCTTCCCTACAATGTACCAATAGGCCATACAGCCCTAAACCTCTAGTGCCCCCACTCATCTTGCGCTTGCCTGGCACCCCTATATGTAGATCTGCCACTCCCCTATGCTATGCCCCTACTCTCTAGTGTACCCCTCCACCAGCCTGGTACCCCTATAGATCTGCCACTCCCCTATGCTATGCCCCTACTCTCTAATGTACCCCTCCACCAGCCTGGTACCCCTATAGATCTGCCCATCCCCTATGCCCCTACTCACTAGTGTACCCCTCATCTAGCCTGGTAGTACAGTGGTACCACTTGATCTACCCCTCCCCTATGCCCCTACTCTCTAGTGTGCCCCTCATCTAGCCTGGTAGGACAGTGGTACCTCTTGATCTGCCCCTCCCCTATGCCCCTACTTACTAGTGTACCCTCCACTAGCCTGGTACTCCTAATATAGCTGCCCCTACTCTCTAGTGTACCCCTCATCTAGCCTGGTAGTACAGTGGTACCACTTGATCTGCCCCTCCCCTATGCCCCTACTTACTAGTGTACCCTCCACTAGCCTGGTACTCCTAATATAGCTGCCCCTCCCCTATTCCACTACTCTGTAGTGTACCCCCACCCTAGCCTGCTCACCATATGACAACCCCCCCTTCTCTCCCTGACTGTACTGTTTATCTCCCCTAGATTGCTACCATATCCTGCAACACCTCCCTGGATGAAACTCTCTCATTTGAATAATCTAGTATATCTGTACATTGAAATGAAAGTGTGTATAATCTATATAGATTTATACATTGCAATGAAAGTGTGTTGTAAACATAAATCTAACATACGTACATGTTTAGTGAATTTACAAAATGAAAACAAGAAGGAAATAACACTGTTACATGTTGTACATTATTACCGTACCCTACCTATTGGTATACAGTGCTTGCCTGGAGAGGTATACAAGATTTATTTGTATCACAATAATGCTAGCAAAGGTTGAAGAGTTTCTCCTTTTATAAAAAACACAATCCATTTGAGGGATTTATAGCTGGCTGCCGTGAATAGCCGACATTCTTTGTATTGTTGTGAGGAGGGTAGGGGCATTTAAATATTCTGGTAACCATTTCTACAATTAACAGGAGTGTACTATTATTATGGGCTTTTGATTCACATGTATCTGTGTGTGTACAGATGAAACATACATGTAGGAAGGCCTATATATACATACTGCAGGGAACCGGGGGGGCTGGGGGGGCTTCAGCCCCCCCACTTTTTTCCAAAACCGTGTACAAAAACGTAAAATTTACCATATGATTGTGATTTTTAGCATGGTCAGCCCCCCACTTTGAAAACCGTTCCGCGGCCCCTGTACTGTTATTATATACATGTAGGTACATAACTACATATCCCTTGCTGAATTGCTGTCACATTAAAACATTGTTGTTTTGTATAGGGTTCTATATTCAGAGATGCCTTTCTGTCCATTTTGAAGTATTTTATACTTAAAAAATATTTATATTGTAGGTTTCAACTAGTTATGATTTTCCCCAAAAGTTTATCATACACTCTATTGCAGGAATTGAAGATACTGTTTTTCTATTCGAAACACTTTTGTCATCCCACAAAATACTGCATTTTGTTTTATGAGGTTGGCATCCATTAGCTTATAAACTCCAGACCCCCAGTGTTGCATTGAGGAATTAAGAGAAAGTGTTCAGGTTAAATGTATGCCTGAATGATGCTTAAATACATACATGTACATAGGCCTAAACCATTTTGACAAAAAAATATGGCTGACAGACAGCCGCTGACATAGTCTAGTTCTAGACGATTTTCATCGAATCTATTTTCACCGATATTTTTGCGCGCACACTCGGCTGGGCGTACGCACGGGATAGTACGTATATATCGGTGAAAATAGATTCGATGAAAATCGTCTAGAACTAGACTACCGCTGACACAGATCAGCACACACGTGTGGTGTCTCTCTACCAGACAGTATGCCTACGTGCTTATTTTGTTTATAATGCTTTTAAATGCAATTATTCATTGACATTTTCCTACCAAATTTATGGACATACTGTAGGCTGCATGATTAGCACAAATGTTAACTGTTAAACGTCTATATGGTATGCAAGCACTTGGATGGTTATTTTGTTAGATTCTGTTCAATATGGATCCTCGGTTTTTAAGTCTATCCCTTATCTATGATTTGATAAACTTATAAAGCTTAATTTGGAAAAGAAATGAAAAAAAAACCTACATGTACATACAGCACCAGGCATGTCTGTATACCAGTATAAAAATCAATATCGCTGTAAACACACAGGTTAAACATGAATGATTAGAATCAGACGCCTTAATCAATAATCTTTATTATCCTGTGACCTGTGTACAGTACTTATTGTACTGTTATGATGGGTCCTATGGACCTATGCATGTATCACCTTAAATGTGAAATGGCTAGGTTCTATGTAGGATCCATGGTGTTTCTATGTGTCATACAAATTATAACATTCATTACCATGATCTGTGTGAGTAGAGTGATGGAGATAGGGAGAGAGAGAGAGAGGGAGAAAAAAACTTAATTGGAATCCTGTTTGATATGTTAACATTTTATGGTCAGCAAATAAAATTCAAAAGTGTGATGATCCAGTATCTGAAATATTCCTTGAATTGATTGCACAGCCTCATTACTCTAGATCAATACACCCTTTGATCACAGCACTGTACACAATTGCAGAATATTCATTTCGTTTTACAATTTGCAATTTGCATACGGTACATATAGAGAATAGAGATTAAATGTTTTGTAATTCCAATGGCTATAAAATAGTTGTCTATTACCCTTTTTACACAGGATTTTCTTAACCCCGGACTATCGCTAACCCCGTACTATCCTTAACCCCGTACTATTTTTTTTTCCTTTTCACACATGCCAAATTGTTATCGCTAACCCTGGATAAGGAATGCTTGCTTTTCACACACGAAACTCGCTAACCCCGGACTAGTGGTTTTTGTCGATCATTCGTAGTACAAGTACTTCACTCGTACCTTTTTACACACGCTAAAATTTCCTTAACCCCGTATTATAGGTGGGGCTAAATTGCCATTTAGCCCCACCTAAAGTACGGGGTTAAGCTTAGCCCACTTTCGTTTTACACTAGCGATCTTAACCCCGTACTATCGCTCTTAGCACCGCAATTGCTGGGATAACCCTGCTTTTTTGCAGGGCCAAATAATCCCGTACTAAAGGTGGGGTTAGCCCACTTTGCAAAAATGCTGTGTAAAAAGAAAGTGGGCTAAGCTTAACCCCGTACTATAGGTGGGGCTAAATGGCAATTTAGCCCCACCTATAGTACGGGGTTAAGGAAATTTTAGCGTGTGTAAAAAGGGTATATGTTTATATTTCTATTATGGACAGCAAATAATGAATTTGCTAGAAAATATGTATACTATGTCAGGTGGATAGGTCCTCACTTTGTTGTGTCCAACATACCTGTTCATAAAATAAACAACCACTAGCAGTACCTACGACGTATTCACCTCCAGCGGCCCGCCCTTTCCCCGATTCATAGTCGGTGCAACCCCGGCCACTCATGGTGCAGCAGCCAGAAGCAGAGGGGGCCTGAGCATGGAAACGCCACCGATTTTGATATGTTTCCGGCCAAATTCATCATTAATTTTATTATTCATGTCAAAGTGCAGCTAAATTACATACTTATGCTACGAAATCTTATTAATCAATATACTAGAACTACACGAAATCACTATTTGAAAACACTCAAATACTGGAGAGAACTTACCTTACTCACATGCAAATTAACAGAGTGCTGCTTCTGCCCTACACAACATGACGTCATCAACATCACCGGAGAAAACGAAACGATGAAGAAAGAGTCTCCTGCGGCCGTTTAGCAAGCTCGCGATTCAAAGATTGCGGACATAATTACTCTTTTTATATTCAAGTAAATCTCATTTTGAGGGTATGTTTGTGATCCTGGATTCCTATTCTTCACGTTGATAGGTAATTTGTCAGTATCATTTTTGGGTCCGGTCTGGGTCTTTAATTTTACAGTACCTGGGTACTTCGCAAGTTAGCATGTGATTTTTTGTATTGTAGTGGTTGCATGCTATTTGACAAGTTTGTATTTCTGCCTTCAGACAAGATAGCAAATCAATGAGTTAAAGGTTCAAGTCCACCCCAGAAATATGTTGATTTGAATCAATAGAGATATCAAATAAGCATAATGCTGAAAATTTTATCTAAGTCGGTTGTAAAATACGAAAATTATGACATTTTAATTAAAGTTTTGCTTACTTTTCAAAACATAGTTATATTCGCAACTCAGTGACATGCAAAATTTTGCAAATGAGAGTGGATGTTATGTCTCTCACTCTTTTTTGAAATTTGAATGACAGAATATTTCAATTTTTACAGATTTTACAATAAGGACCAACTTGACTGAACCTGAAAAAATTGAAACAAAAAATGGTAATTCCATGTATTCATTTCGAGGAATTCAATTTTGTTTCACATGTACAGTACATTATTTGAACAAGAAAAAATTAGAATATTTCATGTTATAAAATAGAAAATTATTAGTGACTGGATGGTGTCATCAGTCGGCTTATTCGCATACTGACAAGGATGGTCATATAACTGTAATGTGAAATTAAGCAAAATTTAAAAACATAACTTTCTTATCCAATTTTCATAAAATTTTCAGTGTTATGCTTGTTTGACTTGTCCTGTAATATGATGAAATGACCCTGTCCCATAAAGTAGTGCTGTACAAAATTTGAAATCAAGGATGTATCATATTCACATACACATACTGTACCTCCCGGCTGCCCCCTCCCTGGACCGCCACCATTGGTATAAAGATTATGTAGTTGAAGCAGGGAATTATGTACAACAGGTCCCTGGTTGCAGTTACCAAATAGTAAAATAATATTATCCATCAGGTGCGTGTTTCATAAAACTTGTTATAATCACAAATTTGCATTAACCGCTTAAATCTACTGAAATCCTTGAATCCGATAGGAGATTGGATGATAGTAAATTTGTTATAGAAATTGTACATTTTTTTAATACCCAGTACAACAAAATCTTTAGAAAACAATCAAAACAGGACCATACATTCATGTATAAAAAACAATCACTGTACTTTATATATATCTAACAATGTAAGTATCCTTGTTACTGCCATCTGATCAGAATAGCTGTCGTTTTGCTGGCATGATTTCAGTCAAATGTTAATTAATGCTTTTTTAACATGATATATGGCACAAATACACTCTTCTAATGCCTTTTTCATCAGCATGGGGATCATGTGTGAGCAGCATCCCACGCAAGTAGCAGATAAGACGGTACGGTATTCAAAATTCTGAGCACGTTAACCGATGTCGATTCACCTTGGTTTCATCAGAGAGAAACTGTCCCTTGCCTTTACTACCCTAATGTGTTTTCAGGCCTCAAATGTGAGAAGTAGCAGCCACTGGTAATGACATTCCCCGACCAACACCAACAACAGTGCCAGAAGCTAGCCAAAGCTCATTTGACATTAGCTTTATATCACTGCATGCATGATTAATCAATACAAAGGGATCATTCTCTGGCGTTGGTCACGACGCACCCGTCGTCGCCCTGGTGGGTGACAATGATGTTATCAGTGGCCGTTGTTCGAGGCTGCAGTTCTGGTTTGTTTCAGCAATAGAACACTTTGAAAATTTACTTCAGCTTTTCAGATTAAAGTGGGACTGAATTGAAAACAGTGAGCCACATTAAATTTCAATCCTTCAATATAAAAAGTACTTTTAAAAATAAGTATACCCAGTAAATAGAAAATATCACTGCATAAAATATAACAAATATCACAAATTATAGAAGTGAAACGATAAAGAGTGAAGTATACAGAAGTTCACGTGGGGGATTGACAATAAGCCATTGGTCTTCACAAGGGTGATCCACTGTACATGTATTCTGCAATTTAACAGTGATGTTGATGATTTACACTTTATAATTGAAACAAAATAAATCATAAATCAGTGATGAGATCTACATGTACATGTACATCCAAGTTATTACATAAGCATTTGATTGCTTCATATATAGTCTTCTAAACTCTGATTATTGCTTCATATTATTTAATGCATACAGATGTACTCACTACTATCATTAAATAAATCAGTGATATACAGTGCGTATCAAAAAAAAGTTTACACTTATAAAAAAATCCTGTAAAATTATACATTTGTGATATCCTGAAGATTTTTCCACATTTTAACATTGGTACTGATCCATTTAAGCAAATGACAATATAACTGTCGAAAAATATTTCCGCTTGAGTGAGCACCACTTACTTTTGAAAAGTTAGTGAAGAATGATTTGCGCAGAACTTTGAAATAGTTATGCGAATAAAAGTTTTATTTCAATTGACTTAAAGTGCAAGGGAAATGTATGAGAAATGTTTCTCAGGGTAAGTTCGATTTCGCCCTTTCCCCTTGATACAGCGTGAAAACAAGCATTTCTGCGCAAACAGATTTCTGCGAGCTTTACAAAAATGGACAGTGCTCACTCAAGTATAACATTCTGTCAAAACTTTTACTTCCATTGGATAGATGAGACCTAAACCCAAGATTATATTTGAAAAAATTACCCACATGTTGTATATTTTTTAATTCCCAGGGCTTTTTCTAAGTAAACTTTTTTTTGATACGTACTGTACATGTATATACTCACTAAAATGATCCACATCCAAGTTTTACATAATCATTGAATTGCTTCTGTATGAGTCTTCTAAACTCTTGATTATTGCTTCATACTATTTAGTGCATACAGTTACTTCTTACTATCATTAAATAAATCAGTGATATATAAATGATCCACATCCAAGTTTTTACATAATCATTGGATTGCTTCTGTGTAGTCTTCTAAACTCTGATTATTGCTTCATATTATTTAGTATTTTGTACTTCCTATCTTCATTAAATAAATCAGTGATATATAAATGATCCACATCCAAGTTTTTACATAATCATTGGATTGCTTCTGTGTAGTCTTCTAAACTCTGATTATTGCTTCATATTATTTAGTATTTTGTACTTCCTATCTTCATTAAATAAATCAGTGATATATAAATGATCCACATCCAAGTTTTTACATAGGCCTAATCATTGGATTGCTTCTGTGTAGTCTTCTAAACTCTGATTATTGCTTCATATTATTTAGTATTATGTACTTCCTATCTTCATTAAATAAATCAGTGATATATATATTGATCCACATCCAAGTTTTTACATAATCATTGGATTGCTTCTATATATGTAGTCTTTTAAACTCTGATTATTGCTTCAAATTATTTAGTGGTATACAGTTTTGTACATCCTACTTTCAATTCAATGCTATCATAAATAATGCTTGCTGACCAGTAAATTTTAGAAGATTAGTATTTAAATTGAAAGGAAATGATGAGATTGTACATCAGCAACATTAGTTTTCCTGGTACATGTGTGTACCAGTGCAATCTTGATATTGACCACAGTGTCAAAACTTGCTGGTATATAGAAAAAGGAAATGAAGGGCCAAAGCTTATCTGTTGCTTCATATGAGCATCCTGCATGAAAAAGATCAAAGTATTTTACCATCTACTTTAGATGTATGTGCATGAAGTCAGGGGTCGCACAGCTAAAAAGTTTTTTGTTTTCAAAGCACATTTAAATGGAGTTTTTTATTGATTCAAAACTATAAATGCATTTTTGAAATAACATGTACTTAACAATCTTAGAAATATGAATACTCTGTACACATACACATGTGTACAGTGTATTTTCTCACAATCTTTCAAAATGTGTGTACTGTATGCCTCTCTATTATTTTATTTTTCATTTGTTTAACTGTTCCCAATCAGATAGTAACTATTCTCATTTAAAATGAATTTGAAAGGGTCAGTATTTAATCCATTGCAATATTTATTTCCAGATTTGTTGACATTTCTTTGTGTTAAATAAATATGAACCAAATCCTTGCAGCAAGGCTGTGCATGGACAGTTGAGTGTCCTTGAGTTTAACGCATCCAAAGTGAGTCAGAACTGTACCAGGGTTTTTCTATCTTAATACCATGGTAACCGAGTGGCACAATGAATTATTAATCAGTTAATTTTACAAAGTGCTGTACTGTACTTGTACACAAAACAGTGTTTTTTCACATACATGTATATACCTCTTTATTTGAAGCCTCATAGTTTGGTCAAATCTAAGAAAAGATGATTGATTTTAAAACTTTTTATTCTCTTTCACTTCAGATGAGGTGAAAGAGTACACCTCAAAACACATGTCATGTGAAAGATTCTCGCTAAATTTTGTTTTATTTGGGTGTCTGTGCTTCTTACTCAAGCATGGGGCAATCTTTTCAGGGTAAGCAATCATTAAATTTCAAAGAAATTTCTTTGAAGTGCCTCTATTTAAAAAAAATTGAAATATTACTAAGGAAGGGAGCCAAATCTGATAATTATATGGGTATGATCAAATTTTCACAAAGAATCTGTTAATGAAAAGTGATTTTATGGTTACCACAGGCTATAGTGTACAAATCTTAAATACTAATCCTGTAGCGATCTTCCAAACCAGTTCGGAAAACCACCTCGCGATGGAGTTTTTAAAGGTCAAGTCCACCTCAGAAAAATATTGATTAGAATCAATAGAGAAAAATCAGACAAGCACAATGCTGAAAATTTCATCAAAATCGGATGTAAAATAAGAAAGTTATGACATTTCAAAGTTTCGCTTATTTTTCACAAAATAGTTATATGAACGAGTCAGTTACATCCAAATGAGAAAGTCGATGATATCACTCACTCACTATTTCTTTTGTTTTTTATTGTTTGAATTATACAATATTTCATTTTTTACGAATTTGACTATTTGGACCATCTTGTCTGAACCACAAAATGTTCAAATAATGGAATTCCACGTGTTCAGGGAGGAATTAAACTTTATTTCACTTGACAATGACGAGAAAATCAAAATATTTCATATTTCATATAATAAAATACAAAAGAAATAGTGAGTGAGTGATGTCATCAATTCCCTCATTTGCATACCGACCTAGATGTGGATATAACTGTTTTGTGAAATGAAGCGAAACTTTAAAATGTCATAACTTTCTTATTTTACATCCGATTTCGATGAAATTTTCAGCGTTATGCTTGTTGGATTTTTCTCTTTTTATTCAAATCAAGTTTTTGTTGGGGTGGACTTGTCCTTTAAGATAGCTTTCCCTCGTTAAACTGGTTTTAGCGTAAGTGAAGACACAACCGTCTATTGGGGAACCGATTTTCTCACATTTTGAGCGCGCAACGCCACACACTGTGTAGAATGTTAACGCTGCAGTTTTGAATTTTCAGAGAAACATGTCACCCCACTGAGAGCGTTCCCATAGCAACAAGCCAACTTGATGTGAAGTGGTTTTGAAAACCACTTTTGGCTGATCAAATGGGAATGCTAGCAAAGCGATCTTCCAAATTGGTTTCCTGAACCGATTTCCAGTAAACTTATTCCCTAATTCGACTCTCAATCGTGAATAAATTATTTTCAGTCACGCCTCACTATCCTTAAGCACAACCAGTGCAACAACATCAACACCTGAAATAGAAAACATTTATATACTTTACAAAAAACATACCTGTTTCGAGGGGAGCACCAAGCTTCGACGGCAAGACAGCACGAACGGTACTTACTGACGAATGTACTGAGGCCTCCCTCTGAGTTCAGATCTCGAAGAACTCATCAATGTACTGTACATGCTGTAAGGCCTATCCATCCATCAGAATTCTCTTTGTTCTATCTTCTTGCATCCAGTCAATCGTCCACATATCCATCCCGAATAAGACGTCCGTACTGTGCTGTGTCGAACTCGGTCAGTGAATTCCGAATCGTTTAGGAATTCAGACACTCCTCACGCAAGCATTGTTATGCTAATCGGATACTTCTGCTAAGAAAAGAAAATGTATTTATTCCCTAATTCGACTCTCAATCGTGAATAAATTATTTTCAGTCACGCCTCACTATCCTTAAGCACAACCAGTGCAACAACATCAACACCTGAAATAGAAAACATTTATATACTTTACAAAAAACATACCTGTTTCGAGGGGAGCACCAAGCTTCGACGGCAAGACAAGCTAAACTTATAGCTCCCCCTCTCAGTAAATCAAAGAACGGGTAAACAAGAAAATGAGTTACACGACGCAATCATTTCAATTTAACCAACTTTAAATGTATAATGATAATAATACATGTCTCATTCAACAATCTCATCGAACGCCTATACAATCCATCTTTAACAAAGTTATACGTATAATCATACTGAGGCTAATTTACCCGGTATAAAAATAATTCTAAAGCCCCAAATTCATAGAAATTGAAAGACAATCCTTCATATTGTCTTTAATATATCCATCCTTAGCAGTCTCCGACCTCCACCTACCATGTTTCTTAAACAACCTGTCTGGAACATCAAAGTTCGCTGCTGCTGTGGCTCCGCCACTTCGGAGGCTATGCATGCCAAAACTCTTTGGATTCAACCCTACTTTCGCCAACGCCTCTCTCAATAATTCTAAACATTTAGTATAAGACAACTGTCCGCGTCTTAACTTGTAACTATTACTGGATTTACAGTAATTTAGAGGCCTAAAAAGAAATACTCCGCTGCAATCAAATATTTCCTCAAAGCTAATACGGGGCAGGTGGGGGAATTTGTAGCACCTATAAGAACCCATACTCCTTGCCTGTAAATATCGGTTTTACTTTTCATGATGAAAGTATTCACATGAGACAAATACAAGTCTAAATCACATTTACTAATATGTATCATTTCATCAAATCGTAGAATGCCTGCGTAGGAAATCAAAATCATAGCACATAATCGAATATCTAATAGACTCGTTGAAGATCCATACTTCTCAACAACTGCTTTCAAAATGTCTGGGGTTATAACTTCTTTCTTAACGATCGGTTTGTTTAGTAATTTCTTTAAACATTGTAAAACAATATGTATGAACTTGCGATCACAGGGATTAACATTCATCCTTGGCTTGCAGTCAAAATGCCACTTAATGGCGTAAAAAGCCGATTCTATCCTCGAATAAGGAGCTTCTCTTTGATACAAATGAATAAGATAGCGACTAATATCTTCTGGTTCTGCTGTGTCAGAATTCACTTTATTTTGCTTCCACTAATCTCTCCAGGTATTCAACGCTCTGTTGTATTTACTCATAGTG
This sequence comes from Lytechinus pictus, assembly GCF_037042905.1. NCBI lineage: Eukaryota > Metazoa > Echinodermata > Echinoidea > Temnopleuroida > Toxopneustidae > Lytechinus > Lytechinus pictus. Next base: position 12,004,960 of record NC_087249.1, read on the forward strand.
TTATCAGCTTTCGAAGCTGTCAAGACCTTGTTCAAAGTTATATCATATCCTTCATGAAGGGAATTTCTGGATTTAAGAAAAATTAAACAAAGCTTAAGCTGGTATATATTTATCTCAACACAATATATTCAAATTGTGATAAATTCTCAAGTTCAGTCATTCTTATCAAATTCTCAAAATTTTAATCACTTCTAATACATTTTACAGCCATGACAGCAAAATTAAACATTAACTATGCAGCTATCCTCAAACCAGGTGGTTTTATATTTTCACTAAAATTTCAGTATGAAATTCATTAGATCACAATTCCATATCATAATTCGTTCCAATCGTCTTGAAGGCTTAGCAAAACAATAGCTTTGGGATTCATTTCCTTTGCGAAAATATTTATTTTTGCCTTAAAACACTTGCAAAAAACTTTCTGAAACATTTTATTCTCAAGAATTCTGTAATTTTGAGACTTTGAATGTTTTCAATCATCACCAATTTCTTCATTCTGAGCTCCGCCGCCAGTAAATTATAACTAATTTTAAAATGAAATCTCACATCAATTCCTTATCAACCTTTACGATGGTTATCCATTTACATAATCATAACATTCTCCAATTTTCATCACCACTTCTTTGCTCTGCAGCATAAGTGGATCCTAGCTATGCAGCTATCTGCCATGCGGCCGTGTAAAAATTACATGTTGCATTCCAACAGTATAATTTTGAATTAACCTCCATCAAATGGATTTATTACATACCAACATTCATGTCAGCCATCTCTCACAAACCGTTCAATTATTTCTGCCTTGAACGAAAATTCCTTGAGGATTATCAATTTGAAGTATTCAGAGATTAAGGAACGAAAATCACTTTGTTCAGAGAAAAGAATCGGCCAGAAGGGTGCAGACGGCCAGAAGGGAACAACTAAAGTCCCCCTAGCAGAACAAAACCTTCAGATGCTTAAGTACTTGTCCTATACATTCGATAGGTGGAACCAACCAGTTATTCTCGCCCGACCAATCACATGAGAAGGGATCAACATGATCTGTTAGGGAACACCAATATTTAGAATTGAACTTCTTAATTTTGAAATTAAAATCGTCCGCAAATCTGTCCACAGTGTGAGGGCCCCAGATTTTGTCCAAAAATCCGAAAAATTCATCTGACACACCCCAATCATCAAAATCTATCATGCGACTTAGTGCATCTGCAAAACGGTTCTCCTCTCTTGGAGCACAATGAACGTGAAGACTAATGTTGTTTCTTTTACACAACTCAAAGATGTGTAAACTCATCTCATGCAATTCTGCAATCATACTTCCTTTATTTACAATCGATTCTACTCCTTTATTATCACAGAGGACCTTGACAGTTTTATGTCTCATGTGAGATGCAACTGTTTGCAGTGTCATACTTACTGACTTGAGTTCTCTCTAAGTGGAGTTTTTAACCATTTCAAACTCAATCCAATCTCATCCCATTTCATGCCTGCGCACTCAGAAACCCAGGCCCCGCAGCCTGATGGACTTGCATTCAGAATAGATGAAAGTCTGTGGAACTGAATAAGCAGAAATAATGTTTACGTTAAGAATATGCAAATTCTTCTCCAGAAGAAGAACACGAATATTAATCATCACTATTGATCACATTATGTCCTATCCCAATGTACCCTCCGGATGATTTCGTGATGCATAAATCTGGTTTTAAATTGAGTAACTGTGCCAAACACTGGATACAATGTATCTTTCCAACTATAACTACGATCTTTCGTGCTAAAACCTCAGGCAATTCTGCTTGAATGAATCTGAACATAACTCAAGATCCTTCATCCTTCTTTCAGTAATCTTTATATAAGCTACTCTGCTTTCCCGTGGTATTCCTAACCAATCCAACACTGGACAGGAGTCCATTGAGATATTTCTCAACATTTGGTATCAAACCTGCTTCAAGTAAGTCATTTTTCACCGTCTTGACCATAGTATCATACGAATCAAAGCAGCACGACCCAATCATCTATATACAAAACAATGAAAATACCATTTCTATACGCCAATGATTAACAATAGGCTTTAATCATGTAATGAAAACAAAGGTAGCTGTTGCCAACCCAATGGCAAAACCTAAAAAGAGAAAAACCTTGTACCTGTACCACTACCAAAATCCCAACTAAAGCCTACAATTTTTTATGCACTTGAAAAATGTAATAATGATGATAACCTTGCTTAAGTTCAAAGGAAAGCATAAAATCTCCCTTAAGACATGACTACATTCCAGTCTTCAAGTATAATAGTGTTCTTCCACAAGTGTTAGTTGACATAACGTAAACCAAGAATCAGTCTCTTTTTATATCTGAACTCTGAATTGAATCTGAAAGGGGGTAACATCATGGGGTGCAGTGGTGGATTCAACAACCAAACCCTTTTTAATAATAATTCGTTAATGGCTTCAGAAACGAAATCGGGATCGATGTCAATGCTGACTTATCATCTTATTGTAAGGTAACTTGTAACCATGTTCAATGACATCTACAACAAATTGAGATGCATCAGTTGATTTCCAAATTGTAAGGAAGCATTCAATCTACCTTTATAACCAAAGGTTCTGAATTTCATTGATCATACTCATAATTTCTCAAATAAAATTCTACCTCCTACCCTGCACATCTTGTCGAATCAACACTAACGTTACTCGATGTTTCCCAACCGAAACAAATTCAACAATGCTCTGTTTCTGTATTTCTTAATTTAGAAGGGCCCGCTGACGGACCAGGAGTAGTCAATATATTCCAGACTGTTTGATCTGTGTCATATCTATGTCTAGGTTCATTAGTAAGGTGGAATTCAACCAAAATAACACATCTTTTCTTAACATATAATTATGGACTAGGTAAAATCAAGAATAGATTCCTTTGCTACGCGCTTCTGATCATTCTACTCTTCAGTTTTCAAATACCACACTTCGTCAAATACAGAACAAAACTGACATTTACCTTGCTCAGTTTGACCATGATCAATGGATCATTTAACTCTGTTGAGCATTGTTATCTCTGAAGGATGAATCTTGCTGGGATCTTGCTTCCTGATACCTGGGCAACTTCTCCACTGCCCATGTCTGCCACAGGCAAAACGTTCGTCGGTGGTCTGAAGGCAACTTGCATACCCGCGCTAACTATTTTGTACATATAAGTTGGCGACACTGCCAAGCGAATATCGATTTCTTGACCCAAAGGGTATACGAAATAAGTTGTCGGAAGTAGTAGAAGAACCTTGAAAATTTCCAACATTCTTGCCCAATATAACCCTTGTTTGTTGAACGAAATAACTTACGCTTTCTATTTACACAAGCCTGAGCTTGCCTCATTCTTTTCTCTCTCATCAGTATTCATCCAATGCGGACCAACCTAAAATATAAAAATGATCTCTATATATTTATTTGATTAATCTCCCATAATTAAGTCATAAATTAATTCCGCTGAAAAACGAACAGCTTCCATTAACAACATAAGGCCATATCTATTATGTACAACCGTTCATAAATTTCAAAAGCAATAGCCTAGTTTGGAATTTTCATTCATCTTTATCTCACTAACCTGCTTCAGATTTATCTGCTTTTCTGATATGTTTCTTTCTTTTAGTTATATCTGCAATACCTTACTTCAGCAAAGCAAGGGCTGCGCCAGCTGCTTACCTTTTTACAAATTTCTTATCCAACACCTCCTGGCGTCTATAATTATATTCATATTGAACCTTATTACCTTTCGAAAGACATCTCCGACGCCCTTTTTTAGTTGTAGAAGCTCCGCTGACCCGGGCAATGTATCGAGAATCAACATAATCAAACAGCCAGCCCAATCTTTAAACGAGCCAATGCTTCCTTTGTAGCATTGCTTACAAGAAGGCGAAGGGACTCCAGATTATTGAGTAGAATTTTCTAAAACTGCCTTTAATTTGTGGCCTAACCCGAGGTTAATTTCTTGATTCGCCATTATTTTATATTTAACATCGAATCCAAACGTAGATCTATTACGATAAGGCCTATAGAGTTTAACACGTGGAAGAAGCGTTGATAAAAAGACGTCCGTACTGTGCTGTGTCGAACTCGGTCAGTGAATTCCGAATCGTTTAGGAATTCAGACACTCCTCACGCAAGCATTGTTATGCTAATCGGATACTTCTGCTAAGAAAAGAAAATGTATTAGTTTTAGAAATTATAATGAGAACGGTGTCCTAGACTTTATCATCATAGATTAGATGTGCTTTTAAGCTTTTAAGCAGTACGGTGTTTGCTCTACTTAGAAAGAGCATACTAGACTTTACATGTACTTCTGCTATGGCTGTTGTGATTTTTGTCTTGCCTGCATATCAGAAGCAAGACATGGGCGCTGCTAAAATTCATACTAAAAACTTATAAAAATGGAGCATTCTACCTTTGTGCTAGGCGTTAGAATTTGTACTTTGTAGATCGGAGAAGGGTAGTACTCTGGTAGAGCAGTTTTCTATTCCTGAAGTGGCTACCCTGAGCATGGACCCTAGGCTATGCCCTGAGTAATATCGGCCCGGGGGGGGGGGGGGCAGTCAAATGTATTACTGTATACACACGCGTGGCCAAATTATTTCCAAACACCCCCTAAACGAGATTTTCTCTGTATGCCCCATAACAAGTTTTTCGCGAGCTTCATTAACACATTTTGGCCCCTAAACAAGTTGTCGCCAGAATATGACCCCTAAACAAGTTTTGTCTTCTTGCTAACAACATATTTAAATATAGACAAAACTATATTCATGGGTATTGGATACCCCCCCCCCCCCCCCCGTGCAGTTAGGGTTAAAATACCACAATCAGGAAGAACCTGAAAACTTTTGAGAAACGAGGAGGAAAAAAGCCCCGGGGAAAAAGCTAGGGGAAAAACATACCCTATAAACACATTAGCTACTCTTAGAAAAAAAAAAACCTAAATACGTTTGCACCCCGTGATTGACCATCGACCAGTCAAAACCACCCTTATTTTTGAAAATCGGTGTTTTTGATACCCTTAACGAGTGCATGCGTGGCCTAGCTGCGTCCAAAACTTAAAAAAAACCCTTTAAACACGTTTTTTTTTGTCACCCGTGTGTACAGCAATATATTTGACTGCCTTCCCCCCCCCCCCGGAATATCTGCCACTGTAGGGTCAATGAACTGTGGTATCAATTAAGCCTATAGGCTATAGATAACTTAACCAAGGCTTACGATTTTGAATTTTCAAGATAATATTGAAGTCCCTATTAACATAAGTATCAGTAGATAGAAATTTCAGGTCAGCAACGACCGAAGACATACATGTATATATTTCTACATTGATTAGATAAAACCTTGTCCAGAAGTACATGTAAATCCTTCATCCTTATATGCCAACATGTGTAATTTTTAATTGAGCCCTTAATTTCCAGGGGCTATTCTATATCAACAGGAATATTTTTGATATTTTTAAATGAATTTTTTTTTCCTACCAATATTGTAAGTTTGATTGCGTCTGAAAAATTTGTGTTTTTGAAAACATTGATATGTACAACTACAAGGCTATATTTCAATGTATGATTCTTTTGAGATCAATCGCTTCCAATCTAGTTTTTTCCACAAGCTATAGATTTACACTTGGTTTGCACTGAGTGAGCAGGATGACGAAAATTTCATGTAAGCCTAGATTTGCATGAGAGAGAGATGATGTTCTTCCTATTAAGCATCTAGAGCGTGTATAATCTAATTTTCTTGCACTCATTCACAGGTGTTTAAAGGGAGGGGGTTGTTGACTCGGAATCCTTGTCACATTGCGATGTCGCCCTAGAACCTATTGGATAAGCTTTAACATTGCAATGAATGGGGATTTCCAGTGCTCCATGTTGTTTAGTTTCCGGGCTCTTTTGAGCATTTCAGGGCCTAAAGCGCCCCCAGGCCCTAAGTCGCCCCCAGCCCCCATGTAATTTTTCCCTGCATTACATGTACATGTATATCACCTTAGCACTAGTGTTTGACGTGGAATATTGAGGGATTTAAAGCAGTAGAGATGGCTTATTATAATCACTCGGGTCGCGTTCGCGTTCAAAATCACTCGGGTCGCGTTCGAAATCACTCGGGTTTTGGATTTTTGGCGATTTTGCATCATCTTAAAGGCGCAAGTGCAATTAAAATGTAATAGAAGTCGCAAGCACGCGCGATGATTCGGAACATGTTATTAAAATGCTTTGGGGAGCTAACGTTTTCAAATCAATATATTACTATCTTCAGAAATTAACTTTTGATAACCAAGAACAAATATAAAAAAAGCGGGGTCCGCTATCACCACGAGGTTGAAGAGAAGTGTCTATCATCATAAAGGAGGTAAGAGAGTAGTGCAGTGATGTCCGTCAGTAATACGACCTTTAAAAGTTCACGGCGGCGTCCGCTATCACCACGAGGTTGAAGAGAAGATATCTATCCTCGTAAACATCGTCAGAGATAATACTGCGTCTTTCTCCCTGATTAATGCGACCTCTAAATAGCTAGCACCTCAAAAAAATCTTGAAATATGTTCTGAACGATCACGCACTGTAACTAGATCTACGCCGATATTTTATATCCGATTTTTCCTTCAAGGGGCATGATCGAAGATTGGCAGGTGATCGCGCCGATTGTGGTAAAATCGGGAGCCGATTTTAAAATCGGTTAATTAGAACAGGTACAATTACGATTTTAAAATTAATTTAAAATCGATTTCCAAAATCAATTTTAAAATCGATCTAAGATCAATTTTAGATCAGTTTTAGTATTAGTTTTCAAAAGCCCATTCACATTTTTACTGATGCTGACGAAAAGTTAGTTTGGTTGTCAGAGCATTATTTGTCCTGCGTCTAAATAACTATGTCCGATCGAAGGACCGTTTTAATTTCGGAAAGGTAGGAGAGACACAGAGAGAGACTGATCCCCGTTCAGCTCAACGTATACGTTTTGCACGCGAGCACAAAGAAGGTCAATTAAGCACATCACCTAATGCAATGTTTCGAGAATTTAGGTAGGGAATTTTTTAGGTCTCCAGTTACTTAAAACATGATATGGCCATTTTATCTATAAAATAAGACAAATTTTATGAGAAATGGACAATAGTTAAGAGCAGAATTTTAAAACGCCTATCGGAAAGATTGTCCTCAAAGCTCATTACGTATTAGACAGCTGGCAGCCGTCTGTTTCGAGTTTTTAAACATTTTTATTTCTCCTCGTACACAGACGGCTCGCTATGGTGCAACCATCATTACGGGGTTAACAATGCAAAATCCCCCAGACGGCGCTCATCGATTTTTGTCTTTATTTCATAAAAATATATGGAAAGAACTGTATCAAATAAATATTATTATTCCGTTTTGTCCTAAAATGCACCAAAAAAAGAGAAAATAAACTTAAAAGGGGAAAAACAGTAACTAATTGCTTCGGCTGTCGCACAACTTCACTTCCCCGTTTTATTGGAACTTAATGCATAAACATATGGCCATTGAGTCCCTGTACAGATCGAGCTAGAACTTCGGTCTCTGTATTGATGAGTGGAGCTAATGGAGTTCAGCGGAACAACGAACATTACAGACTGGAGGCTGGAGCTTTTGGTCTAATTACGTATATATGCATTAAACCACGGATGGCTGGCTATGCATACCGCTGAATAAAATACTTTCGGACGAGCTGCAGACTGACTGGCACTGTAACGTGGGATCTAACTCGGCTGGACTCACGTTACCTTGCTCCATGCTACCGATGCACGCCGTGTCCGACCGTGGCCGGGTCCCGCCTTGGGGCCATTGCATGCAGGCATACATGTCCGTACATGGGAATGACGATGTAATATCGATGTGGCAGATATGGCAAGTTCCGACTCGGAGTCCTCGTATAAAAACAGTAGAAGTCTGGATGTATTCTAGGATAGTTGAGCCACATGGCATATAATTTGCTTGTTTGTTATGTTAAGCAGTAGGCGAGTGCCTTTTATTTAAGGCACTTGCCGGCTTAAAACGAAACTAGAATTTGAATTTCATTTTATTTTCCCAGCGTGTTTGTCCCATTAAAGACACCGTTAGAAAAAAAAATCGCATCGAAATAAAAAAAATTGCCAAAAATCCAAAACCCGAGTGATTTCGAACGCGACCCGAGTGATTTCGAACGCGAACGCGACCCGAGTGATTATAACAAGCCGTAGAGATGCCCCCAGGTGGTTAATTCCAATTCGTCCAATTGCCAACTCATCTACTATAATTTGGTCTACCATCAGTTCATTTAGTCTAATGCCATTCCGTCTAATAACCAGTTGGTCCAATAGCCATTTAGTCCATTCTGTTTGGTGTAATTGGACTATAAAAGTGTTGATTGTGCAGAATGAGTGAAAATGAAATGGATATTAGACCAACTGGTTATTAGACAAAATGGTCATGGATGAAACGGTGATTTGACGAAGTGGTGATTGGACCAAACGGTTGTTAGACGAAAGGTTGATGGACGGAATGGCATTAGACTATTAAAATGAAAGTAGACCATGTGGTGAGTGGACGAGTTGGCAGTAGACGAATTGGCAATTTATCCCCCCCCCCCTGGTTATCACCTTGGGTATGTTATAATGGTCACCACCCTTTGTGAATGAAAGATAAAAAAATGAACATTTTAGCAGCGTGCGACTCTGGCACTGGTCCGACGGTCCCAGACCAGTAAAAATTGCTGTTGGGCCAGTACCTTTTCAGAAATACCCAGATTTACTGGTCCCCATGACCAGTAAAAATATATCAAACTGATACAAATTATCTTTTCTCCTCTTTTGTAAATTATAAAAATGGCTCTCCAAAATTGAGAAATTGCTCTCATGAATTATGTTTATGTTGTGAGTGTGTACTGTTTATTTGTATTTGGGGGGGGGGGGGGAATAAAATCAATAAACGACAGCATAATAATTTCTAATGTTTTTATTTATTTTGGGGGACCAGTAAATTTTGGGTTCAGACCAGTATTAATTTGAAAACCTGGGTATCTACTGGTTCGACATGAATAGGTTGGACCAGTAGAAAAAAAAAGTGTTGGTGTGGAGCCCTGATTTTTAGTGCTATACACATGATGAAAATCTTTACCAATAAACTTTGAAACTGCATCAATGAAAATTTATATCTTGATTTAAATGTTAATTCTGTTTGTAAAGCAGCTAACCAATAATTCAATTATAAACTTGTAGGGACTCTGCCTCTGCTTTTGAGGGCATTTGGCTCTTCAGTGCTGCTCCAAAACTTAGCTGCATGTGTCATTGCTCGCATATCAAGTATGAAGCTACAATATGCACATATTGGCTCAGCTGTTAGCTTCCTACAATCCATCACTCTCCCTCTCTGTGTGTCTCCCTCTCTCTCTGTCCGAGAGTCCCTGGATGGAAGGTGTCATTATCATTTTCGACATGAAGCTTCTCGGTGGACTGTAACACTATAGTAACAACCCACTTTCCATCCTAACAGGATAATCGTTCTTTTTCCTTCAACACGATCTTGGTTTTCGCATCCATACATCCCTGTCGTGGATCAAGAAGATGCATTGAGAAAAAAACCCTTTCAAACCAATATCTTTTTTGACGTACTGTTTTAACCAAAGTTAAATGGCTTTGGCATCTGGTAGTAAACTCCGTCCAGAAGTTCCTACAGTCACTTTGAAAATGTCATCGTCATTGTAAATAATTGTCGGATTTTATCTTGTCCATGACGATTTCCATGCAGGGAAAATTATTTTAACTATTATCTCCGTGGAAAAAATTGGCCTAGATGTCACTTGCTAATATTACAGTTGATCATTGTAATAGTGTTATGAATAATGCTTAGTAAGATTTGCAATTGTATTACATCTTTTCATAAAACGATTTGAAGGTAAGATGAAAATTGGAAAATTAGAAACTTGCATTATCAGCAAGAAAGTACATTTGTTAATTAAGCAGGTATTGATGTATGGTTCAGTCTTGGTTCAGCAGACTGGGCACATCTGGTACCCAGTTGCATTCTTTATGACTATAACCACGGTGTTAAAATGTCGCTTTCACCATTAGAGCATTGATGTTTGAATTGAAAGATAGAGAGGGAGGGAGAGAGAGGGGGAGAAATGAAGAGAGAACATAGAAAGGACGAAAAAGACAAAGCAAGAAAGGGGGCACGGAGTCGGGGAGTTTTAGTATTAGTGGGAAGATGGTGGAAAGGCTGGAGACTAGAATGATATCCTCAATGTAAAAAAAGTTGTGGGGAAGCTAAAAAAGTGCTATGCTGTTTTAGAAGATCAAGAATATTCCAGATACAGTGTAAACAAACAACAGTTAAAAAAATGTCAAGACATATCTGTTAGAGAAAACCAAAACCCAAGAAGTGAAGCAATCTTATTGGAAAAAGTAAAATGAGAGGAACAATTTAAAAAAAGTTTCATTGAAATTGGTTATGAAATAAGCAAGTTATGGATGTTTAAAATGTCTTGTTGTACTTTCTATGGGGATCCTCAAATTGGGAAACGTGCTTCAAAATGACTGACTTTGTGGTGGACAACTCAATCTCCATTTGTTTGTACACAAATTTTCAGATTTTCCTCATTATCTTTTAAATTGCTTCTTGCCTCGCTCTGAGCACAACATATGTCATGGGAAAATATAATTCACACCACATATGTCAAGGTCAGGAGGAGATAATGTGAAATATGTAAAATAAATAGGAAAATCTGAAAAATGGAGAGTTGCACCACAAAATCAGCCATTTTGAAGCACATTTGCCAATATGAGGATCCCCATAGAAAGTACAAGACTTTTTAAACGTCCATAACTTGCTTATTTCATAACAGATTTTGATGAAACTTTTTTTTAATTGTTCCTCTCATTTTACTCTTTCCAATAAGATTGTTTCTCTTCTTACTTGTAGGTTTTGGTTTCCTTTAAACACTTGATGATGTGTCGTAAGTTTAGTCTACAACCCGAGTGCAGACTACATGTGCACGCCAAACTCAGTCCCTAAGCCAGCCACAGTACATACATGTAGTGAATCTAGTCTCACTATCAAATGTGCACATTGCGAATCGCGAACACGAAGGGTCTGCGGTATTGTGAAAGGGGGGGGGGGGAGAGGGAGGGGGGGTGTTATTGCAGTGGCTTAATTTCTTCTTTCAAGGGGAGGGGGGGGGGGTCATTGATGAGTACATGTACAAGGATAGTTACATAAAAGCTGCTGGTTGGAATTCATCATGTCAATAATGCTTTTCCATTGATTTCTGGATGAATTAATATTTGTCGGGGCACTGTTGACTCTATAATTTAAGTCATATTTGCTAGATATTGTTTACAGCCTCTAACTACCAAGTAAAATGGACACAGATGAAAGCTTACTTCACATAGCATTAATTCAAGCCTTTTCATGCGGATACTAAGCTGTATTTTTCTTTTTAATTTTTTGTTGGGTTGTTTTGACCACATATTCTGTTGTTCAGATTATAGCCTTGCAATGTATTTGTTTACAAAATAAGTGCCACAGATTAGTGAATTTGATTACCTATTTGATTAGAGACAATAGTACGTGATTAAAACCTTCAAAATAATGAATTGACAGGTGTCTCTACACTGTAATAGATGGGTACAATACATGTATATGGATTTTATTTTCATTTGTTGTTTCCACGTTCATTTCACCATACTCATTATTACCTACACGCTCGACCATTGGCTACTTACATTAGCATCATCTGTTTTGATGAGAAGCGGGCATATTAAAGCCTTGAGAGATAGCTGTTAGAAAGTTATTAAAAAAATTCACCAGGATGGTTAATTAAAATGAGAAAGTGGCATCACTGCATCCATTAGACTGCATCAACAGACGCTGTTTTGATGGATTTTCATGGGAAATTTAAAATTAATGGCCATTGCGATCTATCTTGATGATTCTTGCCTAAAGTTGAACTTATATACAGTAGTTGCCAAATGAAGAATATCTGTAGATTATTCCATCAAACTAATTTCCTTTCATTTTAAAATATTGTTCAAAATAAATGCCCCTTCACATATGATTTGTGAGTGCAGGGTCTATTATTTATATATAGATTTTTCTGTCTATGTACATTTGAATGAATAAATGATGAAGATGATGATGAAACCCCATAGAGTTAAGGTACTTATGCTGCTGCTGATGATGATAAGGAGGAGAATGGTGTTGATTATGGTGATAATGAGATGAAGATATGATGGTGATGATTATGATAATGATGATAGTGATGATGATGATAATGATGGTGATGATGATGATGGTTATGATATTGATGATGATGATGATATGATGATATGATGATGATGATGATAATGAAGATGATGGTGATGATGATAATTTTGAGATTGACAATCAATGAAAATGCCACTTTGCAAGGGAATAAAGAATATCATTCCTGTTGATCTTAAATGATAATTACAATCAAGGATTACCCAAAATTATGAAAAATAGAAAAGCTACCAAACATACAAGTTTTATGAATCCTGAACACAAAACTAAAATTACATTTGATGTTTGCCTGGCCAGGTTCTGGGTTTATAAATCATGCATGGTGATTGTTCAAAAGACAGTGGTTCCGACATCATGTTTTTGCAGAATGCCTGCAGGTAAACATAATAAAAACCTGGATGTTCTTTGCCCTTTTGATCCTATTTCTAAATACAAAAGGTACAGGTACAACTACATTTTTAGTAAATTGGTTAGTAGTATGAATGCCCAGGGTGCCATGATGTATGTGTTATGGTAAGAACAAGTGACGGTACTCGTACTCTCTAAAAATGAGTTTGTTTGTTGGTAGTGTTTGCTTTTATGTATGCAATCAGAAGAGTACAGTACATGATATAAAATGTGTTAACATATATACGAAATGATCCGTGATTTTAACATACCCCTGTACATCATACATGTAAGTATCAATACAAAATTATTAATAACAATTTGTAAACTTCTCTTACATGTATATGGTGGTAACCTACATATACACTAATTGACAGCGTTCATGGAGTTTGCAACAAAGGTTTCTCCTGGTCTATTCTGGTCAACTTTTCCTCAAATTTCTATAAAATGAAAACCCCTCTACAAACAGTGTTTCTGGGTTAAAGAACAATTAGGAGTAACCTGATTATAGATTTTCTCTTACTGTGAATCTCAAAGTTAACTGTTTTTAATGGGTGTAGTGCGAGACCATTGGTGACATTGTCTTTCCTTGAACAATGCACTTTATTATCATTATGCCTGAATGTATAGGAATGCTTCGCACACCCCCTTTCCCTGTTCAATGCAAATAAGTAACATTCTTGAGGCACATCTCCCAGGTAACATCATCTCTGAATCCAGATGAAGAGCTTCTTCACGGTCCTGTAGACAGGAAGATTGTATGATTAATATGAAACATGATGACGTGTGACCAACATTGAGATATTCCCATACATGGTTGTCTCCCCTCTATCTTGATTACACATCGATAGTCATGTCGCCTCGAGACTCGACTCTTGTGAATGGTAGTTTGTTGTGCATACCCTTCTCTGCTGGTGGAAATTTGGTCTGAAAATGCAGCCTAAAGCCACTTGGGTGACTTGCGCACAGCTCGTCCCTCTCATTGAAACAGCAAGTTGCACTTGCGCTAGTCTTGTTACAAGACCCGCTTGATGATAAAAGGAGGGGTGTTTAACCAGTTAGTTTGACCCAATACCGATGAGCTGCGACGTACTGCATCCTAACCCCTCCCCGTAGGCCCTACATGTAGATCCACCATCGTCCTGCTCGCGCGACCTTCGACAGCAGGGAAGGGGGTCGAAGGGTGGGTTAGAACACTAATCTCCCCCCCCCCCCCCGCGCGCTCCTTAGATCATTGTGAATGGAGTGTGATACCCATGGGTTTAAGTTGGGATATTAAATAAAAGTTATTTGAAATTGTTACTATTGCCATGGTGATTTTAATTTTTCAAGAACTATTGACCTTAGCTGATATCAAGTTTAGGGTTGGAAGCAGAGTTTAATATTAAATTGTCATATACGCAAGTGGTAAACAAATAAATGGAAAAGAAGAAGTAGTTGTAGTTTTATTTAGGGTTATGTAATTCCATACTTTTTGTAAGCACTTTTGGCCTAATAGGGAAAGCTACAATGAATATTAAGATGATGATGATGATAATGAAATAAACAAACATGTTTTGGCAACAGTTTGCTGTGAAAAATGCTTTCATTGAATTTAAATATAATTTTCTTTCTCTTCATCCCCTTCATCTAGTTGCCACCGAAGGAAGACGGAGGACCCAGAGAGTATGCCCTCCTCATCTTTGCATGGTCGTGTAAGGACGAACAGATTTCACAGGAGAAATGCTCTCCGGATAGATATACCACGCTCTAGAAAAAGGAAGATATTTCCATCATTATGTCACGATTCCCCCCAAGAGTATAATATGTAAGTATTCTCTTCATATCATTGGAATAAGGATTTACTGAGCGCTGAGTTGTTATTTGTTGCTTTCAGAGGGGGAGAAGTTGGATAGCTTTGTTTGTATTTTATAATCTACATGTGGGTCCCATGTCCTTTTCTTGTGGTGTTTGTCGGTCTTTAAAGGTCAATTTAAAGCTTACTAATGAACAGATATCACACATTAAAATAGCATATCTGATCATTATGATGATCCAAAATCTTGTAGGATACACTAATCTGCAATTCAGGAACCTGACTTTGTGAAAATATAATTTCATTTAGTTGTAAATTTGACCAATTTTCATCAGACTTTAAATCTCAAATTTGGCACTACATGTGTTTAATGATACATGTATATTATTCTGATAACGGTTATAAAATTTAAAATTGATAATTTTTAGATTTGCCGGAATATAATGGAGACACGATAGCTCAGTCGGTAATTAAAGCAGGGGTTTTGGATTCCAGTGACCCGGGTTCGATTCTCACTTGGTGCACTAGTGCCCTTTAGTAAAGCATTGATCCTCATTACCAGGTCCCTAGAGGACCTTAAGCCATCGGTCCTCTGGTTGCTTGCTTACAAGCATCCACGCTTTCTTAGCAATCATGTAATCACCATTTACCATTTACCATGTGGGTTTCAACAACATCCAAGACACATTGACATTGATTTTATTTATGTAATATAATGTCTCAGGTTAAACTCTTGCATGCAGACACGTTTCTTATTTGCAGAACGTGATCCGACTGTGAAGGTTAAAGGTCAATTCAAGACAGTTGTATGACAACAATGTGAATTCCATTTGAATAGCAGATTTCTGCCTAAAGGACTAGAGAAATCAAAGATAAATTATTGGAAATTATTGGAAAATTGGTCTCTTCATTTTCATTTCAAATTCACAATTCACATACTTGCCTTGTTTATTTTTTTAAAACACAGTTTTCCTTTTTTACACCATAGTATAGATGTTTTCCTTATAAATGATCTAATTCCACTCCAAACACTTTCTTCAGTTCCAATAATAAAAAAAATGATCTATATTAGTATATCGTATAACCTTGAAATCATTAAATGCAAAAATGGAATATAATGAGATAACAATCATTTTGATATTACATTAGCATGGTTTTGAAAAGAAATGTTTGTACATTTGAAGAAAAAAAATTGATCAAAATGCATGTCCGCTATTGTAATCAATTGTGTGTGGTTTTGTTTATATTGATCTGTTTTGACATATAACCAGGTTTTATTAAAGGTTTTAGGGTTCATAAAAGGAGTTATACTGAATTGCTTATTGCCCTTTTCTGTTTCATTGCATTGAATAGAATAGCTGCCACAAATCATTTAAAGACCTGTATGCATTGACATTTACATGCATTGCAAAATAAAAGGGAATCTGAAATAACAAGAAAGAAAAATAAAATTGTGAAGGGGTTTAATAAAAATGATTATTAATGAAGAAAGAATGTAAATGCTTTTAAAATCCCCTTTTGGATAATCACATGAGTGGGTTTTGAATCCATTACAGGTGTATTAGAAGCCAGGGTTAATGGCCGCAGAGTACCTTGCAACAAGTTCTAGAGAGAGAAAGAGTAAGAGGGAGGGAGAGAGAGGGGGTAAGAGAGAGTGAAAGAAAGAGGGAGAGAGAGAGAGAGAGAGAAAAGAGTTGCACTTTCTTGCACTAATCTATCACAATCGCTGCTTCATCCCATGGACCTATCCGCAGTATTCATACTTTCTTTCTTTTCTATCAACTTCAAATGTCACCTGCTTGTACTGCGGGGAGGAACATCTCCAAGGGTCTTTTGTAGTTTGTGCTTCCCTCTTGATGCTTTCAGACCGACTCAAGCACCATAATACCTGTAAATTCACAAGAACTTGATCAGGCCTCAAACAAACTTGTTGATTATTTTTTTCGCATTCTCACCAACCTGGACCAGTTCTTGAGGTAATGTCTTTGGATCAAACTCCCAACTCTTGAAAACATCTCCTCTCTTGATGTCTTAAAAAAAATTCTAAAATACACCTGTATAATTATAAACCTTTACTTGTTTCATGCCCTTGACAGCGTTTTTTATCTTCTGGAAAAAGCGCTAGATGTAAATCCAATAAATTATGCGCAAAATGGTCTGAGTAGCAGATGAGACGCAGTATTGAAAATCACCAGCTCAGCGAAATAACCAATGTGCTGCACTTCGCCCTTGCCCAACTCACTCACTGGTTAAAAAAGTTCTTGTAATTTCTCTCATTCTGCAAGAAGACATGTGACCTTGGAAGAACCCGTGCAAAAGTTCTTGGAATTTTAACGAGTACCTACATGTAGTACTTAGCAGGTATTTTCTTTGAAGAATATCACGAATAATTTGTTTTCACATTGGCAAATATATGTGGTATTTTGTATAAACCGGGGTCAGATCAGAGAATACCGGGTAATCTTGTTCTTGGAAGTCGGTCTGAAAGCACTTTATGTCTTACTGAGGAATAGTTTGAGGTTGAGATGTGGTGTGGGTTTAGGGGGCAGATGGATAGATTTGCCTGGGAGCATGGTTGTATTATGCGTTTTGTGTGAATTCATATCAGCAGTCCAGAGGGGGATATATTCCAATATATTGCCCTGATGTGCAATGTGGCAGGGGAAAAAGTACAGGGAGATATTTCGATATATTGCGCATAGTTGCAATGTGGCAAGGAACGAGCATTTCAGGGTTTGAGGTATAATGATGATAATAAAAAAAAGATAAAGGAAATAGATACATGGCAGTATGGAGAAAAATGCTTTGAAGGAAATGTTAGAAATAGAGAGTGAATTATAACGGGTGAAATAGGTTTATTGTTATATTCAATAGCAGGTGGGGGGGGGGGGACGTTTCATTCATGTGCTGTAATTGTCCCCCCTGAAAAAAAGTGGTAATAGCAGTAAATGCAGCAAAGAAATAAATAGATCATGAATGAAGGAAAAAATGAATATTTTTGCTCTATGTGTTCTCCTTTTTTAAAAGAATTTTATTTCTTCACAAAAAATAATTATTAATCAATTATGAAAAATATGAATTTGGCTAAGACTCTATTTGTGGGGCTTATGCAAACAAGGAATAGGTGTTTGCTGTATGGTTCACTATAAAAAATTAATTCAATTGGTAGCACTGAACACGGAAATACATGGAAATGACGGAATACACTGATTTGGCCCAAGTATTTTTTTGTTGTTGGGGGGTTGCCTTATTATGAATGTGACTATTTCAAAAATTAAAAAAGCTATCCTTTGCCCTGTATTTTTTCTACAATTTTATAAAATAACCTTGGTGGTCACAATACTTCCATATATTTTCACTTTTCTGAGATCTTGAGGTTGTTTTCAATTTGCAATGCCTGAGAATATTATTTTAAAAAGGGTAAATATTAAAAAAAAACCTTGGAGGTCACAATACTTATTTTCTTTTTCACTCTTTTGACATTTTGAGTTTCCCTTTAATTTGTGATGCCTGTGAATGTATATCATGACTTCAGTGACAAACATATTCGCCCGAATTCACAAAGGTGGTTTTTGCAGAAACCATGGTTTCAACCGTGGGTTTTACTGATTTTGCGATTCACAAAGGTGGTTTCAAACGAAACCATGGTTTCAACCGTGGGTTTTCGGCATGATTTTGAGTCAACTGTTTTAGGTGGTTTCAAACCGTGGGTTTTAGAAACCATCGTTTGTGAATCGCAAGTTTTAGAAACCATGGTTTTTTAAAAACAATGGTTTCTAAAACCCACGGTTTCTAAAAACCATGGTTGCAAACGAAAACACCTTTGTGAATTCGGGCCATTGAGCATGGTACTATGGTCTATAATTCTGCCTCTACTAGGGAAAAATGGAAACTGCATCCAGTCTTGCTGATGGGTTCGGATTGCTCTCCCAACAAACTCACTAAATCTCAAATTTGCCCAAAGCCTCGGAGGTGTAGATGAATAATAGAAAATAAAATGGATGGGGTATGGAAGGCAGAGAGAGGAAGAGGGAAACAATCTGTGCGGAGGAGACCACTGAAGAGAAAGAGGAGGAAGAAGGAGAGGAGGAGGAAGAAGGAGAGGATGAGGAAGAGAAGAGAGGAAGGGGGAATGGAAGGGAGGGACAGGGAGAAGAGGAAGAGGGAGGTTGGTCTGGTAGGAGAGAGGAAGGGGAGTAGAGGAGACAAGAGAGGCGAGGGAAGAAAACAGGAGAGGTATGGGAGGAGAGAGTTATGCTTGGGGGAGAGCTAGAGAGAGAATACAAAAGAAGAAGAAGAATAGGGGCAGAGGAGAGGGGGAAGGAGAAGGTGTAGAAGAAGGTGAAGAAGGAGGAGGAGTAGGAGGTGAAGAAGGAGGAGGAGGAGGAGGAGGAGGAGCAGCAAGAGAAGAAGGAGCAGGAGGAGAAGAAGATGAAGGAGGAGAAGGGGGAGGAGAAGAAGAAGTTGAGAGGGACAAAGATTGAAAAAGAAATTGGGATGCGCGCGAGAGAGAAAGAGAGACTGAGAGATTGAGGAAGGCAGTACGATAGGTAGAGAGAAGGGACTGGTGGAGAGAGGGAGAGAGACAGAGGAGGTGCAAAAAGGACAAGCTGAGAGACAAGAAAAGTCAGACAGAGAGAGAGAAAAGATAGAAGTATACCTTGAGGCATGAAGAGAGACCTCCAGCTCAATATATTTAGAGTCATCGTTTGAAATTGAATTCGAGACGGCACCAGTTTGTTGGTTTGATTGAGCGGGCCAATATTCACTCCGAGTACGAGTTTAATTTTAGGAGAGGAGAAAGTGGGATTTGATGGCAGTTTGAGGAGAATTATAGCTTCAGAAATTGCTTTCTATATACTAGGTGCTTGGAGGTGAGAAGAGCGTAGGGAGAGTTGGATGGGAGGATTGGGAGGGGGGGGGGGGCCGACTGGTAAGGGGAGGGGTCTGAAAGGGAAAAGTGCACTGAAGAAGAGCATGTATTTATAGCTTTAATGCATGTACTGTAGATATGGGAATGACATAATGCATTATAACAAGTGATTATTAATGAAGTAGCGAACACATTCATTACAAACAAAATTTGTGTGAGATGACAATGTATGGAATGCATGATACAAGTAGATGTTTTATCATCATTAGATGTTACTTGAAGCTTTGATGGTGATCAATGTTTATACATTGCATTTAAATGGAAGCTCTTCTTGAATACATGTAATGCTATCTGAGAAATGTTGATTTAATTAGTTGGAATCATGGCCGGATGATTTGTTTTTGTAAAGCCTGAATTATATTAATTTTGTAAAAAAACACTCTTCGTGTGAAAAGTAAGGCCTCAATACTTATGAATTAGGAATAACTAGTGAGCTACTAATATTTTGAATTAATATTATAAACTACCATAATGTATATAAAATATATATATACTACAAAACCTATATGATCCATGAGAGGGCTTATTGCAAGGAAATGCTATATTTTTACCATTGGAGGATGCTAAATTTGATCTGGGGCCCGTTTCATAAAGGACTTACAACTGTTGTAACTTTGCTATTATGGCAACTACCATGGTAACAGGGCTCGTCAGCCAATCAGAATCAAGGTTACCATGGTAGTTGCCATAATGGCAAAGTTACAACAGATGCAAATCCTTCATGAAACGGGCTCCAGATGAACAAATTAAGTCTACAATGGTCACCGCTTGATTTGAATATTATGACAGTCTGATTGATTAATAAATGTGTATAAGCCACCACCATAAACTGATAACGATCAACACGAATCCTAAACATAATATCTACTTGCAAACTGGAAAGCTATGATATAAGTAACAACTTTGCACTTTCAGGGTTTAAGTTATTTTATAAAATTGTCCTTGTGCTTGCCTGATGTAGACCTACATCTGTCTGATATGATTTGTAAATTCACCATGCATCGTATATTGAACTTCGTAGGAATTCCTGTCCTCTTTTACCTTGTATTCATTGTTGGCTTGGCTGAGACTTGAACACGTTTATAGAAGTGTAGAAAGCTAGTAACCAAATTTTCATTATTATCTGTATTGAATATTAATCCTTGTTAATTATTGATTATATGATTTTTATTGTTCAGTAATAATACTTTATCATCACCATCATCATCACCATCATCATCATCATCATCACCACCACCACCACCATCATCATCATCATCATCATCATCATCTTCATCATCATCATCACCATCATCATCTGACATCACCATCATCATCAACACCACCATCTTCACCATCATCGCCGTGGTCATCATCATCATCATTATCATCATGACCATCATCATTATCATCATCATCACCATCATCTTTATCATTATCACCATCACCATCATCTCTGCCGTCACCATTGTCATCACCATTAGCATCATCATTACCATCATCACCATCTGAACCTAGGAGTTGAAAAGTGAACTGAATCACTGACCCACATGCAGGTCTAGCTTTAGCTCCTCCCAATGAAACTGATGTGGGGTAGCATGGTTTCCTGACCCTATGATTTTCCCTACTAGGGCTCACATGAGTATTACAGACCCCCATTCACTCATAGTTAAATCATAGCTCATCAAAAAAATCTTCAAAAATCAATCCCATGATAGATTTTGCTTTAATTCACTGATATTAGTCACAATTAACAGTACATTAAAACTACATGTAGATATGTTAATCGGGTACTTGTCCAGCTCAATCAAAAGTTAAATGGCCTGAAATAAGACTAACCAACCATAATTTTGGTCAGTTCATTGCCAGAAAAACCTGAACTGCATTGTGGATAATAATAATTAAAATGAAATTAAAAAAATGCAGTCTAGCCTCCCCAAAGGTCTTAATTATGAAGAGTATAAACATGACATTGTTTCTAACATTTATATTGTGATATACAAACATTTTGTCTATTTTTAATGAATTATCTTAATCAATATAGTCATGTGATCTTTACTTACGCCTGTCCGGCATGCTTTGTGCATGGATTAATTACTCTCATGTGCCCTATACTAGCATATCTTGATTGTGGTAAATAGCCAATTCGTCTACTGCCAACTCGTCCACTCACCACATGGTCTACTTTCATTTAGTCTAGAGCCATTCCGTCCATCAACATTTCGTCTTACAACCATTTGGTCCAATCATCACTTCGTCTAATCACCATTTCGTCTATGACGTTTTCGTCTCAAAACCAGTTGGTGTAATATTTATATCATTTTCATTCATTTTGCTCTATTAACCCTTAGTCCAGTTAGACCAAATGGCATATGGACTTAATGGCTTTTGGATCAACTGGTTATTGTACGAAATGGTGAGTTGACGAGTTGGCAATGTGGATAGAGGACGAACTGATGGTAGACCAAATGATGATAGACGAGTTGGCAATTGGACGATTAGACGAATTGGAAATAAAATAAACCTTGATTATAAGGAAAAATTAAGATATTTTCTATTAGATGCAGACATGTTGCAGTATACACAAAATTAGACATTTCCTAATTTTTTTTTGAAAGAAACCATGAAACGGTTTCAGACTTGTTTGTTCCGCATAACCTGTAATGGTTGGAAACTCTCCACACAGCAAAAACTGTGGCGTTAGACCAGTACATGTATATACACAGGACCATGCCAGCCACTTACACCAGTGGTGTTAATTCAATGCCAATGAGTGTTATTACAGCACTTTTGAATGTTACACCCTTTGCTCAAACACTAGGGTGTAATATTTTAACACCTTAGGAGTATGGCCCTACATGTAACACACACCACAGGTTTTGCAGTGCTGACTCTTTGAAAACCTTGCATGGCAAGAAAAGTGTTCCAATTCAACTCATATTTTGTTTTAATAGTAGTACAATCCTTTACTGTTCCATTCTACATGAACTCGATATTAACAAACAAGAAAATTTTGTTTGTGTCCATTCTGGGTGCTTATAACCTTGTCCTGCTTTGTACACTTGATGTCCTTTCCGTAAAGATTATTCATAACGTAACATGCCTGTAAATCAAATCCTGTGCAGTTGAGCGACTGCATTTATTTTAATTTGTACTTTAATTGGCTGCATAATGCAAGCCTAATTGAAGCTTATTGGAACCAATTTTCTGCGCAAGTTGGAGACCCATGAAACAGACTCATCTGGAATTTTGATTTTCTTCCGCAAAGAAGAAATCTTTGCTAAGGGTGAAGCTTTCTCGTTCTTGTCAAGCCGGTCAGTATTTATGACAAACTGGGGCAGAAACATGGTCTGTATTACAAAACAATGTTTTCTTAAGTGGAATTTCAAATAGATATTGGTGAAATTGAAAGGGCCAAGGGTCAGTCGATTGACAAACAAGCTTTCAGCATGCTAATTTGGGCTCTTTTGAAGTTATAATTTTTGATAGCCTTTGACATTATTTGTGAGGGAAATGTAAAAGACTGGAAGCTAAAAAAAAACAGGGGTGTTTCATGAAACAAAATAGTTAGTAAATTTGCTTTGAGTCAATCAGATGCAAGGATTTCAGTAGCTTATAACAAATAATAACTGAATATCTCAGATTACTTGTTCCATGAAATGAATCCCTGATCAGTATGTCATGGTTTCAATAACCAATTGGAAAATGAAACACAAATTCAATTCTGGATAAACATGCTTCTCAATTTATTGACTCTTAATCTCACTTTTATTTGGGCAATAGCAAATGGTTATTGTTCAGCTCAATCATTTATTGAAAAGGGGCAGTTTTGTGCGTCAAATATATATTGTTGAATGTTTACATAGTACATATATTTGTCAGTGAGTGACTACTGGTAGTACAGGTTTAAACAAACCACAATATATCAAATATGCAGGGTAACACAAGCATTTCTCTTGTGGAAAATTCATTGTTTATTTACATTTTAGAATTTTGTTGATTTTCCATCAAACAAACAACAATACTAGAAAGCCTTTCTTCAGCTTGCTCTCTCTCGCGCTCTCTCGATCACTTATCTATTTTCTCCTGAGTATTAGATACAGGTATTTTTCTAACAATGTCGTTCATAACACTCTGTGTTAGGGTAGGAAATACTTTTGTATTTTAAGGGCAATTTTTTCCACATTGGCATGATTGCTGAATTTTTAAGGCTATTTCTCTCACTTCTTGTGTTATTTTTGTTGTCCAATGAGCAAAAATTCTGTAAAAAGCATATATTGTACATGTGATTCTGCTGTATGTAGAATATTTATTTCTAAATGATCTTGAATATTTTTATTGGCAGAACTTTCGGCAACTTTAGAAGAGATGGTCACCCCAAAGCAGTCCATTTTGCTAATTTAAGGGGGAAATTTGGCTTTCATGAGGGACGAAATCACCTTCATATATTTGTTTCACTGCTCTGTTTCTGTTTCACTTTTATTTCCCTCCCATTTGTACCTTCATAATTATTATCTGTCAATCTAATTTATTTCTCATTTCAGTCTCTTTTCTTGTCAACTTTCTTGAATATTCACATTAATCCATTAAAAAAAAAATCAAGTTAGCCCAATATTTTTTAAGCAATATCCTCATACTAACGCTTATTTCGATGACCGTGACTTCATTTAGAATAAGCTAAGTGATCACAGTTACTGTATCTTCTTTCCCCTTTTTTGGGGGGCCGGCGGTAAAAAGAGACGACCCATTTTATTGAATTGAAATGTCATCGAGATATTCTGCCGGCTGTAACAATTGTCATCATTGTGGTATCCCCTTTCGCCAAGATATTTGCTACGGCGGTGAGACACTGCAAATACATGATGGAATATGACTTGCATGAATAATGAATGAAAACTTATATGATATGGCCTGCAGTATGGCTTATCACATACACTGCAGATAAACCTATCCTATTTATGTTGCTTAGCAACTGCTTATTAGCATGCCTTTAATGATTCTTGCCTTGTCTCCTCCTTTGCTTCGTAAAATATCAGGAAATTGGCAGTAAAGTGCAGTGGTTGTCATGGAAACCATGGACCCTTCTAGAAAGGAGTGAATCCATCTTGAAATTACGACTTTATTAAGAAAGATGCAGATATTTATGTACTAGAAATACTGGAGTTATTATAGGTAAAAGACAGTAGTTGCAGCAAACAATCATTTCATGAGAAAGTCTTTTAAATCAAGGTTGAATTGCCAAAATATTATCATACATCTAGATCTGGTACTTTAATGTTAACTTATCTTTGTAAATTCATGAAATCTTAGTTCAAAATTGATAATTCTGATGATCACATAAAAGCATATGTGGGACAGTGTATTAATATTGCTTCGAAAAATACCTCACATTTGATGGAAATCTGTGCTTATTTTGCTAATTTCTCAGCAAATACACATTTTCTTCCAGAGCTATTTTTTATTAATATATATATATACAAACATTTAAGTGGTAATTTCATTGGATTCTTTTCGAACTAATTTTGAGATCGTTACCACAACTGGTATTTATATTAAACACAAAAAGGCATTTTATTCCCCTTCCAGAAACAGTTTGAATGTACTGCGAATTGTGATGATATTGGCGAAATACTTTTGTATGGTTAGACCAAAGTGAATATAAATCTTCAGTTAATTTCGGGTGCAAAAATGAAAAATAAAGCATTGACTTGTGTCATTTAACACAGCTTTGATACTCTTCTTGAAGATAATTTCGGGTTGTGAGATTGAATTGAGGAAGAAACTATTTCAAAGTGATTGTAAATACTGATAATAATGCTGAGAAGTAGTGAATGCTAAGTGCTGTAATTTTTTTGAATTTGCTCCAATATGATGAAAATTTCAGACTATTTTGCTGAAAGTCACATCGACTGCACACAGATATATACAGGTGTAGTACTATATGTACAACCTTGGCCCATACATAACACCTGCTTTTGCTTATTTTTTATTGTGAGGGTGACTGAAGTACTTTTTTTGTAGTTTACTTTCTTTTTCAGAAACTTAGGGCCCTGCTAGAATAAGATTTTATGGTTTTTCAAAAAAAAAAATGGAAATATGTAGAAAAATTCTTACACATTACATATATCGTAAATTTCTAGTCGATATGTTAAATTTCTTATTAATTTTCCACTATAAATTTGTAGAGAGTAGGAAATTTGTTTCATTAAAAACTTGTTATTGATTTGAATGGCTTCCAAAAGGCAGCTGACATAGTAATCCCTGTCATCTCGTATTATCTGTACCCAGATATTAAAGAATATTACTTTTAGTGTTAAGCCATCGGTTATCCTTTGACAAGCCCATTACAAGTCTGCGCGGGATATACTGTTGATGTTAATTCTTTCACTTCAGTTCATGAGACAATACCCCAGGGTGATTTTCGTTCACTGTCAGCCTTTTGTCATTTCTTATTGAGCACGATTCAATGAAAGAAAGGTTTTTGTATTATCCAATTTTCCTCCTGACTGCTTTATACGTGGCACAGACAAATTGCGGCTTTAGTCGAATTGCCAGAATGCATATTGGTCCATGCAGTGCATGAACACCATGCAGAAGTTTTGACCTGTAGATTATATATTCAGTGTAAAAACCCCCATGGCTGCAAGTGAAATACAGTAATTACCTGGGTTAAAATGAGAAGATGATGTATAGCGTCATATTCTTTTGACTACCAACAGGGGAGTTGAATTGACCACTTTGGTATGTACCTGCAAAATTAATGTCTGATCATTTACACTTCATCCAACATCATCAATTATCCAACACTTCTCTAAGATGCACTTACAAAGAACTGATCATTTACATTTTTATAATTTGGTCTATTTAAAAGAGGGGGGGGGGGGTGATCCAGTACTTCTCCATGCACTTGCAAAGGACTGATCATTTCCATTTTCGTAAAATACCGTATTTGAATTTTAATGATTTCTTTAAACAATATATGAACAATATTAAATACAGGATGAATCGAAGCTCGGCATTTTTATTTGAAATATGACCTTTGAAAATGTTAAACTGTGCCTTTAAATTTGCTGTTGCCCTTGGTAACTACCTGAGATTTTGGTTCCCTCATTTGCACAGTGCCCATGGATGTGCATACCACTGTTTCGTGCAATAAGCATAACTATTCATCAAGATTTTTTTTAATGGAGTGGACTTGACCTTTAAAAAAGCAATTGCAAGGTGTTTTCTCTCCACTTAATATCCCCTCTAGTAGCAATCTAACTCTATTACCTGGATATATCCCTTTTTTTTCTTATTTCCCTAGATGTTCCGTCACAGACGTAGCCCCGAACGACACACATTTGCCTGCCGTCCTGCCAATGCATCTCATGATGGATTTAATCACATCTTCCGTGCTCTGCTCTACCTGTTACAATGGGTGAAACCGATGAAGCTATCATCGTCTCCATGATCATCTTAGGATCGCATCCTGCAGCATCTTCAACTCTTTCTGATAGTGACTAGAGGAGGAAAGAGGAGAGCCGAGAACATCATCAATGAGATGATCCAATCGTTGGGTAATGATCGCCAAAACCAACATCATCACCTGACACTTGTGTTTGGGATGGGCTTGGGAATGTTCTCCAATGAGTCCTCACAGGCCTGGTATTTCATCTTTTATTTCTCTTGTTCTATTCACTCTCATTCTTACTCTCAGTCCATCTCTTTCTCTCTCTCCCTGTGTCTCTCTGCCTCTTCACTTCCACTGCTCTGTCTCTGCCTCTTTCTCTCTGTCTCCGTCTACCTCTCTCTCTTATTCTCCCCCTGTTTTTTCCACTACCCCCTTTGCTTTCTCTGACTTTCCCTTCACCCCTACCTCCTTCCCTCTCTCTCCCTCTCTCCGCATTTTCCCTTGTCCCATCTCTCTCCACTTCTTCTATCCCACTCTGTCTGTCTCTCTCTCTCTTCCATCACCCCATTCCAAACACAAGCACACTTCATGGAAATGTTCAAACTTTCCATCATGGCTTCTTGATGTACCTCGAGTACTCCTCCATCTCATCAACGCCTGGCAGACGTGACATCAGAAATAAGACAAATCTTGAAAATGGGTCACAGAGTGATGAGAAAGACGATTGATTTGGAAGCTCGTCGTCATCTCTTCTCGTTGAGAAACGACAAATCTTGCCCCCCTCTGTCCCTCCTCTCTCTCCCTCTCTCTCCCCTATCTGTCTGTCCCTCTTCCTAACCCTTTGGAATCCCCTTTAGCATCACTCTTTGATGGTAAATGCAAATGAAGGAGAAGGACATGTCAAATGGATTCGCTGCTCCCGAAGCCATGATGAGTCATCAGAAAGCCCGTCCTCATCTCATTTTCTAACAGCACCTGTATGGTGCATCTCTAATGGCGCACAATCTTAACCCATACAGCACTGCTGGCTGTCAACCTATCAACCTATGTACATGCTCCCAAATTGCATCTCAAAAGGCTCCGATGAAGTGAAAAAAAAATCATTCATTCCTCTTGAAATAGCATATTCATACAATTCAAAATTAAGTTGATGATTTTTCATGCAGTCATCTTTCAGGTCAAAACCTTGCGTTTGGTATGAATTACTTCAATTTTGACATGTCATATGCACAATTAAAGATTTTGCAAATTCTAATAGATAGATGATATGAAGTCCTAGAGGTTGTGATTGGTATATTTGTAGTGTTATTGATTATGTTTCCATGTAATTGAATCTATACTCTAAGCAAGTCAGCATGCGCAAATGAAGGTCATTAAGAACTAAGATCTAAAACCCACTGACATAAAACTCTTGCCCAGCATAGCAGCACTCAATTCATTCAAACTTGATTCCAAACATCGAGCTTCATCCATTATGAAAAACGGGAGATGATTTACTAATACCTTTAGCTCGTCTCTATACCTGAATGTTCCTTCATATATTGGAATGTGCTGTGGGAACAATCTATTCTTCACCTAGCCCGTCGTCCAGTGGAACCAGGTAATCCCTGTAAAAAGCCTATGGGAATCACGGAGTTCAGCATTCAACAGGTTGAGTTGAATTCCATGATATCCATGGATGTATTCACTTTTCAAAAGGAAATGAATAAGCTATTCTGAATTCCGATCGCACCTCCTTTTACTTTGTGAGTGCCTGAATAAGAGCGTGATATGATGATTTATCCATGTTTTGAGATAACTTTGGACATTCAAAATCATTTGGGGCATGGGCAAAGTAAGAATTAGTGTATTGGAAAGTGTGTCGTTTTCAGTTAGAACATCTTACATAAAGGATGCAGTGCTGTGTCTCTCTGTGGTAATTGAAATGCCAGCCAACTTTAATAGCAATTACCTTAGTTAGGTTAGTTATGTTGTTTATTACCCAAACTTGTACTATTAGGTGTGAAAAGATCTATTTACAACAAAATACAACAGCTACCATACTTTTAAAAATACACAAGAATGTAAATAATTGGGGAAAAAAACTTGTGTGACACTTGCCACTTCTGCATACACCTCACCGTGCACTTTGCCTATGTAAATTTTGACATTTGTGATGAGTATTCCAGAAATATTTATCACTCATTTTATCACTCTGCACTGGCTGGTTGATTAATGTTCTATTTTAATGCTAGTTTATGCAGTCAGTCTGCATATGCTAGCAATACTAGCACATTTTTCTTTTCAAATACGGAATAAACACCAAGTCGCTTTTACCTTATTTCATCGGTAACTTGTGAAGAAAAATGGGGGAAACGTGTATGGTATTCAATATACATGTCTATAGAGTTCATCAATGAAAATATTGTGTGACATTGTATTATTACCTGATTATGAATATGAATTGTGTTTATCATATGTAAATAGTACTACTGTATGTTCGCAAGAGACATTTTTGAAATGTTTAATATGTTTACACCAACCTCAGTTTTATAAGATTAACTTTGTGGGAGATCAACTGTAATTCTATCATCTCTTAATATTTACTCCCATCTCGCTCATGGGGGAAAAAATTACAAAGCATCGCGAGCGTCGCAATATGACCAATAAAAGCGCTATCCAAGTGCCAATTATTAGTAGTATTACTGTTGGATACACTAACAGAGTACAAGCATCAAGCAGATAATGTATGTTATTCAGTGGGGTTTATAATAGTCCTCGTTCCCATTAGAAACACCTGGCCTAAAGCTCATCCCGAAGCCAACACTGATTTATTCATGCAATCATTTGCCATCAGTTGATGGCGGTTTAATGACAAATTCGTCAACAGTTCACAGGGACTGCTGAAAATACCATATGTGTCAGATTACAGACGATTACCATGTTCATTAGATAGAAGCGAAGAGTCACATTAACTATTTGGAACTGATCTTTGATGATTTTAAAATATTAAAGATTAAAATTGGCTTATGAAGTAATTGGCCTAATGAAAAAATATTGGTTGATAATATATTATGACAGGAATAATATTCAATCTATTGAATACCACACAGGTGATGAGAATGCTGATAAATCCACTTTAGGCATGCAGAAAAA
The DNA here is from genome assembly GCF_037042905.1 of Lytechinus pictus. Classification (NCBI taxonomy): domain Eukaryota; kingdom Metazoa; phylum Echinodermata; class Echinoidea; order Temnopleuroida; family Toxopneustidae; genus Lytechinus; species Lytechinus pictus. The sequence continues at coordinate 12,034,829 of NC_087249.1, forward strand.
TAATAATAATACATCGAATATATATACAGTTCACTTTCCTTTTGTTCTGAATACAATATTTCACAGTAGTTGAAATAACATGCTCATCTTCCACCCTTCTATCTCTCATTATGAGCAATTTCTCACCGATTCCTGACAAATTCGGTGATAAATATTGCCTCTTTGTGTCAAGGGAGACAGCGTAGATTCAGCGTGATTGATGGAGCTTGAAAGTTATTAGTACTGTCTGTATAGTGAGGAGAGAGTTTAATTTACAATCCATAAACACTGTAATCAAACCAACTTTTGCTTGGTTAATGAAACACAGTCATGCTTTTCAGCATGCGCTCCTTCAGACGCGTCGTCGTACTGCATTGTGGGTAAAGAGGAATGTTAAAATTTTGTCACAGAATTTTGCTTCTCATCTTTACGTTCTTAGCTCGTGGGTTACTACATCTCAATACAAAAACCTGTTCGACAAATATGTGTTTTTCACATACCGTATAGTATGGGGAATGGTTTGGAAAGGGTCGAAATATAATCCATTATATTACTTAATTATTGGAACAAGGGGGTGGTATAAATAACCATGGAGCTATAAAACACACTTCTATGAAAACATGGTTAATTTCCAATTCGTCTAATGTCAATTCATCCAATTGCCAACCTGTCTACTATTATTTGGTCTACCATCAGTTCGTCCACTCACCATATGGTCTACTTTCATTTAGTCTAATGCCATTCTGTCTAATAACCAGTTGGTCCAATAGCTATTTACATGTGGTCCATATACCATTTGGTCTAATTGGACTGAGTGTTAAATTATGCAGAATGAATAAAAAAGAAATGGATATTAGTCTAACTGGTTATGAGACGAAATGGTCATAGACGAAATGGTGATTAGACGAAGTGATGATTGGACCAAATGGCTGTTAGACAAATGTTGATGGAAGGAGTGGCATTAGACTAAATGAAAGTAGACCATGTGGTGAGTAGACGAGTTGGCAGTAGACGAATTGGCAATTTACCTAAATAACGTTTTGAATATAAGTGATATTAAACCATTCACCTTTAATGTTTAATTTATATATAACATAGTAAGTGGAAAGTTTTGTTGGCTTGAATTCATTCCATAATACTGGTTCATTCCCTACATTTTTTTAAATCACAATTTATGTTACTTTCTTCCATGTGAGTGTGTTTTCAAAGCAGCGATGTATATATTTTATGCTTCCTACGTGTGCGTCTATTTCTGTTGTTTGCTATGGAAATCATGAATTATTTTTGTTTTTCACTTGAAATATGCATTGTACAGGTTGTGTGATAAACATGTAGTACTTATTGATGAGAATTTTGAAAATGAGTACCATATAGCTCACACAATCAGCTGAGTGCATAGAGAATCATGAACTTAGTTTTATTTGGTCTTTATTATATATATACATATATAGTATAATAGAATCATTGTTGATAATTGTTGGTACTTTAATAGAGAAATAGTATAAGGGGTCATGTCAGTGTTTTCATGGGCAACTAGTTATCTAGCCAGATCTAATATAATTACATGAAATGGTATATGATTTAACTAAAACTTCATTATTTAGAATTGGATAAATAATTGTTGAAATAAAATTTTGATAATCTGATTGCAATAAATGCTATTTAACAAATTAATGAATGGTTGATATATCAACCTTTTGAAAAAATCTTATCATATTGTTACATCAAGTTTGGTTTGTATATTGTACAACAGCTACTAAGACTTCTTTCCAACAAGAGCATGCAAAACCACAAACATTTTCTTGAGCAAAGTCCAATTAGAAGTTTACAGTCATTTGTAGGTTGGGAATTGCAAAACGTGTCCAATCGCTCGTCTAATGGGAACACCTTGGTAAATAGTGCATACCTTCGTTCACACACATTGATCAATACGTTGACATACGGCTGCTGAAACGTTCAAACAGAAAAGGTATGCCAGGCTTGCCCAGTCGGTTTACTCTGCTGTGTATGTTTACGTAGTAAACATTGAGGAGGCATGCTGAAGATACTGTGAGATAACTGGAATGAAGAAATGGGGATGAAACGATTGCAAGTTTGCATTGCAACGATTGATAAAATGTAGGCTGGGGAATTTGGAATGACATTGTTTGGCTTGTTGATTTCAAGAAGTGTTTGTATCGCTGGGATTGGGAATCAAAAGATAGAGAGCGATGGGACATTATTGATTTATGTTCCGCTCGCATCGATCATTGTAATGAAAACGTCACTTTGAGGAGAAGGCTAGTCTATATAGAATGAATGCTACAAGAGTGCTATGAAATACAGAGAAAACAGAAATAACATAAATGATAAGACATCACTTTTGTCTGGAATAAAAATAGAATAACAGAAAAATGCTGCAGTGGGATGTTGTAATTTTTTTTCCAGATAATGCTATAATATCTATTTTTCTTCAATATTGTTTTATTTTAGGCAGATCACCCTTTTTTACATTTTACATTACATTCTAAGAAATTTTTACAATTTATTTCTATTGATCAGCCTTTAACCTAAACTTATGCACTAAAGAATTACATATGCGATTTCAAAATGAATTTGGTGGTGATATTGATAAATAGGACTTTATAATGTCCCTCCGTCATGTTGAGTGCTGCCATATATAATTTACCTATGTTGCATGAATGATATACTTTTGAGTCAGATATTTTTATGTCAGCACGAAATTAATCCACATCGTACGCACTTGACCCAGGTTAGGTAATGGCTACCTGGCAGGAATTGATTTCTTGAAGCTTGTGCATTGTAAGGGGCCGCCAGGCTTCGTCTGGGGTGATACAGAATTTTTCAGAATCGCAAAGAGACATACACTATACAAGAACACTGTATTTTTATTATTACCAAATCTTTAAAGACAACATTCATCCTACCATCCAATCACATCACCCACCATTGTACTTCATAGTCGGACAAATCTTTACATAATAAATCATGATAACATGTTGAATTGAGTACTATATCTGTGTATCTTTTCCATTCCATGGAGTTATGGTGTCAAGATGATGGCCGTCTCTTTAACGATATTCTTTCTTTTCTCAATCAAGCTTGAAATATTTGTATCTTTCAGAAAAAGACAGGGTCTCAATCATTCCTTGCGTTCAGCATTTCAGGAAGCTTTCGGATGTACCCCTTTCATTTCTGTTCTATTTGTAACTCTGTTCTATTTGACCCAGTGACCTCTGATATTGTTGAAATCCAGATCAGGGCCCCGTCTTACAAAGAGTTACAATTGATCCGATCCACCTCAAGTACATGGAAATCCATCAATGTTATAATTTTTTTCTTCAGGAAATTTGCAGAATGTCCTTTGTAAACAAAGAGGAGCACACTGAATTTTCAAGAAAAATATGAATGTGTGAATATACATCATATCTAGAAAATATTTTCAACAAACGTGTTTGTCAGATGTTGACATTGCTGGCTTTCCATAGTCCTGGTTGATTTGATGAATTGTAACTCTTTGTAAGATGTGTCCCAGATGTCAGTTTATAGTGCTTTTTGGGTATGATCAACTAGCAAAAATGCTAATTTTTCATATTCTTTGATAATTTTTTTTAAAAATCAAAGTAGACAAAGTAATTAAACAGATTATAACAATGGAGCATTCTTTCCTAAGAAGAATTCAAATTTGTGTGTTTTGTTACCCAGTGATCAAAACAAATAAACAAATTAGGATTATTTTTATTATTCTTTTTTTTTTTTTTTTTAAATCTCATCCATTGTCATCTACCCATTATCATTACGCTCTTGCAATAGTCTAGGAAAATTGTATGTCTTGCTTTGTATCTCTGAACAAAAATATAATGAATTAAATGGTCACTCAAGTTGTTCTTCAAGACAGATGCTTAAGATTTACTTTGTTTTCTTCTATTGATTCAACCTTTTTAATTGAGAACTTTGTCATGTTTCCATTTTGTAAATAATGATATGTGGTTTGGATACTTCACATGCTATGAATTGGTAGTTCAATATTGTATTGAAACTGTGCTGATATTCTCAAGATCTGGTCCTTGTTTCTCCAAATATCTAGTTATAAATTCATAGACAGTCCCTGGAAATGTATGATCCAAATAAATGGAACGTTTGAGAAGGTTTCGTAAAACATACCTCCCAAATCGTTGCTTCATCAAAACCCAGCATTTCATCAATGTTCTTACTCTTTGTGGAACTATGGTGGTGTAGTGGTTCATACTCATCTTGTAACCAGAGGGTCGTGTGTCCAAACCCCACCACGACCTAGCATCCTCTGTCAAGGCATCAATCCACACTTTGCCACTCTCCACCCAGGTGTTAAATGGGTACCCAATAGGATGTAAAAGCCTATGTAGTATGCCTAGCAATGGACGTTTGAAAAATTGTAGATGGCAGTGCAAGTACCATGTACTGTTTGATTGTACGCTTCTAACATATTGAGTCTTGCAAAATGTGATACTTGTGGCCAAATTTCTTGTTATCTCAAACCTTTATCAGATTTATAGAGTTATATGGTCAATGTGTCTTAGCATAAAAAATATAGCATTTACGATTAGAGATTTTATGGCAGATTGTATTAGATACAAATTTAATTCTATCTTCATTCTATTTTCATTATGATATTTTACAGCAAAGCAGTTTCACGTTTTATTTCTACATTTCTAAAGATCAAATATACAAAACGTCTACTTCATTTTATATTTCTCATGATTATTAATTTTAATGATTTTTTTAGGATGAGCATTGAATTTTATAAATGCTCTTTCTTTGTATATATTTGCTCAGTTATTTTTGTTGTGGGTATGGTGCTTATGAATTGTTTTTTATAAACCTGTAACGCGATTTAAAGAGAAAGAAAAACGAATCTGTTCTTTGCGTGTGTGTTTTTGCTAAGATTGTTGTAGCAGAATTTGTGCCTCTGTTTATTAATGACAGAAAAAAAAATACTGAAGAATTTATTATGTTCATTATGTACTCACTGGATTGAAATTTGAACTAAAACCAAGAATATATTTAATTATTTTGCGTAGATATAGATATGCATGTTATAGCCTACATTGTACATCTACCTTTTTCTCTGTGTCACTGTAGTTTGCAATTGTAGTATACTAACATAGTTTTTTTTGCCCTGAAATGCATTATGTACCCCTGACCACAGAATAACTTTGTCTGACACACACACTGCACTCATTGTATTATCTGTTAAGAGGCAGTAGGTTGTTAATGAAGACTTAATGAACTGTTGCATATAAACAGATATTATTGTGAGCTGTTGGTGTACTGATATGCCATAAAAAAAAGGAATAAAGTTTGTACATAGATTGTGTCATCAGCAGAAGATGTGTCCTTTTGGTTTTTTTTATTTTGTAGCATTCATTATCGATGATGTGAACCATAAGTGTCTTTTGGGATTTAAGAACTGATTATCTAGCCAGCCAAAGGAGGAAAATTCTCAAGGTTTTTTTTATGAAATACAGTATATTTAGGACTACAAATCAAATTTGCAATGGAAATGGAGAAATACCAATTTCAATCATGTTTTTGTGATTGAATTGTATTATTATTATGTTTTGAATGAAAGGTAATCAAAGTACACTATATTTACAAGTCGTGACATTTAGAAACTACCAATTAACGAGTGTGGGTGAATATCATTGCTAAGGAGTAAATTGGGAGGGGGGTGTGTTTGCAGTCACAAGTTGGAGAAGAGAAAGAGGAAGTGGTGATGGATGATGTCTGGTGGTAGTGATGATGATATAATGATAGTGATGATAATGGTGATGATGATGGTGATGATGATAATGGTGGTGGTGATGATGGTGATGATGATGGTGATGATGATAATGGTGATGGATGATGTCTGGTGGTAGTGATGATGATATAATGATAGTGATGATAATGGTGATGATGATGGTGATGATGATAATGGTGGTGGTGATGATGGTGATGATGATAATGGTGGTGGTGATGATGGTGATGATGGTGGTAATGATAATGATTATTATGATAATGCTGCTGCCCTGGGACTATGACCGTGGAGAAATACCAAACAGAAATGAAGTTATACTGATTGTGAGGGTTTCATACAGATAAATAATTGTTTTATCACATCCACATTCATGACATCGCCACCATTATCACCATTATTTAGTGTACATGTATATAGTAAATGACGATCTTAATTTGATGACCTGTAGTGGTGCGAACCTGTTTATTCTTTGATAACTCATAATTGCATGCATGCTTGGAAACATTAATGTGAATAAAAATTAGATTTGGACTTGGATCATAATGAGCCAAGAAACTTGGAAAGCCCACATCTCGGGCTTCAGTAACTATAACAGGAGACGTATCTAATTTTTTGCGGAGCCTGTGCACATGCTGTATTCAGAAAGATTTTGGCGCCTTTTAAAGAGATGCATGATGCAGAAGTATGGGGAACACACCCTTTAACCTTTGCTAGACGTTAGAGGGCATTGTTTCGCCTTTAGCACCTACCAGCATTAATTTTCTGATCTCGGACACATAATACAGGGCTCCGTCTAAACAATGATTTGTTTTAGATTCAGTGTCAACTTAAAATTGAGATTGACCTCAATCTCAAAGGTCAAGTCCACCCCAGAAAAGGGTTAATTTGAATTTAATATATACAGAGAAAAATCAAACAAGCCTAACGCTGAAAATATCAAAATCGGATGTAAAATCATATTTTAAAGATTTGCTTATTTATCACAAAACAATTCGCACAACACAGTCATATGGAAATTAGAGAGTTAACTATGTTATCCTTTCACTATTTCTTTTTATTATTTGAATTTAGATTATTTAGTTTAAATTTTTACAGGTTTGACAATATTAAGGTCCTTACTGACTGAACCACAAACGTTAATATAATGGTAATCATGAAATTCTCTATGCTCAGGAAGGAACAAAACTTTGTTTTACATTACAATTGGGAGAAACTTAAAATATCTCGTTTTTGATAATAAACAAATGTGGGTGATTTCATCGGTCCCCCATTGCATTCCACCAGGATGTGCTTAAAGATTCCCTAGTGTGATATGGTAAAAAATTGTGTTCTGTTTCTGTAGAGAAATGATCCTGAATGAAAACATGTATTTGATCTTGCAGTATGCTTTATTTTGATTTTTATCTACTTATTTATTTATTTCTACATATGTTTATTTATTCATTTATTGGCAAAATATGGGGAGTCCACTTTCTCCCCCTCCTCATCTTCCTTCAACCTCCTTCCGATTACCCCTTCGATTGATGAAAACATGAATATTCAAGCAAAATGTTTGAAAACAAAAAGCATTTGCTGTCAATTTCTTGTTACATTAAAACGACCCAATTTTTCAATCTTCGATAGATGTGAACTTCATGTGATGTAATATTTTATATTGAATGCTGCCCTCATGTGCCCAACCAACCTATTCCCACCACTGATCTTCATATGAAATTCAGATCAGTACCTCTTTTGGGACGAAATGCTGGTTGAGTCGGCCTTCGCGCACAATTCTTAATTAAACTTGTATTGTTCATTCCCCAGAATGAGTGGACTTTCCACTTTTTGAAATCATGATGTGCAAATTTCTTTTTAAGTGAGGAAAGAAAGGGGAGGGGGTGCATCATCGACAGGATTAATCTCTCTTCTCCTCTCCACTCTCCTCTTTTCTTTGATAGTTTTCTCTCTACATTCATTCCTTTCCATTTTCCCGACGGAAGCACAATTTATCAAAATGAGCTTTTACGCAGACGCAATATCACCCCTACTCCAGATACGATTTTGACCCAAGTTCCTGATAATCAAATGAACGGTTGAGGAATTTACTACTTTTACTGCCTTATTTCTGTTCGAAGCGGAGAACGAATATTTAATACTAATAAAATAACTTAAATATGGAAAATTTTCGCTATTTTTTTTATTATCATTCCTTGTTGATGCCTAAAATGCTGAAGCAGATGAGCATTTCTAAACTGCGTAATTATTCGAATATGATAGGCTTTAAAAAAAAAGTATACATAATAATATAGGGTATTTATATTGCGCACATATCCACCTTGTTAGGTGCTCAAGGCGCTCCTATATTACCCGGCTAAGCTAGGCGTTCATAGCGCACACAGCTTTTTAAGGAATTACTTCCTACCGGTACCCATTTACCTCACCTGGGTTGAGTGCAGCACATTGTGGATCAGTTTCTTGCCGAAGGAAATTACGCCATGGCTGGGATTCGAACCTACGACCCTCTGTTTCAAAGTCCGAAGACTAATCCACTGGGCCACAACGCTCCACATCCACTGGCATGACTGGGTTTAAGTTGTGTAAATCAACGCGACCTCTGTAATTCTACTAAGAAATAAAACTGGGCAGTCTTGCCCCCACTCAAACTACCTTGAGGCCGCCCTTGCCCTACACACACATTTCCACGCCATTCCCGAAACCCACATTTTCTTCTTCCCCCCCAAAAAAACTTAACTCTTGCCGCCATGCTCTTGGTTTACGTCTGAAGTGCAACCGTATAGTGCCCTTATCTACGCTTGCGTCATTACTTTCGAAAGATGAAATATCGAAATATGAGAACAAAAAGAATCTCATTTCATGAAAAGAAAAAAAAATGTTATAATATATAATAAAGAAGGACGATGGATGTCATGGCTGTGGGACCTTCAAATTGCACACCAATATCCGCCACTTGAGCGGAAAGGACCCGTCACTATCTCGCCTTATTGCTCCATTCATAAAGCATCACATTTCCGCCAATAAAGCACACCCCATTCACTTCCAACTGAATGCCACAAACTAGTCACGTGCCGGAACACGTGACGCGTACATTCTTCCATTTTCGCTTACAAAGTGTGAATCTCGAGCGATATACCTCTGGGTCCCGTCTTACAAAGACATACGTTTGATCCGATCAATCACAACTATGGACGGCCAGCATCGTCAAGATCTATAATGCATGTTTGTTCGAAATATTTTCCAACTATGATGTATTTTCATGCATTAATTGTTTTCTTGAAAATTCACTGTGCTTCTTTTTGTTTACAAAGGACATTGTGCAAATTTCCTGTAGAAAATATTATGACACTGATGGATTTCCATAGAGTTACGATTGATTGAATCAATCGTAACTCTTTGTAAAACGGGGCCCTGGTGCGTGCAGGGGGAGACCATCCCCATTTAACGAAGGATAAAAATGAAAAAAAAGAGGGAAAAGGGGGAAATGGTGGGAAGAACGAAGAACATAAAAGGGAGATTTTGTAGTTAACTTTACAATACTCATGTTAGTGCTATTCAATTTAGAAAGATCTATCTCACCACCTATATAGGCCGCCTCTTGCGCCCCCCCCCCGCAATCGTAATACCCTTGCCGTGAGGTATTGTATATATGCTATCTTAATTGCAATCACCGTGGAAAAAATGGTTACTCTAATCATTGTTTGCCAGCCTGGGGCTTTATTTAATCGATCCATGGTCCATCGTATAAAATCAAATTAAAGCGTCCGTTTTGTACTTTACTAGGTGTTTAATATGCAATCTGCTTTAAGCAATATTAAATTATTCCCACGATTACAAAGTGTAGACTTTTTATAATTTGAATGTGTCAAGGTTGGAAGGACATGAGAATCGTGTTGTAATTGATGGTAAGAAATAACTAGCGACAAACAGGCCATAGAATAGCATCATGGAATAGTAGCATGGGATAGATTTACTATCTCATGTAGATATGAAAGTCGAGCTGTTAGCTTTGTTTTAGCCCGCCTTAATTTTATTTCAAGAGCTCGGATTCAATTTTTAATTATAAAGCACTTTCTTTTTATATGGATCCCTCTCGCGCAGTCATTCATAATCATACTTACATTAAGGATCTTCTTGTCATGAAGCAGTGCCGTTATTCTTTACGATATTCAACATCTACCACCCTTGTGATTCCGCGTAGCCGGACCAAGCATTATGGAGATCGGGCTTTTGTGGCCCCAGTTATGTTGAATAGACTGCCAAGTGCTATCAGGAATATGAACACTATCAAGACATTTTAATCAAGTGTCAAATATTACCTATTTTGACAATCATATTAGTGAAGTCCATGTCTTTTCCTCATATGAATGTTATGTTTGATGATTTTAATTTTGAATATTTCCAATGTTTATTTAATATGTAGCGACTTGAGTAATGATTCATTAGAAAGTGCGCATTAGAAATACTTATTATTATTACTATATCCCTCTCTACCTTTAATACTCAAACACAGCCGCACCCACATTTTCGCCCAAGAAACACAACTGCATACGGACCCCAACACACCCTCTCTCTCTCTCTCTCTCTCTCTCTCTCTCACACACACACCCACCCTCACACACACACCCGCCTCTTCTTCCAACAAACACACCCACACACACATCATAACACACTTTCACACGCGCACATACACCCCACACACTCTCGCACCGCAATATTCTACAAATTTACTCACCCCTCACACACCCCGACCCTCCACACACACACACACCCTTCCATGGTCATATTAACACACGTTCACACACCTTTACGAGCGCTTTATTATTCAATGAAGATAATGGTGAAACATCAAAATCGTAAGAAAATTAGAAAAATGTGTGGTTGTCATGGTAATCATGGTAATTATCATGATGACAATGATGACCGCGATGAGAAGGTGGCGATAATTGTTAGGTATGGTTATCCCATATGAGATTTTGAACAGTCGTTTTTAATTGCCCCTCAATACAACACACTCAAAAGAAAACTTGAACAGAAAATTATAAGAATTATTTCAGAAGTCAACAAGAGACTATGGGGGACAGAAAAAAAAGAAAGAGAGAGGAGGAATGAACTGATCAACAGAAAAGAGTTAATGAAGATAGTAGTGAGGAGAAAAATGATTTAAGAAGACAAATTGGAGAGACATGAATATAGAAAGCGAAAAGTAATCACGAGTCTGATAAGATATCATTGACACACATGCAATCGTCATCTCGCCCGGGTAATTTGACTTCGGTCACGCTCTCTCCTATAAATATTCCTCCCTGCCTATTTATCAAACTCCGCAATTATAGACAATTATATCTTACCCACTTTCTTTCTTTCTCTCTCCTCGATGGTTCCAGACATTCGTGAATCACGTTGAGTCATCGCCATCGAACCCAAACCTAGCCGTATAGCTATCAGTCACGGCCAGATTGCATTAAAGGTGCAGTAGAACCTCTCCCACTTCAAATATTTCAGTTTCCATGGAAATGTTATATCCTTGCATCCAATAGTTTAAAAGGTATGGATCAAACTAATCTTGTTTCTAGATATATTCCCAATTTGGTTTTACTGTATTATCCATATCTATTGAAAAAAAAAGCCACACCTAATTTTGGAATGAATAGACGGGTCAAGTCAAAATATATAATACAAATATTTTCAATTTTCGATCTCACCATTATGGCGTGTCCCTACTGGAAAGAGCACAGAGTGCCACAGTGTGTTCACAGTCTGGAACATGATATGGAACACAATGTGAAATCACCTTCACACTGTTAATTTGAGTATTTCACCAGTGTGAATCACATAGTCGACCATGTGAACACGCTGTGAACAGTCACACTATCGGGGTGTCCACAATGTGAAAATGTATTCACACTACTGAATTTAAGCATTTAACAGTGTGAATAATATTTTCACATAGTTCACTATCATGACTATGTGAACACACTGTGATCATTCTGTGTGACACCGCGTTCTTTCCAGCACGTGTATATTGCTATATAATCATATTAATATTATCTGGATTACATTACCATGATTACTGTACACTGAATATAATTATCTACATTTATATTGATTTATGCTTTGTTTGTAGCGATCGCCACGATCCAAAACAAACATATCGATATCCCATCAATTTAAAAAAAAAAAGTAAAAAAAAGTATTTTATCGTCCAAGATTTTGCACATTAGATAATAAGTTAAGAGAGTTTCAATATAAATTATTATACAATATTATCTTTGTTAACCACCATTTATATAGGTTTCGATTTGTATCGAGTAATGAATGTTCTTTTTGCGGTAAAGATGAAGAAACTTATGGACATATTTTTTACGAATGTGAAATGGTTAAAGTATTATGGAAATTGTGTAGCAATATATTAAAATTTCCGATTCTTAAAAGCTTACAGTGGAAGGATATCCATGTTGGATTAGAAGAGACAACAGAAAATAGACAATTATTAAATCATATCATTTTACTTATCAAATTTTTAATATATCACGAAAGGGGGAATCATAAACTACCAACTGCTGAAGAGATACAAGTAAAGCTTTTTAAAAGTAAAGAAGAAGAAAAGAAAACTGCTATAGAGCGAAAAACATTAACACGGCACTATAAAAAGTGGGAACACCTAAAAAGCAATTAATTAAGTATAGTAGGATGAGGAAGGGATGGCTTTACCCGGTTTGCACACGTGCGGGGTTGGCTGGTCTGTCTGTCACTATAAACTGTCCTCTTTTCTTTACTTTGCATGTTACTTATCTCCTTTTTTTTTTTTTTTTTTTTTTTTTTCTCTCTCTCTCTCTCTCTTTCTTTCTTTCTTTCCTTCTTCCTGCTTTTCTTATTTTTTGTATTTTTTTTGTATTGTCTAATTGTTTTGTGTCTTGTCTGTGTGTGTGGGGGGGGGGGGGTGTGATAGCGATTTCGTTCTTTTATGGGCGTGTGTGGGGAGTGAGCTCTCGAACCCTTTCCGTTTTTTTTTATATTATAAATTTCATTCAGTTTAATCAATGTTGAGCAATCAATTTTCTGCATAGCTATTGTATGATTTTGTGAATTTATATTGGTTATTAATGGTTAATTTTTGTTACTGAATTTATCTACTGTATATAATATGTTAATACCATGACATGTACGATTATTTGTATTATGGATAATTATTTGCTTTTTGTGAACAGTATTTTGTTAATATTGATTTGTAATATTTTACAATGTACCATTACTGTGAACTGAAGGATTAATAAATATTATTACAAAAAAAAAATTTCCCTCGACCAGGAGTCAGTGCAGTCTTATATCGTTCTCTTCTATTCACTGGTGACGTCATTCGAATGCGTTATCAAATCAAAGGTCACTATAAGTTCATCATATATTATTTTATTTATTTACAGGCGGGCAATATTTTCAGCTGTTCCATGACACCTATCTGATCCTTTGTCTGGGAGCTGATTTTTATGCTCGTATCCAAAGTCATTGACATATGGACCGATATTAGCTTGATATTGCCTCCGTCCTGTTGTTGCTTGGATTTTGTTTTTTTCATATTTTCGCCGTGTATGGTTGAAAGCATGAAATAACCCATCCATTTTTCAAAGAGCAAACATTTCACTGACAATATAGGTCGATACTTTAGTCACGTGGCCTGGCCAAATTCATATTGACTCCTTACTGGCTCATTATAATAGGCTTCTTAACAAGTTGCCATTTTTTCTGATCGACTCCATATTCACTTACTTTGGAGTTCTGATTCTTATGTGTCACAGTAATACCTTCAAAGCAGGATCAAGATCGATCAAAGATATTACATAATTTACGATGCCATACTATCTATCGGGTTTTAAATGGTCGTGACTGTGGTACTCATCGAATGGTTTTTTTTCATATCGACATAGCACTTACAAAACACCGAACAAAAAGAGATGATCAGTTGGTTGCTGTCAAATGTTAATGTTTATGCAACTTTAAAAAAAAAAAAAATATTTCCGAACCTTGTTCGTATCAACAAAGGGACCACAACAATTCAATTCTCTTACACGCTTTCACACGCGCATATTTACACCCCACCTCTCCCGCACCACAATAACCTACAAATTTACTCACCCCTCACACACCCCGAAAAAGGCTTGCCCAATATTTGGTAGAATTGGAACGTGCATGTTGGTTGGGTAAAAATGTTGCGTTGAAAAAGCCCAATATGGGGTGAAAATAATACCCAACAAAGATGCATGTTCTCTTTCTATCCAATGTTGGGTCAAAGCTTACTCAGTGTTATTAGAGTGTAATGAATGACCCTGTACACCGATTAAGTCTTCTCCCTAGATCAACAATCTAATCATAAAACATTATCATATACAGCATCGCGTGACAATTAGGGTGATGTCCATTCCTATCCTATATCTTGAATTACTGTCTACCATTGCTGCGTGTAGGGGCGGTAACGCGGGGATGGGGGTGCAACCGCCCCTCTCATCAAGAAGTGGAAAAAAGGGAATATCGTCGTGTCGGTGCAAGAAAGCCCTAAGCAAAAACATTTCCGCGAAACGCCCTTACGCAATGCACTTATGCGCGCTGCCAAGGGCGTTTTTTGCGCGCATGCGCGATGGGCGAAAATGATTTGCTTATAAGACGTTCTTTTTTTAAAAAACAAGTGCACACCCAGTTACCAATAATGCATATAGCATTTCCATTTATTTGAAAGCAGGATAAAAGAGCATTGCAGATTAATTGCCTTGCTCACGGCATAGGTGGCGCGGCCGGGGATTGAACCCCGGGCTTTCCATGTATAGCCAGGCGCCTTAGACCTCGGCCGCGGTACCTCTTGCATCGACAAGACGATATAGACCTACGAATCTACAATTTAAAACCTTGATAGAGGAACTCAGCAGAATACAGTAAAGACAAATCTGTTTTCTGCATTGTTCTCTTCAACAAATCCAGTCTTGGTATACAAAAGCGAATATGGTTCATTAGGTAAAAACCGTTCATTTCCCATGGAGGTACGGACAATAATATAGGAACGATTTATCTGACTTCTTAAAGGCATTCAAGAGCTACCGTAGAGGATTCCGTTCCAATCTACATAATTAATCGTGATTTCTTGTATCTGCTATGATTCTACTTCACAACTTTACTTTAATATTCGATCTAAAGCCGTCTACTTGCTTTATCATGTTTATACCATCATTAAATAGCAGATAATAATATACGTGGTATTTGGTCAAAATATTAATATTGTTGTACAAGGGAAATGGCAGACGCCCTTGGGGAGCATGCATTATTATTACGTCTTTACATAAAGCACCATATTTATGTTGCAATATTAAAAACATGAAAAATGTGTGTTTGGATTTTTTTTATATCATGAAATGTAAGGCCTATATATGACAATTCAAAAGTAATAGATGAATAGATTAGCAATGTGTTTATCTAAAATAAAGTAAATGGCAAATTTCTTTAAGTATAATCTGATAGCACACCTATTTTTCTGTATCGTTTTTAGTCCAAAGTATCTAACGTTGAGGAGAAGTATCACCTTTGACCGTTCTCTAATGCTTACGAGATATACATCTTTTGAGAATAAGCTAGATTATTGCTCCCATTCTTCAACGAAGCAAACTTAATGACCTGAAAATATTAATGATTGTATTTCAATTTAATATCATCTAACATGGGAGAACAGACAGCATGGACAATGGAAGAGTTAACTCTAGCTTGTACTGCGCACGGAGACACCACATTTTCACTGACGAAGCACACACTTCTACCAACTCCCTGACATACACACACCCACACCCTCACACACATCCGTTCCTGTGTCAGTGAATGCGGTAGATCTACCACTATTAATTCCCAAAGAAGCAGACTTAAGACCCGCCTTCAGCGCCAACGCAGGCGACACAATAGCATTCCCCTGAAAAAGGAGAGAGAGAGAGAGGATGAATGAATGAATTGATGACATTTGCCCGCGGATACGCGAGGGTATTCCCAGTACATATTAGCAGAACGTGCTGCGCTGCATGGCCTGCTGGCGGAGTAGCAGACGACGAGCTACTCTCCTCTCCGTTACTTCTATCTACACCAGTCACCGGCGTAAAACCGCGTTGGCGTACATATTTACTCCACGTCTGCCCGCTACCATCTAACTAAGATATCAAACTACTGCTGGTCATTCCGGTAATGCATTTAAATTCTTTACGATAGGAAAACAGTGCCTTTTTTGTGAAATATCCTGAAGGAAAAAGCAGTTCTTTTCATTCTACCTGAATAAACACACCTTTTCTACTTCATCTCAGTGGAACTAATTTGATTTCGCTTTACAAACCGCCGGTGTTATCTCCGTAACAGTTCAATCGACTTCCTTGAAATCTACCACCACAGATTTGGATTTATTTTTCGCGGTCTGGGATTCATTTTGTTTATATCCTTCGTTTGCCCGGTTGCGTCTTATTGGTCAGAGTCGAATTGAAAACGATTTAATGATTTGCTGGAAGACGAGACGGCTAAGGCGGAATCGTTATTGATGGAACATGATAAAGACAACAATACATCGTGGACTGTACGCAGTCGCCGTTTGGGTGTAATTTCATCCCGGCTTTTCAAGTCAATGTTATTTTTGCTTTGTGATTGAAACGACTAGATCCCGGGGATGGTGAAGGGACTATGTAACCTGACAACGCCAACTCTTTTTATTGTGTGCCTATGAAATAACGCAATAACACACTCAAAATATTAAAAGGTTCGAATTTGAGCGTGAAAGAGACAGAGCATCACCAGTCGCCTTTGGTGCTTCAAGAAGGCTGAAAGTCATCCTTATGATTCTATTTTTATAACGCATTTATTGGAGGTCGAATAGCTGTATTCCCGGCAATGCAATACACGGACCTAAAGCTGTCTGGATATTTTGAAATGTGATATGAACTTTTAAAAAGGCAGGGAAAGTTCGAAGAGCTTTCTCCGTGGACAGGATGAAAAGGGAATAGTATAAGTAAACGTTTTGCCTTTGAGGGCAAAATAGAAATCCTTAAAGCTATACTGCCAAGAAGGTGTTGCAATGCATCGTGCTTAAGATTTGATTCTGAAAATGTTTTTATACGAATAGATTTTCGACGGACGAATAACATTTTTGTGATAAACATTTGCCCTTGACCTCCACATGTGCGTGCCAGACTGCAATTCACCAATTGTTACGATCATCAACATTTTAATTTGAATCCGAAATCATGGTGCCAGACTTCTACCCCGACTTCTACAAAACTTTGTAACCAGCTCTAGATTGATGACAATATCCGAACTTTTTTCTTACCCGATTATGTAACAGTATCATGGTAATAGCAGGTACAATCTTACAGTCTCGTGTAAACTTAGCTATTCTTGTCGTCAAAGCTACAGCAGTTGGTGGGATTGAACCAGGTGACCGGGCACATTTCGGATAACATCACACCCTAATTGCATTCGCACGTCCGACAGCCGCTCCTTTTACGACCCTTGTTGACGAAGGGGGAGGAGAGCGCAGCGTCTGAAAAAAATGAAATAAGTAGATAAAAGAGGAGGATGAGAAAGTGCAGAAATAACATTCCTCCGGGGCAAAGGAGGTGAGAGGAAGCTCATTTCTATGTAAAGAACCGAAGAGTCATGGGAAATCGAGAGTGCAGATAAGTCACCGAGAAGGTGTCATCAAGACGTCGTTATTCTGTTTCAAACAACTGTTTAAAGTGCGCGATGGTTTAGTCGAAGGAATGTGACGTGCATTCAGGCGCAGGGATTCTTGTGTTTTTTAATACGTCTTCCTTTATCCATCGCCCGGGGTTTGGTACCCTAATGACAGACCTGTGCTTTTTTGGTTCGTGGGGATCATGATGGGTGTAGAGTAACGCTGCAGATAGGAGTTACCTACCCGCCCATGATCGCATCGAATGGGAATGCATCCTGGTCGATCGAGTCGAGCGAAGGCCTTAGCGAGTGTGCCAAACCTAAGATATTTGAAGTGGAATAATTGATCATCGGCTCAGGATTCAATGTGCTCTGAACGCAAATGCCGTGTAAAGTTGATGTAAATGTGGATTAAGCACCCATGTTTTCTTCGTTAAACAATACTTAAGTCATTACCAGCGTTGATTCGGCGTTGGGAATAGTGTCACCACGTCAGCAGTAATCCGATCGGATTCAGTTCAATGCCCAGGTTCTCCTCGAGTGGATCGAATGATCTATTACCCTAATAACTGCATTGTGTGACAGTCACCCTATGGGGATTCGCTCGTGACAGAATCTCTTTTCTGCGATTGGGTTCATCCTCACTATAAAATATCGGGGAAAATGTGATATTGGGATTCCTCCTACGTCGAGCATTCGAGCAAAACGAGGTCAAATATTCAAGATAGATCATATTTTGTCTCGCGGATTTATGCAAAAGAGCTATGATTTTGTTTTGGGCGGCTGTTTTGATATTCTTTTAATTTTCGATACGACAGCTGATCACTCACTACGGTATAATTTGGAGTAAGGTATCCTGTATTAATGGTATTCTGATATAAATCTCGTGTTCTGGATTAGTCATCTTCTCTCTGTCGGGCGTGAGTAATAATAATAACTACTTGCGTCCGTTAATCAACTTGCTCATATTTTCATATACCTTGAGAATTTTAATACCAACAAACATAGATGGTCAACCGACCCAGTAAACCATCAGGATAATGTAATTGTTTTACAACTCGTGAATTTACTCACTGTGATAGGTAATCTGTATCATATCGTCATGGTACACTGCGTAAGTTAATCAGTAATACGATCGTGATTATGATATTGGGAATGGATCAATTGTGTGATAGGAGACCGTTGAGAGCATCGGTTCATTAAATTTCTAATGCGGAACCTAGAACACTTCCAGTCTTATTCACCAGAAATGCCTTCAGACCAAGGATCACCACCTGCCGCAGAAGGTATGGATCCTGTCATTAATAACGAGCCGGTCAATGGCACCTTGGACGTGCCGCAGCGAGACGTCATCACCCGGGTGAAATCGATGGAGAAGAAGACAGAGTCCCACCCGAAACCTCGCGTTCAGTTCAACGTGCCTCCGCAGGTCGAGGCTCCCAAGCCCTGTCGGAAGCGAAAGCATCGTTTAAAACAACAGATCGCAGTTGTCGTGAAGGATTTAGAGACCGTGATCTCGGAGTTAAGCTCCGTCGTGGTCGAGCTTCGCGGGGTATTAGTCCAGATTGAACGAGTGTCGACAGAGCTCGACGCCACGGTTGGAAAGAGGAACGCTAGGATAAATAAAGTTCATCACCGGAATCAAGCGATGAGATGTATGGCGAGTGACAGCTCACAGGAGAGGTTAGACTCGCCGGAGCTGGTACGATTATCGGCCAGGATGAGACGACGCGTCAGCGCTAAATCTCGACGATGTTCCGCGCTTAGCGCGAAATTAAAATCCGAATCGGAATCCAGTCTCGCAACAGATCAACAGAGTCCAAGAAAAGACCCTGTTCTGAACGGACCCCTTAGGAAAGCTTACAGCGAGGACGGCAGTCAATTTGGTGTTGGTGGTGACGAATCGGACTACGGCACCAAGTCCGACGCCGAGTCGACTCAGCGTGACTTGAGTGAGATGGGATCTCAAGGAAATTGTTCGTGCACGAGTTCGACCCGACAAACAGCCACCAGCGATGGTGATAGACTTTCCAATCTTGGCCTTTACTCTGATCTGGAAATCGTTGTCAGTCCCGAGCTCGCCCTCCGATCAGAATTCTTGATGAGATCTCCTGCTTTAAGCCGGTTCTCGACCACATCCTGTAGCGATGCCGAGTCTGTCGAGTTCCATGCTGATTATAACAGGGACATCAATACATGGACGACCTATGCACTTGTCCATATAGACGCAACTAGTAATAGCGATACTTGGGACTCCGATAGGGAGGTATGTGTTTGATGATTGAAAGGATTTTCTAGTTTTATGGCTCTATGAAAATATAAAAATGTTGTAATTTTCTTGATTTACACAATGGTTTGAAATACTAGGTTGTTGTAAGTTATATAATCATCATGATTATTAATTGATTTCATTGTATAGTATGCATCACAAATGTTCGTTAATTGCTGACTTCTGTTTCATAGGATTCGCTGAAGGAATAGTGAGTAAGTCAATAAAGACAGCAAAATATTAGTGCATTATGCCGGTGATAATATGTAATTTGCATAACACAGTTAAAAAAACCGCTTTTAAATATTTCTCAAGTTTTGGTAACTCCCGCCCAAACCGTGGTCACTATTTATCATGAATGCACATTTACATACGCCTTATACACGTTTAAACTGTTCAGGTGTGAATAATGAAATAAAACGTGTTTTTAGTGGACATATTTTCCAAACTTTGCAAGAAAATCATATTGCATCCCGCCCGAAACGAAACCAACTGCGTGTTTTCCCCTTAAACCAATTTTGGAAGCATGGAATGTATTGAAATGTCAGGATATGCTTTTTGATGACGGGTCGTGTGGTCCAGTGGTTAGAGCATTGGACTTATTATTGGAAGGTTGTGAGTTCGAATCCCCACTCTGCAATTGATTCCACTGTGATAAAAAGGCCCGAGAGTAATATCTGTCTTCTATAAGGTCAGCCGTTATGACTGATTGACCTAGACGTAAAATGTTTCCAAGGTAATTGGTTATATACCAGCTTGGCGTTTACCAGCAAAAATGCTGCCCTGCCGAGTTCTTACGGGAGTTACCCTAAACAGAAACAGAAACGTTTCACATGCTATCGGTTGAATGAACTCCATTATTCTCCATTGCTCTCCATTGTACTTGTATATTTTTAAAATTTATGGTAATATACTCTTGTATAGATGATGCAGTTTCCACATCATATTTAACTCCAATAAATTTGAAATTTTACACCGGTGTGTTGGCTCAGATGGTAGAGCTTCTTCCTCACAACTGGGAGGTCGGGTATTCAAATCCCGGCCGCGTCGGACCAAAAGACGTTAAAGGATGGGAACTGCTGCTACCCTGTTTTGCGTTCAACGATTTAAGGGATAGAGCCTCGTCGATCTGGCGATGCACAGTGGCTGCCGGGCCAACGATCAATTGGGAAATTCGAATTTTCGGAGTAATTTTATTCAGATTCAATTTCAAACAATAAAAAATATGGATAAAAATGATACGGAGGGAGTTGAGAATGTTAACTCATTCCGTGCGAGCTTTTCTGAATCCTGAAATGAGAGACTATTGTCATGTCTGTAACGCGTAGTAGAAAATAAAAGAAAGGTCTGTAATTATGACCTCTTCTAATAACACACGTCAATCTGATCGCAGACATATTACAGTAGGCTATTACGCCAAAATAGGGATATAATTTTAGAACAAAGCATATCCCTTAGTTCGAAGAAAAGCCACATCATATTTAATCGCTTAAGGGTCAAATTTTAGCAGATGCATTTAAAGACCTCCCACGGCACCATTTACGGATTATATTTGAACTATGAATGCAATCCCCCTGCTTATACTGAATACCTTTTGACCAACTCTTTCGCTTTAAGACAATTCCAGAAAAGGGGTCAATTCATAATTGAGGTAAATCCTATTTAAACCCAACCATTGCTTACAATATTGATATTCAATGATTACTTTGAACAGGGAAATGGGTCGAATTTCTAGCCATTATCTATATATGAATAATTTAAAAACTGAAACTACGAGTACAAAATAATAATTCATTTTGCAGTTGACTGCTTTCAAGTTAGGGACACTGAAGTTTGAGTGAAAATTTTGAGTATGGGGTGGATACTGATAATCAAGAGGGAGTGTCCAATGCATGCCCACAGCCGATGTTAGCCATGCCTGGGCACTTTCCCTTATTTGGCACCGCGTTCGTGTAGCTGGCTCTTATGTGCGTTAATACAATAGTACTTTGGATCAAAACCCGGACTGTAAACCACGAAGCCCGTGGTTCCCAACCCAGAAACATGCAGGACTATTTTGGCGACAATAACATTATGAATTTGCCACTCTCCACCCAGGACATGCAGATATTGAAGTCTAGAACCATGCCCTTTTGTTTTTAAATGCTTAGCAATATATAATGCTGAAATACTCCACTGGGAGTGAGAATATTGTACGTTTGTGTGCTGATAAACGAGAATCGTGATTGCGGGTAATTGAGGGGTAATGTGGAAGCGCCGTGGTGTAGTGGTTCTGATTCTCGCCTTGTAATCAGAGGGTCGTGTTCGAATCCCACCATGGCCTTGCGTCTTTGGCAAGGCATCAATCCACATTTTGCCATTCTCCACACAGGTGTTAAATGGGTACCCGGTAGGATGCGAAAGCCTGTATAGTATGCCTAGCAATTGAGTCTTGGAACTCTTATTGGAATGCTCCCCAGGGAGTGGAGAAGGTGCATACATTGTATGTAGGCATGCAAGGATCCGATGACCTGGGTAATAATATATCTGTAAATCGCTTAGAAACGTCGTTCCGACGTGTTAAGCGCTATATAAATGCGAATTATTATTATTATCATCATTATTATTTAAAGGGGTGATCGCCCCCCAAATGACACCTTTAAAAATTATAATATGCGATGCACGTGTATTTTAATAAGCATTGAAAAGCACTACATTACTTTTTGACTTGATACAAAAATAACATTAAACATACAAAGTTGTCAATTTTTCGGCACGCCTTGCGTGCGAAATTATTGTATTACCATTTGGCGGGTGGAGTGCGCCGAAAATTTTGGACAGTTTTCTTTTCCACACTATCACCCCCATCCGAAACACGGATCGACGCCCGTGTTCTGCTCCCTCTCATCACGCTCTAATACTCCAACTTGCTACAATAATGTAACAGCCACACCAACGAAACCGACGGATAGAATGTAATTGGAAATAACGTAATAGCTTTGATCAGTCTGGAGTCAAGTTCTTCGATGTGACTTGATCCTGTTGACAGCATTACCGCCAGAGTCCATGCAGCCTTGACAGTCAGCTCCTTGTGAGCTTTGCAATCATAGCAATCAAATCAACCATAATGGGCTACAAACTGCACTTCGTTTCCTCGGCCGCGTTCGCTGGCAAATTGACAAGAATAATACGACTGGATCAAAGCAGAGGAGATGGAAAATCGACTTGTAGAATGGAAATAAAGACCACCGATGGGAGAAAAAGAAATGGAGATTCAAGAATAGAGAAGGAAATATAACATAGGGAAAGTATCGTCACCTTGGCCTTCTTGAATGCGTTATCGATGGCCCTTTTCTAGATGGATTCTTTGGTTAATACCATCATCAGCCTCATCAAAGCGGTGCGAGGTACACAAAGGCATCGTAATTCAAACTTAGAATTCATAATCTAAATTTGTTTTCCTCCTCTTCGAAACCTCAATGATGCCAAGACCATCTTTTGATACCCTTCTTGCGAGCCCCGCGATATACTAGCAATTCTTAATCATACTGGTACACCAAGGTGGAAATAAAGATAGAAAAAGGGATCAATACGTATCTGAGCTCTGCTGCTATACAATTGGTCCATATAAAGATAAAGTATGGCTTTCTTAACAATTTGATGATGAAAAACCAAGTAAGTTTCTATTGATTTTTTTTCAATCGCACTAGCGTACGTTAAAATTAAGCTAAGAAAATGTTGAGTGCAGCACAAGAAATGACAGTCCTTTTCTTGGGGCATATGCTAAGAATGACGATGAAGGAGCTTGACAGAATATAATCCTATTTTATCAAAAAGTCAGGAAAACACACGAGATTTACACTTTGAAACCTCCTCTTTTAATCATTAGACCATTTGAAGAAAAAAAAAATGACTAAAACATATTGATTACGGGTTAAACTAGTACATTAATTTTGCCGACGTTCATATTCATGCTCGTCTACCATGTCTACTTCCCCAAGTGAACGCATCCAAAATTTTTTTTTTCGAACATCTCAGTGGAACGTTATGACATTGTTTTGGCAATACCACCCCAATTAGATACCCCTATATTTATACATCTGTGTTGGTATTACACCTCTTTATATAGACATAACCCCTAAATTCACACCTTTATTGGTAACCCCACCCATTATCTCCTAGATTTAAAACTATATTGGTAATAACCCCGCTCCCCCTCTATAGACATACCCCAAAGCATATCCCCTATATCCACACCGTTGTTGGTAATACCCCCCTCACTCCATAGACATAACTCCTTGATTCACATCTGTTTGGAATATCCCCTCCATTCCATATAACCTCTATATTCACACCTGTTTACCCAGAGAAACATAACTTTTAGATTTAAAACTCTGTTGTTAATAACCCCTCCGTAGACATAACCTTATATTCACACTTGTGTTGGTAATACCCCTTCCCCTCCCTCTTATAGTAGACATAGTTCGTAATACCCCCACCCCTTCAATAGACCCCTAGATTCGAATCTGTGATGGTAGTACGCCCCCCTTCCGGAAACATAACTCATAGATTCACACCATTGTTGGTAATACCCCACCCCTCCACCTTACTATGTTAACAATCCCCCCTCTCCCTCATAGACATAACGCCTATCATACATTGTTCTACAGACACTGAGACATCGCGTCATTCCGATGTATTAAGCACTTTATAAAAGCGGAATTTTATTATAATACATTCATATCTCCCTTAGATAGCTCAAAATCCCAGGGTCTCTTTCCTTTAACTCCAGGTTGCACTGTACAAACGCTGTTTAAATTTCAAGCGCGTTGTGTAAGCCTCTCACTCTAACAAGGTCTTTAAACTTTAAACATTTAATTTTTATATTTTTTTTACTTTATACGCCATGCAGCGCAGAATGCCAATAGGAATTGCAAACAACATAGTAGGCCTACATTGAAAAAAAGATATACACTTTTAACAGAGCAGGTTATTATGAAGTTAAGAGCCAAACGAATGATATTTAAATACTCCATGGACATAACGATATCAATAAGTCAGTTTGTCGGAGAAAAATACTGCATGGGGCAGTGTCATTGTATTTTAATGGGAAAGAGAGGTGGGGCGGGGAGCGGGGGGGGGGGAGATGACCCCAAAGTACGTCCGATTTAATATTTCAATTTGCAAATAAGGAGTAGTAAGGGTCACACGATCAAGATCTCCTATCCTTCTTTCCTTCCTCTTTATCCCTTTTCTCCTTTTTCATTAATTGACAAGGAATGTTAAAGGGTCGTCAACGGGGGGGGGGGGGGGTATTCAATGCAGAAATTACTGTTATAAGTGGTTACAAGCCTCACATTGAAAGCGCAAATTGTGACAATGACGTTATTTGATCACATGTCCATACTAATAATAATGTCACAGTATGACCGAGTAAGATATATTTTGCAGAAAAAAAACATTAAAAAAAATATCAATCAGAAATTTGCAGACGATGTGACCTAGAAAATAAAATAGAATCCGCCCTCGTATATGCCGTCTTCAATATAGATTGCTTTTGGAACGTAACTGATAAAATTGATGCTTTCACGGACAAGGTACTGTCGTTTTCGATATCTGATGTCAAACAAAATTAATTCACTTCAATTAATTATAACCACCTCTTCCACAGTTAAGAAGTAAATTGGGTAATATGAGAGGGTTTGGGCAGATTAAAGGGTCATATCTTGAAGATGTTGTTATTGGGCCTTACAGAATTACAATCCTAATCTAAATAAGTGAGCATCTTTGGTTTTCCCTTTTAAATGATATTATATCTTGCTTTATCATGTTTGTGACGCGCAAATGGAGCTGGCATGTTTTGATTTAATTGCTACATCAATTAAAGAGTCATGAAAACATCATGAGCTGGATAATTCTTAGTATAATTGTTGTAGGAAAAACTGCCATTCATCTAGTTTTAAACAGTATTATTAGTTAATTTATGTCTTTCTTTGCCTTGCCAAAGATCAACAAGTTGGTGAGTTCGGCACATGGAATAAAGCACATGCATTCATATCTTCATTTAGTAAGCTGAATATTTACACTCTCCTACAATTGCTGATAAATGACTATCAATAACACACAACACGAATCCTTATAAACCACCCTCTCGATAACCTTAACACGTTAAGGATTAATTCAAAGCCTTTAATATGAGCATACTTCCATTTTCTGACAATATGCCACAAAAAATAATTAGGACATTTTCTCCCATGCATCAAAATTGATTGCCTGGAAAATTGGAAATGACATTTTTATTGAGCATTTAATTACTTTATACCCCTCCAACTGTCGGGGGGCAAAGAAAAGGGAATGGTGTCTCCGAGACATTTTATGTTTTAAAGAAAAAAATGGAGAGAGTGGGATGTGATCGTTAAAATTATTGCCCGATATTTGGGCAAAATAGGTCAGACCTAGCCATTACGGAACATTTCTATCAAGATGTCGATGCGTTCACATTATCTCAATGTTCTATGTACATGGTTTGACAATTTGGTTGTGCTTAGCCCCTTCGGATTCAATTCAATTCAATTCAATTCTTTTATTTCATTTCCATTCAAAAAACATAATACAAAGTAATATAAAGTAATACAAATCAAGTACAATTTTACAGGCCCTCCTCATAATCCTTTCATACCGCAGTGTGGACAAGGCTCCGCGGTAGCGGCAGCACTTTTCAAATGTGTCACCTTTTCTTATCACTTATCTTCTTTTTTTTTTTAATTCCAAGTATATCGTTGCAGATGATCTTTATTAACGGGTTGGCTAAATAATATTGAAGCATTGTCTAGAAATATTTTGTTGTATAATAAAGCCAGAAATTAGGGGAAGTCAATCTCCCCATTTTCAGAAATTCATTTTTTTTTGGGGGGGGGGGGGTCAGATAATATAAAATGTAGGTCACAGGCTCGAAATTGTGGGTTACGGGGTTTTAACCTACATCAAGACTTGCATAACTGTGAATGCTCACACATCACATGCATATAGAAAATGGAACTACAATATGGGAACGTTTGGCAGTGCTAACAAACTTTCACACTCATTAAATCTTGAAGGCGATGGTGCGTGAAAGTTTTCCATATGGAAACTGCTCAAAAGGACAAAAAATCCTGCAGAAAAACGATCGTCTCAGAAAAGGTTTTCGAGTTTTCACTTAGAAAGGATTGCCCCTTGCCGTCTATTAGGTCGAGTACGATCCATTAAGAAAACTAGGGGCAAATGGACCTTATCATGTTTCGGTTGTAGTAGAAGAATGGAAGGGGTGGATAATGGGATGGTATCCTTAAAAAGAACTAATTTTCTATTCGATGATGGAGCTTTTGAGCAAGTGGCGGCACACAAGGCTGGAGGGGGCAAGTGGAGGGTAAAATAAAATGGTGGAGGCAAGAGCGCATTACTCGATAAAAAAGAATTGGGGACCCCCTTGTCCCGGTTTTGAGCGGGTGACGAAATACGAATTACAATGAGATGAGAAGTAACAATAACATTTCTAAGATCTTGATCATTATTTGACATGTTGACATGAAAAAAGAACATTTAGCATGTTGAGGACATTAGCATAATAGTCCCGTGCGTACTTTAATACATGTGTGCTGTGATTGTGACCTTGGGAAGAATTGAGGACTTTTAAGGTATTTTGTCGTCTTTATTTTTCGATTCCAAGCATCAAACACCAGTTTTTAGGCTTGTTAAGTGTATCATAAACGGCATTCCTCAATCACTTTGAGACCTATATTTTTTCAATTCGCTCAGTAGCAAAAGCATTTTGAGGGGGCGGACGGGGCGTCTGGGACAAATTTCTGAAAAGCTGTGAGTGAGCAAAGAGAGCGAACAATTAAAAAAAAATCTTTTCTTCGAACAAAAATCTAATTTTTGGCTAGATGTCGACATACATTTGAGAAATGGTATCATATTGTACTTTTTTACATTTCTTTTCTTTCCTTTTCTCTTAATAATTAAACGTGAAACGTTTGTGGGGTCCATGGCCCCCTTGTCCCCCTATCTGTACGCCATTGAATTTACTCCTTGAACCAAATTTCATATTTAAGCCATCAATCTGCTGGAATCGTATTTTAATCATGTTAATCCTTCCAACCGATCTAAGAAATCATAAATCGCCAATACTAGTTGCATAATTTAACAATATTGTTATATGAAAAAAAACAAACAGCAACCAAGATGTATAGGTTTATCAGTCTGAATGAGGTGAACGACGATTCAAAATGTTCGTTTTTGCTTGCATCCGTCGCTTTTAGCCTTACTCATATTAAGGAAAATGTTTTCGATCGAATACTTTCAAAGTTATTTCAATATAAAGAGATTAAAAGTTAGCGATTTGGCAAAAAAAAAGAATGTTCTCAAGTCAGTTTCCATATTTAAAAAAAGTATTGTTGTTGAGAGCGGGCAGAGATGCGAACAATATGTTTGCTTTTCTATGACTGAAAATTTCCTTTCGTGAATTCCATTGATGTATTTGCGAGAATATTCATAACTTCTCTCTTACGTGGTGCACAAGACAAAACATAACCTGGGAAAAGGTCGTTCTTCCGAGAGAGGTGATTTGACCACAATTTTTGAAAATTCATGAGCATTAAAAGGTCTTCCTGTGAGTTCTATTCATAGAAGGAAGTGGTTTGGATACCCAAACAAAATATACCCTGGGAAGTCATCTTCATTTTCACAACTTCAGAATGATTTTTCCCCTTCTTTCCTTGCCGTCTTTAGTTGACATTCGATTTTAGGAAATTGAACATGATGAGCTGCCTGACTTACATATATGCGTTTTATATCACAATCATTTCGGCGCCAAATATCGTCTATCCATAACGATCCTTTCATCGGCTGTTCTTTGAACATCATGAATATTTTTCTTTTGCATATTCTTTTCCTATAACCACATTTCCATCAGGTTTTTCTATTCTGAAATGGAAGAATTTATATTTCACTATTATATGCTGGTCAAATAATTAAAAAAATCATGACGCGCCGAAATGTCTACCCATCACTTCTTTTTTATCGCCTGTTCCTTTAACGTGATGATTGATGAATATTCTTGTAAAGATCTTTTTATAACCACATTGTTACATCTTCTCAACATTTCTAAACATGCTAAAAGTGCATGTATTAGAGTTTTGCCCATCGTTTTTTTTCGACTTTGAAACGAAGAGAAACAAAGTTTGAGCGGGATACTTGCTGAACGACGAGGATGAAAATGACTCGGTTTTCTTCCTTTTTCCCTAAGCTACGCAGACACGGTGGATATCTAGCTCGGAGTGGTTCCCCCGGCAATCGACATTCTCCTCCCCCAAACCCCTATAGGTCTGGGGAGAAAGAGGTCTTTAACCCCGTGGGTCCTCATTACATGGTTCCCCCGACCGGTAATGCAATAATGGATTTCATTAATTAGGACAAACATGAGAAACGGTGCATAGCAAGACAAGACACCTAATTACAAATTTAGATTTCCATTATGACTTGGTTCCTGGAGACTGAAGAGAATAATCATGTTTTAATGAGAGGGATCGAACTTTATAAACTATCTACTGATACCAATAAATAATGTACACGTATGTGAAAAGGGGGTTAGGGCAAGTTGAGTTTTAAAGTACATAAATTAGGATGTGGCAAATGTTTGATCCTTTACGTAGTTTTTTGCGATACTTGTCACTTAGTTTATCTCAAATCAATTTATTTATCTTCATTTCCACTTGTGAGATAGAAATAATTACCATTTAGTGGTTGAAAAATTTGACACCTTGGTTGAGCTTGGCAAAGATAAGTTAATAAATCAAAAAAATTATTTGGTTTAATACATGCGTATCCTGAATCTCACTACTACAAGTGTTCAGAATGTCCCGTTATCAGGTCAGTTTTTCAAAATAAATCGGCTCACGCTTCGCGCTCGTATAATTTATACAACTAGATATGTAACATGCTATTGAATGCAAATGGTAAATATAATTCAAGTATTCATAACGTTCTCTGTTATTTGCATAAAGAACACTGTCAATGGATGCCAGCTTTTAGCCCTTTATGTTGTTAACAGTGCTTCGCTAACGTTGCTGTACGACGGTATTTCCCGCGCAAATCACAGAGTCTAGCTGGCAGGTGCCTGCAAATTAGAATTCACGACCCATCAAACCTAGCGATTGTATGTCTTTAAGATGGTCCAAGTTAGTATAAGTAGTATGCTTTGATGGTATGTATTCCTCCGTTCTTATTAACATTAGGAAGTTTTCGCAACAACTACGCAGACCGCTGTCTGGAACGTTGAGAATCTATTGTAAAAAACCCTTCAAAACAAAGCAGTCTTTGTCGAAAATCGGTGAATCAAAACAGCAGTGTCGTTCTGGGCTCTGGGCAAACGACATATTTACAATTTCTCGTCGGGTCCCAATCTTCGGACGATCTGCTGTCCCGTGGTCCACCAACTGTCCGCGACAAAAACCTCTCACCTGTTCATTGGAAATTGACTTGCATTTTCAAAGGAATTGGTGCGTTGTAGAAAGCGTCTGCGCAGTGATTGTGAAAATTCCCCATTGTTGGTTTGTCACTGATTATATACAAGCCATTCTGCTCCAGTCGCACCAACGAAACTCATTCCAGACCAATCAATACGATTACGTTATTACCAATGACATATCGTAGGTCGGTTTGGAGTCGGTTTCGTTTCGTGTGACTGTGACATTACGGGAATGAATTACCGAAACGGCGGAAGTGGTGGTGTTAAATTAGATGACTGTTTGCCCACATAACTTGATTAGAGTCATTGGTTGTGGGTATCTCAATATTTGCGATTCAAATAGAACATGTGGTTACAAACGGTAAAGTCGCACCAAGGAAACCGACTTCAGACCGACCAAAGGTTTAATGTTATTTCCAATGGCCGACGATCGGCCTGCTTGGGGGACGGTTTCGTTTAGTGTGACCGGCGTTTACTGAATGATTAAACGGAGTCATTCCCTTGATGGGGGTGACGAGAAGAGATTAGAAGGGAAATTTTACCTCTTGCATTGTCCATCTTAACATATAGCCCATCATGCCGGAGTAATCATTCCTTCGAGAAACGCATGATAAACTTTAAATAATGTAGGAATTCAAAGTAACAGTCCCTGCATCTTGAAATACTATATTATTTATAATATAGGTATCATAATTTTAAGGTCATAACTATGAAAAAAAAATGTCGGTCTATTCATTTTGCTGCCAATGACTTATTGTGCATTCCTTCAGCAAAATCTATCTTTTTACGATGTTGTTCCATATATAAATGAAAAACACAATACATTTTCTTATGTAGCACATTAAGCATATTAAGTGGTCTCGGTATTTCTTAAGTCGAAAAAGTGATATTACTTGTATATGTGCAATTCAACTTAATTTAATTCGGTACTTATGTTTACATATTTGACTGTGTGCCACTCAGATCAACTGTCAATTTAAGTATTTGACTGTCATAATGATTTGTAGAATGTTTTGTAGATTCTGGAATATTGACTAAACTGTTTCCCAAACCGTATCAGTCTTTCACAGTACGAGTGCAGAAGAACTTTGCTTGCCAGACACAAATTTTTGATTGATAGCGTCAAAGTGTGAAAGGTCTCTTTCGATTTTCTTAGTCATGCAGAGTCAAATTTGACTCTGAAGTGGTGTCAGCTTGGGGTCAACCCTATTCCTGAGTCTAATTTGTGACTCAGATTCCGATTGATTTTGACTCGATATTGTGTGGCATCTGCTAAATAATCACTCAAACTCGAAGTTAACTTCAAAACCACTTACTTTAATTCCAAACAGAGTTAACTCCCAAATGGAGCCATATTCGATTCAAATTTGACTCAGAGTAATAGACGAACAATTTTATTTCCACCTTTTTAAATGAATCGTATAACGTTCCGTTGGCGGAACTGGACTAGGAGTGCAGGAGTCTTTATTCTTGATCTGATTTGAAAATGTAATGTTTTTAACAAAAGTAGTCTAGCTTACTATTGTTAAGTTTTCAAGCAGCTTTCTTAATGTTCTTTCTTATCAATGAGTTAATTTGCATCGATTACAGATATACACTATGGTAACTCTAAGATATTTTAATGTCTGAATATTTTTGCTTGAATAATATATTATTGTAAATGTGACTAAAAATAATTTGAAAAGCAGATATTGTTTTAGGATAGTAGTACCTAATGCCAAAGTCTTGTAAAAATATTAAATTTTTATCTTTATGAGAGTATTTAGCACCCTATAGTTTACAAATGAATTAATTCTTAATATGTATTTTATCTAAGTAATTTTATAAGAATATTAGTATCTATAAATATTCTGAGATGAAATCATAATTTCGTATCTCAACAATATATCAAGAATTGTCAATTTTCCGAATTGCTGCAAGCAACCACGAAGTTGAATATATAACACTGGCATATTTAAATAATGTTTGATAATAAAGTACTGAGCTACATAATTCAGTTATGTGTTTGTTGCCCTTATTGGCTGTTGGTGATGAGCTTTGGGATTTAATATTCATGCTATGAGGTGACGTTATGAGTAGCGAGCGAGCAAAAACAAAAACAAAAACAAAAACAAACACAAACACACACACACACACACACACACACACACACACACACACACACACACACACACACACACACACACACACACAAAAAAAAAACAAAACAAAACAAAACAAAACAAAACAAAACAAAACGAAACAAAAACAAAACAATATACATCGTATAACAATTTTATTGTTTATTGTCCTTGCTTTTCTCTGATAACCAACAATGAAAGTGTTGATTGTTGTAGAAGTTGAGGATTGGATTGATCTTCTGCAGATCGTTGCAGATATCCAGAAAATTATTCCTCAACAATCATGACAATAGATTGCGATACATCACAATTGAGAGAAAATCGTATCCTCCATCGTCCGCGATGATAAGTATGATGAATAATTGGTTTGCATTAGGGGAAATATGAGGCATTGTTGGCGACAGTGCAAAACTTGACTTTACGCCAAAATAGAGTCTTTCACTTATGAATAAACAACAAAAACATATATTATTCTTTCTCATAGGGATATTTTAATATGCATGGCATTCCAATCCAATCATAGTTTCACCGCACAATGAATAATCAAGAAATATTTCTGTTTTTGAAGTTCTTGTCAAAAAGGACTGAATGGTTCCATTAGGAAAAGCATATAATCGTACATTCAATATCCAATATTACATTCATACATTTATGCATGGTCCAAATAGAAGATGAGAAGGGTTTATGGTGTCCTCAAATAAAAAAGAGGTTCCCTTCACTAGGCCTTAAAATTTAACGAAACTCATTTTTTTACATCATCAATAACATGAATAATGCATCATGTCCACTCAAGCTGGCCATGCATTCCACACAAAACCAACGGATTTGAATGTAAATAATTTACGATATTCATGAAAAAATCATAATCATTTGCTTTTTTCGAGACGCAGACTTCTTTTTGACTCACTTGGTACAGTATCATGTAAAGAAGAGCCTCATACTTTGTTTTTGTTATGGCGAAGGAGTGAAAATGCTTGGTGATTTTTTTTTTGTCACGTGAAGATGTAAGAATGACCCAGATTTTCATCAAACTGCACACGTGCAAGGGAGAGGTTCTGCAAAATTGTTGAAATGAGAAAACCTGAATATAGACATGTTTTCCCCTGTGGATTTTGTGTTTCCTTCACTCATCGGCAATGCACAATCACGGATGAATCTGTCGGGTAATTTCGTCCCGAATAATAGAAACATAGGTTCAATCCGTCACTTATCAAATTTTCCGTCGCCTTATTTGATTTGCTAACATCAGTGTATCCAAAGGCACGGACTGTTGCCCTTGGTTTTTTTTTGTAAAGTCCCACTTTATCTTCACCCCATCTCTCACTCACCTCTCTCTCTCTCTCCCTCCCCTCTCTCTCTTCCTCTCTCCCCATTCTCTCTCACCAGCTCCCTTCCCTTTACCCATGGACCTACTGCTTTACCCATTCTCTTTCCTTTCGTCTATTTCCTCACAAGCTTCCTTCTCTTCTCTCGACACATCTCCCCCTCTCCTCTCCCCCGTCAACTCAAACGGAGTTAACTTGACTTGTAACTTGACTTGACGTGTAAGCTCCAAAAGCGGAAAGTCTTCTGTAAAACTAAATTTAAAGGGGTTACCACTATTCAAAAACTTTTGATCGAGAACCAATATTTGTGAGAATCATAATGTCTTCTGATATAGGCCGCGAAAACAGGGACAGGGGCGGTATGTAGGCCCCACTTTTTTCGATAAACTAACGTATACGAAAACGTTAGTATTACAATCTGATTGGGAATTTTCACATGGTCTGCCCTCATCCCCCATTTTTTGAAGCCACCCACGGCCCCTGTATGAATAGCGAGCTTTTCTAATTATGATTAGCGACCGTTATGAACATCGAACCTTATGTAAAACTGCCCTTTTCCTGCATTAAGAATATAGAGACCGTATACCCTTTTCAATGATAATAGCGATATAGTGAGACATTTTTCTTGCATTATAACTGGTGGTCTTTACTGATAGCGGCCACTGTGTCTCGCAATCTTTCATTATTACAGTAGCATGATGATTCAAAAAGTTTTGAGGGGGCCACACATGGCGTGTGTATGGGCCAAAATTTCGAGCAAGTGAAGCGAGTGAGCAAAATTTTTACCGATTGTAAACAAAAATCAGATCTTGTGATAAAGTTTAACATAATATTCTGAAAATGATATACTTCACACATTTTTCCTTTAATTTATATCCCTTTTCTCTCTGTTTTGTCGTGGTTTTTTTGGGAGGGGGGGGGGGGGGTCCATGCCTAGGCCCCCAACAATTTGTTCACAGTAACCATTCAGAAACAGTCATTTCAAGTTTGAAATTGATCGCAAACGTTTGGTGCCCAGGAGAAGTGGGTATTACAGACCTTATCAAATACCTCATAACAAAAAGAGCCCTTTGAATACATGGAAGTCGCACTCTTGATAAATGCAAGAATATTTATGCAGTTGTCGTGCCATGGGCGACAACGATATTGAGGATAAGGGTGTATCCATTACTAACTTGGAGAGCAAGGAGCTACACAATCCGACAAAATAAGCCCCTCTGCCCGGGGCATCCGTCCAGGTCCATGACAAAATATTTCTGTCCGGGGGTTTGCCTGATGTTTTTTTCAAATAAAGAATAGGGAAAATCATGCATTAATAATGTGAAGAAAGCTCATGTCACAGTGCACCTGCAAAACCGACTCGAAACCGATCAAAGCTATTACGCTATTACCAATGACATACCTCGATCGGTATGGAGTCGGTTTTGTCAGTGTGACTGTCGCCTAACACATTAATCAATTCGCCAATGGAGAGCATTAAATACGCGCGAAGACTAAAGAAAAATGTCGCGATGAAACGAGAAGTGAAAGAAAGGGTTCCCTGAAATTTGCTCCATGCAGCGACAATTGCACCGATGGAAAATCTGAATTTCCAAGACTAAATAACCCTAATCCTAAACTTACATTATTCTGATCCAAAAACTCTATTCTATACCATCTGAGATATTAAAACCGGAGCAAATGTTGTAGAAGCACAAGTCGTGTCACCGAACAGAATATCTTGTAAAATCACCGGTCAAAAATAAGTGCAATGTTTTTCTATATCCTCC
The DNA here is from genome assembly GCF_037042905.1 of Lytechinus pictus. Taxonomy (NCBI): domain Eukaryota; kingdom Metazoa; phylum Echinodermata; class Echinoidea; order Temnopleuroida; family Toxopneustidae; genus Lytechinus; species Lytechinus pictus. The sequence continues at coordinate 12,070,229 of NC_087249.1, forward strand.
TCCATTCCAAGGATGTTGGTTAAAAGAAAAAAAAAAAACGTCTTTAAAAATCTCTCAAAAAGTGAAATAAATACATTTTAGGAGTGAATTTAACCCCAAGAAGACTGGGGGGCTGATTCAGCCCCCCTCGATATTTTTCGCGATAAATCAGCCGCGCGAAATTTTTTGACCGCATCACTCGTTGACTTTTTACTTCCAACTCTCGCGCAACTTTTGAGACCAAAATTGTGACCCCCAGGTACGCGGTTCTGAAATTACACAACATTTTGTAAGTGCATGCAGACCCAAAGTTGCTCAAAAACGTGAATTTGTGTACAAATCCAAAGAAAATAGTGTTTTTAGCAAAAATTCATAAAATGTATCATATTTTTCCTTTTACTGCTTAAAATCAATTAATTTTATCTTGTTTATGGTAAAAATAAAGTCTCTGACAATTTCCACTGAAAAAACAATAAAAAACAAAAAGTCGAAAAACAGAGAAATACATAATAAATTTAGAAAACAATGAAACACATGAAAAATAAATGTGATGTTGACATTTAAAAAAAATAAATTTAATCAGATGCCTATAAAGAGTATGTGAAACAAAAATTAGCATTTTAGGGGCATTATTTTGTTAATTGGAGGAAACTAATGATTTTACGCATAAATTAACATAATTAAAGAGCAATTACATTTTTCGCAGAATTTGATATTATAGTTTTGTAGATAATGCCATGGGTAACGCGCGTGCGAATTTTTGTCGCGATCGCGCGATCGACGGCCGAGATCATAAGGGGGGGGGGCTGAATCAGCCCCCCTTAGTCTTCTTAGGCGTCGAAATATCCCAGTCTATTTAGGGTTAAAGGTCAAATCCACCCCAGAAAAACGTTGATTTGAATCAATAGAGAAAAATCAGACAAGCATAATGCTGAAAATTTCATCAAAATCGGATGTAAAATAAGAAAGTTATGACACTTTAGTTTCGCTTATTTTTCAAAAAATAGTTATATGCACAATTTAGTCACATGCAACTGAGAGAATCGATGATGTCCCTCACTCACTATTTCCTTTGTTTTTTAATGTTTTAATTATACAAAATTTCATTTTTTACACATTTGAAAATAAGGACCAACTTGACTTAACCTTAAAATGTTAAACAATGGTAATTCTACATGTTCAGGGAGAAATGAAACTTTGTTTCACAGGACAATGGAGAGAAAATTAGAATATTTCATATTTCATGTAAGAAAATACAAAGGAAAAAGTGAGTGTGTGATGTCATCAGTCTCCTCATTTCACATCCGATTTTGATGAAATGTTCAGCGTTAAGCTTGTTGGATTTTTCTCTTTTTATTCAAATCAACTGGTTGTTGGGAGGTCTGGACTTGTCCTTTAATAAAGATAAAAATTGAGATAAATATCGCATACTCGTTTTGGAGTGAATTACGTAAATTCACATAAAATGAGATACGTGAGAGAAAAAATATATTCATCTGAATCTTATTCAAATGACATAGCACATGGTAGTCAAGTTACTCTTGCCAATGCAATATCGTAGAATTTGATCATGTTGATGGATAAAGAAAAGTCTATTTCCAATATCATCATGAATACAATGTATCCCAAGAAGAATATTTCAAACCTCCAGCACATCAATCCATAGTTTAATCGATGAAAGGTACCCACTTCAGCGAAGTTATAGTGTGAACCTATCATGATGCAGCGGAAATGAAAAGCGATAAGTATAAATTCGCCCGAAAGGACAATAGTGTATTAAGTGTTGTCATTTGTCACTTTTATGACGAAATGAATATTTCTTTTCGTTCCAGTAACGCATTTGGAGATAAAATTCTCGTCAGGGTTAGGCGTACTTTCTGGCTCATATGCAGTGCGTATATAGAGTGAGAGGGAGAGTGGCGGACAGAGAGACGAGGAAAGTACAGAGGAAGACGAGGGTGGAAAACTGTGTGTGCATGGATGAGGGGTGTGGGTGTCTGAGTGAGTGTTTACGTGTGTGAGAGAGAGGGGGGGAGAGAGAGGGGGGGGGAGGGAGAGTGGCGAGAGACAAGGGAAGTACAGAGGATTAGGGTGAAAATGTGTGTATGTGAGTGTGTGGGTGGTGAAGATAATTATGAGTGTTTACATGGGCGAGAGACAGAGAGGGAGAGAAAGAAAGAGATGGGAAAGAGGAAAATAGAGAGAGAGAAAGAAAGAGGGGGGGGGGTAGGGGAGGGGAGACAAAGTAAAGAGCATGCCTAATGCATAGACAATCTGCCTTCGGGCGATGAACAAAAAATTGTTACAAATTGAAAATGTCTAGCATTTGGTGACCATGATTATGAACGCTGAGCGTTTTAATGGTTGTCAGGACGAAAGCTTCTGAGATGGGAGATGGGTATGGTATAGGTAAAAAAAAATATGATGAAACAGTAACAAGGGTAATTTTGATAATAATAATGATGTCGATCGTGTCACCCCGTGTCACCAGGATTGGAAAGTCTTCAAGAATCTTCCAACATCCTCTCTTGGAAGATTAAAGGGGAGATATTAAGATAATGATGGTGGTGGTGGTGATGGTGGTGATGATGATGATGGTGATGGTGATGATAGTGGCGGTGGTGGTGGTGATGATGACGATGATGATAGTGATGATGGTGATGATGATGATTATGATGATGATAGTGATGATGGTGATAATGGTGGTGATGATAATGATGTTGAAGATAATGATGATGGTGATGATGATGATGATTATAGTGGTGGTGATGATGATAATGGTGGTGGTGTGATGATGATGATGATGGTGGTGATGATGATAATGATGATGATGATGGTGGTGATGATGATGATGGTGATGATGGTGGTGATGATGATGATGATGATGGTGTTGGTGACGATAATGATGATGGTGGTGGTGGTGGTGATGATGGCGATGGTGATGATAGTGTTGGTGATGATGATGATGATGATGGTGATGATGATGATGATAATGAGGATGATGATAATGATGGTGAAGATAATGATGATGGTGATGATGATGATGATTATGGTGGTGGTGATGATGATAATGGTGGTGGTGTTGATGATGATGGTGATGATGGTGGTGATGATGATAATGATGATGATGATGGTGGTGATGATGATGATGGTGATGATGGTGATGATGATGATGATGGTGTTGGTGACGATGATGATGATGATGATGGTGTTGGTGACGATGATGATGATGATGGTGATGGCGATGGTGATGACGGAGATGGTGATGATAGTGTTGATGATGATGATGATGATGGTGATGATGATGATAATAATGAGGATGATGATAATGATGATGATGATGATGATGATTATGGTGGTGGTGGTGGTGGTGGTGTTGATGATGATGATAATGAGGGTGAAGATGATGATTATGGTGGTGTGATGATGATGATGATGATGGTGGTGGTGATGATGATGGTGATGATAATGAGGGTGAAGATGATGATGATGATTATGGTGGTGGTGGTGGTGATGATGGTGGTGGTGGTGGTATTGATGATGATGATGGTGATGGTGATGATGATAAAAAATGATGATGATGATGACGATGGGGAAGATGGTTGTGATGATCAACATGATTATGATGCTAATGTTGATGATGATGATGGTGATGATGGTATTGATGATGATGTTGATGATAATAATGATGATGCTGATGATGATGGTGGCGGTCTTATTCACGATATATCTCGGGTCATGTAGGCCTATACAATGTAAAACAATGAATAAAGAAAACAAGAAATTGATAAATTTTATTTTCACAAGTTTTATTCAAACGCTCACTAACGCAAAATCAATTCTAATTCATATTACAGAATAAACAACATATAATTGTACAAAATCATTAAAAATATCAACAATTCATGTTTCGATTGCAACGAATCAGGTAAATATCAGTAAAACAACTTCTTCAAAAGAAGTCATGAACGAAGACGACATTCACCACGAGCTATTGTGTAATAAAGAGATGTGCACTTTCCGACATCATCAAAACACACTGCGCATTGATTATTTCCAAGTCGTTGTACGGATGGAAGAAATTTAAACGATGGCATAAATGAGATTGAGGCTTGAAGAGGGGGAAAGTGAATGAAATTAGAAGAAGGAATAGATCGAGATGACGAGTTGAAGGTTAACAAGTAGACTGGGAAGGGAAATATCACGTTCAACAGGACGTGTATGGAAAGGTGACGAAGATATAGTTGGTCAACTTGACTTATCAAAAGCCACTGCTGAAATTTAACGCCTGCGATCTACCACGTACACGTGCTCACATAAATATCTTCATGAAAGGTGCGATTGGGGACGGGCTCTGACCATGACGTCAGAGATATGAAATATGACCATCTCATTTTCTTGTAACTCAATTGTGTGAAATAATGAATAAGAACTCAATAATTCTGTGTGCATTAACGAGGTGATTCTTGACCCCATAGATCTAGGAAGAAAACAGAGATGGGTTGATGCGAGGATTGTTCTATTGATGTGTTTAAGAAGATGCTCATTTGTTTTGATATATTGCAAGTACTGTTTAATTTTGTGTAGTTTTATTTCAAATTTTTACCGATTGAATACGTTTTTGTCATTCGTGTAGCGCTTTGTAACTTCTGAAAAAGCGCTTTATAAGAAGCAATTATTTGTATTATTATCATGATGATGATGATTATTATCATTATTACTATTACTATTATTATTATTATTATCATTATTATTATTATTATTATCATTATTATTATTATTATCGTTGGGGTATTGTGGAAAGTCCATTTAAGGTTATTTCGACCGAATTATATCAAAATATGTTAGCATATTTCAATATCACATAAAACGATTTATTTAATTTTACTAGGAGTGTTAAAGTGTAAAAATAGATTTTAAAGATTATGATTAGATTAAAGGGAAAGAGAGATGAAGAGGGGCCACGGAAGAGGATAGAGGGAGGGAAGGAGGGAGAGAAGGAGAGGGAGAGAGAGAGAAAAAAATAAGGGATATTTTTTTTACCCGTATGCCATCATCATTATGGAGTTTTTGCAACAGCTACGCAGACGCTTTTCTGGATCGAAGAGAATCTGGTATCAAATGTCTGTCATGACAATGAAGTCTTTGTCGAAGGTATTAACATATTTGCGATTTTTCGTCAACTCTGAAACGTTGGCCCAGGAGCAAAGCTTGAAATCATCCAACGCTTTCAGAGCCTTGTTGAGCGTTGTGGCCCATTGGATTAGTCTCCCTTTAAAACAAAGGGTCGTGGGTTCGAATCCCAGCCATGGCGTAATTTCCTTCGGCCAGAAATTTATCCACATTGCGCTGCACTCGACCCAGGTGAGGTGAATGGGTACCCGGTAGGATTTATTTCTTGAACGCTTTAGCGGCGGCTCAGCTAATGTATCAAAGCGCAGTTGAGTATATGCACATAGTAACTGCGCTATACATCTATAAATGGACATATTATTATTATTATTATTATTAGAGATGCTGCACATAAAAGAGGCCTATATAAGAGCTAAAATATAATTCATCTACGTTGGATACATTAAGTTTTTATCATTATCATCATCATCTTTTTCATCATCATCATCGTCGTCATAATCGTCATCATCGTCATCATCGTCACCATCATTAACATCATCATCATCATCATAATCATCATCGTCACCTTCGTCATCATCATAGTCACCATTATCATCACAATCATCATCATCACCATCACCATCGATATCATCACCATCAACATCGACATCATCATCATCACCACCACTCTCACCAAGATTTCCATCATTGCGATTATGCTTGATCTTAAATTGCTATCTCGAGCAGGTGAAAATCTTTTTGTCGACACTTAACATTCTGCTTCGTTTGCGTCGCTTGGTCTCGCTAGCTGTGATTTAAACCTTTTAAGTCTCGTCAGACACCGATGAGTGATAAATGGGCCAAGTAATAATCTAAGCATGAAGCATCCTGTAATATTTCCTGATGAGAGGTAATTTTCCAGGTGATTGTTTGATCATTTAATCCTCTTTCACTGGGAGACCGATGCTGAAGTCACACCAAAGAAACAGACTCGTGGCCGATCAACGCTATTGCATTGTTCCCAAATGCGTATCATCGGTCGGTTTGGAATCGGTGGCGTTGGCGTGTCCGTACAGCATAACGGCGGTGGATCAGAGATGATAAGATTATATAGCGTAATAGAAATTGTTTTGGAATTTAAGAGTTAATAATTGGAACCATCGAAGTGAATGATATGTTACAGAAAAAAAAGATTTATCGGCAATCTTCAAAAGATGCCTCAGTCTTGAGAGTATGATAGAGAAAAGTCTGAAAAGTCTACATGACATTATAAAAATATACATCTATCTATCTATCTAACGATCTATCCATCTATGTATCCATCCATGCACCCATGCATCTATCCATCTATCTATCTATCTATCTATCTATTTATCTATCTATCTATCTATCTATCTATCTATCTATCCATCCATCCATGCATCCATCCATGCATCCACCCATCCATCTGTCTATCTATATATCTAACTATACTTACATATCTATCTATCTATCTATCTATCTATCTATCTATCTATCTATCTATCTATCTATCTATCTATCTATCTATCTATCTATCTATCTATCTATCTATCTATCTATATATCTATCTATCTATCTATCTATCTATCTATCTATCTATCTATCTATCTATCTATCTATCTATCTATCTATCTATCTATCTATCTAAATATCTATCTATTGACATGCGATTATTCATGTATGTATTTTACTGTCATACATTTTATATCATACCTCCCCAATAGTGCACTAAACGTCAGTTATAAACTATGCTATCGCCGGACCTCGCTTTTGAGCTATGCATTTCTTTTGAGATCCTGATAAAGAGATTACATTCAATCATTCGTTGATTGTTGGGAGTCGGATGAAAATACTGAAATAGTACGTTTAATTAAAAAAAAAAGAGCACATAATTCCGCATGAAAAGATGCCATTGTTGATGGTAGAAAGAATGCATACTCCGCGACGATTCTCCTTGATCGGTTGATATCGTTGTAGCATTGAATTAATCCATAGTTTGCAGCGTGCGTAGAAACAACCTAGCAACTATGTGGTTATCAAATCTTTTATTGGCATGTGGTAGTTGATTGGTCATTAACCCGAGTGCATTAGACTACGTCATCAAACAAAATGAAATGCGCACATTCGTGGACAATCGATGAACAATACCCATTCATGACGTTGATTGATAATCATGGTAACCTTGCAGAAAACTAAGTTTCCCTTATTCTTGTCAAATCGAATTTCTATTAAGGAATTATTCCAAGTATATTATTCCTCCTTATGGTTCGTGACAACAAGATTTATTGGAATTTATGTATTTTAAGCCCCACGAGATTCGATGAAATTCGTTACGATCCGAAGTACAAAGATTCTACTAGCATTTTATATGAACATTCCAACCAAAAAAATCTTAGCAATTAGAGTTCAGAATAGTGGTAGGGCTACTGAAATCGAAATTCAGTCTAGTTTGAGCCTCCCTGTAGGAATAAAAGCAAATTCAATTCTAAATCGTAATGACCTTGTCATCGGCATGCGACTTGAAGCCGATTTGGACTTTACTCCGACCACAGGGCTTACCCCTGCCGCAGAGTAAAAATATGATTTCATTATACCTAACATTAGGCAGAACTTCAAATAAAATCATTTTACTTCTTGGAACCTTCATGTTTAAAGGGAGGGTCTGGGCTGTAAATATGTATATCTAAATAAATAGAGTAAAATTCACGAAGCAAAATGCTGAAAATTTCATCACAATCGGATAACAAATAACAAGGTTATTGAATTTTAAAGTTTATCAATATTTTGTGAAAATAATTATATGCACATCGTCATGAATATTCATTAGGTGGGCTGATGATGTCACATCCCCACTTTCCTTTTTCTTATGTTATTACATGGAATCATAATTGTTTCATTTTTCATACATGTGTAAATGATGTGTCTCCATTATGGTGAAATAATTTGTGGCAATAAATAACTAAAGCACATAATCAGTTGTGAATCTAATTGTTTTAGATTTTGGCAGAATTTTTTTGAATAAACCTAATTTCATATAATACAAAACAAAAGAACAAGTGGGGATATGACATCATCAGCCCACATAATTAATATTCATGAAGACATGCCTAGAACTGTTTCACCGGAATAATGCAAATCTTTGAAATTCAATAACTTCATTATTTGTTATCCGATTTTGATCAAATTTTCAGCATTTTGCTTTGTGAATTTTAGTCTATTTATTGAGATATAATTATTTCCAGCCTGGACCATCCCTTTAACATAAAATGCGATTAAATAAAAAAAATCGCGTCGCATCAGATCGCATAGTGTGCGCTGGGCTTAATTGTTAATTGTGCGTGTGCTTACTGGTGTATGTGTGTTTGGGAGGGTGAATACAGGTGTGTGTGAGGAAGTGTGACTGTGTGCGTGTGTGTAGAAAGAGAGGGAGGGGGTATTTGCCTGTGGATGTGAGTTTAGGGGAGTGAGAGGAATGTTTCGAGAAAGTTTGTGACTTCGTGTACTTTTAATATGTATCAAATTTTTCATACTTCAATTGGCCTCTAGTACATGGCCCGTATTCTGAAGTATGGTTTAACTTAGACCTTGGTATAACTCTGTGGTAAAATTATGGGAAGCCACAAATGTCAAATTGTTGTTAACATTGTATGTTTCTTCTGTTTACAATGCTCTTTCATCATGCTATAATGGCGAAGAAAATTAATTTAATAATTATCCACAGACAGTACGAATGATCATAATGAGATGATAATCAAACATGTTATAGTTAAACCACAACTTCAGACTAAGGTTTAAATTAAACCTGACGTCAGAATACCCGCCTTTGTATTTGTTTAGCTACAGTCACTCCAGCGAAAGCGACCCCAAATCGACCATTTGAATCTATTACGTTATTTCCAATGTTTGGACTCACTATCGTTTGTATGACTGTAGTATAAAAACCATGCACTCAATTCGTAGCGAAACATAATTACTGCTATAATCATTATAATCCGCGATCAGGATTCGCAACGAAAAAAAATATTCTAATGAACCCTTTAAAATAATTATGCTAATAAAAACATATACAAACTCTTAATTCTTCATAATACGCTTTCTCTTCTGATAGCGATTTATAAAGAGTTTTCTTAAACAAGCTAGACAAATCTCCTGTTTCTTATAAGCAGTCTCCCGGGGAGTGTTTTATTAACATATATTGTCCGATAATTTGTCAGCTTTCCTTGATGTCGATTGGCTGAGATGCGTAGTTCATTATGGTAACTGTCTTTACGTTCGGATAAAAAAAATAGTTATCGGATCGACAAACCCATAATGAAAATAAATTTTCCTGAGTTGTCTGTCTCCGCCATATTTACCATGAGCATGAGAGTCATAGGGTGGCGGGACGCATGTGCCTTTAAAATGACTCATGAAATATACATACTTGAAAATAATCATTAAACGGGAGGGTTCGTGCTAATAGGGGCTAAGTCTATTTTTTGCAGATCTAAGTTTGTGCGTACCATTTGTGGCATGGAATATTATCATGATCGTGGAAAGATGCGCTATTAAAATATGAACTATTAGATTAATAGTAAGAATAGATACCATAATAAAACATAATGAATAGGAATATTTTGACAGTTTTTTACTTAAAGACCTTTCATTTTGAATGTTAAACTGTCAATGAAGCAAAGGTTGTCCCTTTTTAAAAGTTGACCCCCCCTAAAAAAAAAAAGGGGGGGGGGGGGTGTGATCGAATATTCGATGAGACATTAAGGTCGACTTGATAAACTTCCATGGCCAATAACAAATTTTGTCGACAAAAACCAAAATCATGACAAGGTGAACACCTCCGAAAAGCTTATGTAGGCTTGATGATAACTTCAGTCACAATAATAAAGAAGGTAGATTCAATGTACACACATATTAGGCTTAATATGTCCGAAGATGCCTTAGAAAGTACTATAAGCCATGTATTTTAAATTCTGCTACCCTTCGTAATTATTTTCCCTGAAATAATATTAAACTTTAAAAACTGTCACTGGCGACAGAAAGTTCGTGAACTGAAAGAACACGACCTTATATTTGGAGGCTATAACATGGGGAATATGTGCTTGAAAATTACATAAATATCCTCTTTCCATACTTCTGATATATTAGCTAAGTAATTATCATTTTATTAAAAAATAAACAGTTTATTTTTACGAGAGTCCTGGTTTCTGAGGGACCAACTCCTTCCAGATAATGAGATAGGCAAGTATGATTAGTGAAAATAATATGCCCCTAGGAATTTTTCTGATGATCGAAAGAGGAGATGTGTCCTTTTTGGAATGACACGCCGACCCTGCATAGCAATGGGCGACAGGTTGATAGTAGAGTGGAATGTCATTAGTCAATGCAGCACAAAAACTGTTTAGGTCGTATGAAGAAAGACCCCCCCCCCTTTTGTTTTAAAGATGGGCATCGCAAGTCACAAAATACTTATCTCCATATGCACGGGTGGAACTTGACTGTACCCTTTTCTTCCCTTTCCTTTTTCTGTTTTTTTTTCTCTTCTTGAATTCATACGAGGACCTTCTGCCCCCTATGTCTTCTTTACTATCATACTTCTTCTACTTCTACTTTTATTACTATTTTTCATATCTTATTTACCACGCACCGATCTGCATTGAAGAGTAGCTGGATTCGCATTGCTAAGATATTTGTACGAAGATAAAACTCACAATCATTCATAATATCGAAATTCTGTCGAAAATGAATAATGTTGGCGTCATACACATACACGCTTGTTTATCATGTTTACTTGTGCCCTTGCTCGTTAACTGCCCCACCTCATTCAAAATAGATTTCGCTGCTTTACTAACGATTACCTTGGCATCTCACAAATAACAAACCAATTTGATCCAATCGTTGAAAAGTATACGCTATTCTTGATTTTTATCTCATTCATTTTTGTCTTAATTTTGTCGCGCTGAAACGATCTTTGACTTTAGAAAACAGAAATATCAAGAGGAATGAAATAATTGCCGACGAGACTCATTAAGGATGGAGGTAGATTATCGATGAGATCAACTTATTTTTTCATTGTTGTGATTGTGATCGTGATAGCGTAGAATATTAGATGAGTATATAGACATGAATGAAAGAGGGAGTGTGAGAAAGAGAGACAATGACAGATTACAAAGAGACATAGGAGGAGAGGAGGGGAAGAAAAAGTGTGTGTGTGAGAGAGAAACAGAGAGATAGAGAGAGAGAGAGAGTGAGAGAGAAAGGGGGTGGGAGACTGGCAGACAGACAGACAAAGAGACATGGGAATGAGATGAGAGAGAGAGAGAGAGAGAGAGAGAGAGAGAGAGAAGAGGGGAGGGATGAAAGAGAGAGAGGGAGAGCGCAATGGATGGGGTAGTGAATTGAGGATTCAAATTGAAAGATTCATTTGAAGAGAAAAAAAAATTACCGGTTAAACGTAAGAACAACACATACAATTGATACAGATCAAGCAAGAAATATTAATAAATAAATTAACAATGAATGAAAATAAAACAAACAATCAATCAATCAGAAGTTAGATCCAATAAAGACAGGAACAAAAGAGAGAATATTGTTTGGTGGAAAGTTACGGAAGTTTTAAAGTGTCATCTTCTTGGCGAAATGACGATATATTTTATATTGCCATGCAGACTTATATTAAGTTATAATAATAATAATAATAATAACTAGCATTTAGTACGCTCTCCATAGTTAACTATATCAAAGCGTTTACAAACGATTTAAAACAAAAGTACATAATAATTACAATACAAATACACGCAAAAGAAATTAATTGGAAAAGATGTATGTTTTTAGAAGTTTCTTAAATTGATGTGAAGAGTTTGATGATTTAATGAAAGTGGGGATGTTGTTCAATTCTATTGAAGCAGTAACACTAAATGTGCGATTACCTGTTTTTGTACGTGTTTTGGGTATGGCAAGCAAATATGGGTCTTTATCAGTTATAATGGCGAAATACGTTGGAGCTAGCAACGACGTTAATCGCCATAACGACATTAAACATTTATAAGTCGACTTGACATGATAAAATATCTCGCCATCTCGACATTCTAAGATTATTGAGTCGACATGCCAATATAAGGCACCCCGTCGTTTTGGCATATATCTTTTTGTATATCCACTTGGCA